>NC_133346.1:36318261-36651595 GCF_030506205.2 Paramisgurnus dabryanus | reverse complement strand
TGTGTGCTTCGTCAGTGTGACGGGATCGATGTCCGACATCTAAATCCTTATTTACTTGCGGATGTGTGTCAGTTTCTCCAGACGCGAGTGTTTTCTTTGTCTTCCGTCAAACAGCTGAGGCGACGGGAACGCACATACACAAACACGAGAGTCAGGAAACTCGTCGCGCTTTTTGGTATTCTTATAAAATACGCGATTGCAAACAGTACAATCCTTATTTAGTTGCGTCATATCTCCGCACAGCAAGTTTATTAAACACAGGATCACTCGCATGTGCACACATTCACTGCTTTCATGATCAACACGTGAGGTAATGGCGGCGGCTGTAAACAAACATTGATAAGTTTATCACGCGTGTCCCTGGTTGTGTTTCTACTATAATGATTACAAAAACACAAATAGGAGTCCAGACAACGATAGGCAGTTGTTCTTTTGAGCTTTTTACTGCACAAAAGTAAACCTACTTTCTTTGCTTCAATTTTTATGCAGAAGGCATGTTTGGCATCTTTATGTAAAGCTTACAAAGTGTGTAGATTAAAGTATGGTTTAAAACTATTTTAATTGTTTCTTTTAGTTTCACATGAGTTACAACAAAGTTAATGTGATTAAATCTTTGGAAATTGTACATAATGAGCTTCAGTTTGATATGATGCCTATCTGTTTTCATTGTAATAAAAATAATATGATGCCTATCTGTTTTCATTGTAATAAAATAATATGGTAAAGTCAATGGGCCCAATCTTTAAAGTGAACTACCCTATTAAGATTCTGGCCTGGTGACCATCTGGGAACACTTTTACTGTTTTCAACTTTGAACCTCATGTTAAAACTATTATCTTTCATTCAACTTTTATGCAGCAGGCATGTTTGGCATGTCTCTGTAAAGCTTACAAAGTGTGTAGATTAAAGTATATATTATTTAAATGTTATTTTTAGTTCACCACTATCTGCAACCTCTCTGCACCTTATCATATAGTGCATATTTATTCTTTTTTCTTTAAAATCTAAAGCTTTTTTTATGTGTTTCCTATCAAAATGAAGCTCTTGATCTTCAGTTTACAAATATTTGGTCACATTGCCTTAAAAGTTATGAATTAAAAACTTACAGAAACTGAAAAAAAAATGGTACAAACTATTGTATGAACTGATGACTCAGCATGCCCCTCTTAGGTGATAATGGGCCCTAAACTCAGGGGTGAGTCAGAGAGGGGCATGCTTGAACCATCATATCAGAAAATTGATTGTACCATGTTTTTGTCAGTTTCTCTAACTTTTTATTATATAACTTTTAACTAAATGTGAACAAATATTTGTAAACTGAAGATCAAGAGCTTCATTTTGATAGGAAACACATAAAAAAGCTTTAGATTTTAAAGAAAAAAACAAATAAATGCACTCCATCCTCATATGATAAGGTGAAATCTCAAGCTTTTTTAATGTGTTTCCTATCAAAATTAAGCTCTTGATCTTCAGTTTACAAATATTTGTTCACATTTAGTTAAATGTAATCCATTATAAAGTTATATAAACTTACAAAAAACTGTTACAAACAATTTTATGAACTGAAGACTCAGCATGCCCCTCTTCAGGCACGTGCAGAGGGGGGGGGGGGGGGGGGCGGCGGGTGCCCAAGCACCTGCCCCTTTACCCCTGGATGACCAAAGTGCCCTTTTTGTCAAGGCATTTTTTTGTAATTAAATGCCCTTTTGTGAAGGCCTGCCCAATCTAACTATTAGTAAAATTAATAAAAAATAATTTAGACGCAAATAAAATTAGTCACATGATGACGTATTGACCTTTCATTGGACAATCTCTTTAGGGACGATCATCCCTAGCTAGCTCACAGCGCTAGTAGCAGGCAGCGCCCACACGTGCACGACACGGTGCGCAGTACAGGGAGGATCCCCCTCGAGCCGGCATTGAACCGAAGCGATATGCTTGTTATATTATTATTATTTTACAAGAACAACGTGAGGAGAGCATGCACAGCTTTTGTTTATTGCTGTCAGGGCTCTCAAGTCTCACGCATTCGGCGGGAGACACACGCATTTCAGCCAGTTTACACGCCAGTGACGCCACACCTTGCATTTCTCACGCTGAAAATAAAACATTCTTCCCATATAAAAACAATAGATGAGGCAAAGGCAGGGACGTTCTCTGCCGGGAGTTCATACAGGTAGCTGTCTCGAGTTTTTAGGTGTGCTCAACTTCACGCAGCAATGCAAGAACCAAAACGCATATGACATCAAAGTACCGCGAGAAATATTCGGGAAATCATACGGAGGAGTTTGATTTCAAATCGCTCTCGCGCTGTTCTAATGTCATCCACCTGTCACGCGGAGTTTGTTGGAGGAGCAAGATCCGATGAATACGGTAAAAAAAAACTCGTTTAATTTTGTATCATATTGATTTACGATTCCTGGACTCGCCTTTGATAAAAGACAATGTGAGCTGATGTTGGGTAATATAGCCATACTCGTGCTAAATTATTAACTCAGTCAAAAACTCTCCAGCTTTGCAACCAGTTTTAGTTTACCTGAAAATAAAGAAAGTACTAGAGGCTTCATAAAATGAAGGAAAGGAGAGATGAATGTCATTATTTTATTGCCGTGTCATCAAGGCATCAAAGTGTGCAAAAACACAACACAAACACGATTCAAAACTATAGGCTACTCTCTTTGTATACACATTTCGAACAGGATTGGAATAGAATAGAATTATATTTTAAATATGACAACAAAAACACAAGACTGTAAACGTAATAATATCTTAATGTCACAATGCAATAATATCATATAATTTCAAAACTGCATATACTGTTGACACACACAAACACAAAATGAAATGCACTGTAAGTCGTTTTGGATAAAAGTGGCTGCCAAATGCATAAATATATAGATATAAAACTCAGTCTATATAGATTTTTCTCTCTCACTCTATTTGCAAGGAAAATAAAGGAAAACGTTAGACTTAAAATCATCTTTCTATTCTGTATTACTTCATTATTTGTTTCAGTTGTGTGCTTGCGTGTCAGCGAGCAAAGTGCCCTTTTTATTTTTTGAGCACCTGCCTCTCCAATTGTCTCTGCACGGCCCTGCCCCTCTTAGGTGATAATGGGCCCTAAACTCAGGGGTGAGTCAGAGAGGGGCATGCTTGAACCATCATATCAGAAAATTTTTGTACCATTTTTTTGTCAGTTTCTATAGCTTTTTATTTAATAACTTTTAACTAAATGTGAACAAATATTTGTAAACTGAAGATCAAGAGCTTCATTTTGATAGGAAACACATAAAAAAGCTTTAGATTTTAAAGAAAAAACAAATAAATACACTCCATCCTCATATGATAAGGTGAAATCTCAAGCTTTTTTTAATGTGTTTCCTATCAAAATGAAGCTCTTGATCTTCAGTTTACAAATATTTGTTCACATTTAGTTAAATGTAATCCATTATAAAGTTATATAAACTTACAAAAAACTGTTACAAACAATTTTATGAACTGAAGACTCAGCATGCCCCTCTTATGGCGCTTTTCCATTGCATAGTACCCCACGGTTTAGTTTAGTTTGGGTCGGGTCACCTCACCTCACTTTGGCGTGGTTAGCTTTTCCATCGAGTTTAGTATCACTTCGGAGTGAGAGGGATTATAGGCGTGTCGTTATATTTACGCTGCCTACTGCTGTGACATCATACACGTGAGAGCGTTGTTGTACATTCCCATACATTCATTTATTTCTCAGTCTGCCACAAAATTAAAATTGGCCACCACAAATTGATGTTTGCACATCGCATTTATAACTACCTCTGTCTCACATGACAGTTTCTGTTCAAACACCCGACGGCGCTCCGCTGAGCCTCATTCAAATTGCATTTAAGCATATATAATGCGGACGTGCACGTCGCGAATGTGCCGCAACAAACTGCAAGTATGGAAAAAAATGTTATGGTGTCCCAGACTCTCAACCTGTGGATGTTTTTCATCGCTAAAAGGGTGTTTGGAAACTTATAGCAGAACACAGATAACAACATGTTTGCTTGAGACAGCGCAAGCTAGCAGTAAGCTAAAGCTAATATTTACATTATAGCGATGACGCTTCTCTCAGACCAATCATTGATCTACAGTGTTTTCGCGTCACGTTTGGTATCAGCTCGGGTCGCTTGGAACCCCAACCGAGGTGGTACGAAAAAAAGTATCGGGTACTACGTACTGCACCCAATGGAAAAGCTCCCAAAAGTAAGCTGACCCGACCCAAACTAAACTAAACCGTGGGGTACTATGCAATGGAAAAGCGCCATTAGGTGATAATGGGCCCTAAACTCAGGGGTGAGTCAGAGAGGGGCATGCTTGAACCATCATATCAGAAATTTTTTTTTACCATTTTTTTGTCAGTTTCTATAACTTTATAATGGATTACATTTTACTAAATGTGAACAAATATTTGTAAACTGAAGATCAAGAGCTTCATTTTGATAGGAAACACATAAAAAAGCTTTAGATTTTAAAGAAAAAACAAATAAATACACTCCATCCTCATATGATAAGGTGAAATCTCAAGCTTTTTTTAATGTGTTTCCTATCAAAATTAAGCTCTTGATCTTCAGTTTACAAATATTTGTTCACATTTAGTTAAATGTAATCCATTATAAAGTTATATAAACTTACAAAAAACTGTTACAAACAATTTTATGAACTGAAGACTCAGCATGCCCCTCTTAGGTGATAATGGGCCCTAAACTCAGGGGTGAGTCAGAGAGGGGCATGCTTGAACCATCATATCAGAAATTTTTTTTTACCATTTTTTTGTCAGTTTCTATAACTTTATAATGGATTACATTTTACTAAATGTGAACAAATATTTGTAAACTGAAGATCAAGAGCTTCATTTTGATAGGAAACACATAAAAAAGCTTTAGATTTTAAAGAAAAAAATAATAAATGCACTCCATCCTCATATGATAAGGTGAAATCTCAAGCTTTTTTAATGTGTTTCCTATCAAAATGAAGCTCTTGATCTTCAGTTTACAAATATTTGGTCACATTTAGTTAAAAGTTATATAATAAAAAGTTATATAATCTTACAAAAAAATGGTAACAAACAATTTTAAGATCTGATGACACACCCATGATTTTAGGGCCATTATCACATAAGAGGGGCATGCTGAGTCATCAGTTTCAGTGCAATTCTCACCTTGCCAGGGCCTGTGTAATGCTGCAACCTCATTGGCTAGTGTGAATCCAGAAACAGGGTTAAATAGAGATCATATGGTCAGTTCATATCATCCTTGGATACAGTTAACTGCTATCTTCTGGACAACCTGGTTTGTTTTAGACCACATCTCAGATTTTTCAACGAATTTTCGCTTCTGAAAACTTGCAATGGATTCTGAAGGGTGAGTAATTTATAACGGTGTTAAGCTGCCTTGTTTTTGTTTGTTAAAAGATTTAAATGAGTAGTTGAACATTTTTAAAAACATTGGCACTGGCTTTAACTATGCAAACTTATTTATATGTATTAAGATTTAAGTAAGTTCAGCTTAAATCAAGCAAAATTATCTGTGAATTGGTTAAGAAAAGTTAAACAAGACAAAAATACTACTAGTGAAATAACCTTTATTTTTTTTGTACATACAGAAAGTACCACAGCAGGATCTACTTCATCTGCCCGGTATGCAAGAAGGCTCCACGCACTCTTCCTGGGCATCTCAGGACGGTCTGCATGCAGGGCCGAACTGAGGAGGACATCCATGCCACTGTGCTCCAGTCCAAAAAGGAGATGGCTGAGTTCTCACAGAACGGGCGCTTCTGGGAGTACCACACACTTCTGGAGATTTTTGGAGCGGCTAATCCTCTTGCCAGGTAGTTTATTGAATTAAGTTGAAACTGGAATTTAGTTTATTTTCAGATATTTATATAATATAATAATAATACAAAGTAAGACATTCAGCTTTTTTCCAGTGTGCTTTGTACTGTTGCAGTAGAATACTCAATATTCCATCAAATGTGTGTGTATTAACTGTTTTTTCTTTTATTAGTATGTTAAAGGAAATGGAGAAAAAGGGCTTGGTGGTGAGGAACATTCCTCCTATCATTCATTTGCCAGCGTCATATGCTCAGAGTGCTAGCTCCACACTACATGCTGAGAGAGAGATGCCAGCAGCTGTGGAAGCAACAGAAGAACCAGAGCCAGAGAATGATGAGAACAATGAGGACTGCTATCAGAGGTAAAGTTTCACTACATCTTTCACAGAAATAGCAGATGCAGAGATTGGATATGATTACTCTTGAAAATATACACAATCATTTGACCACCTGGTTTATTTTATTTTGCAGCAATGGGCCACGGTGGAGCGATGATGTCCGGGTGGAGATGGCGAAAAGGGGACTTTACAAAAAGTTCTCCATCAAACACCCACTGCTGGATGGTTTTAACCAGTATTTGCAAAAGGACATGCGCAACCGTAACACCAAACAAGAGGTAATTTTAAAAGAAAAGATACATGTTAATGTCACACACACATTTTTTTTTAAAATAAATACATTTGAAAAAAACATATGTTAAACTTTATTTTAAGTTAACCTGTCTTACATTCAGCTCTGCAGATTTTAATGTGTAATGTATAATTACAGGTGGAAAATGTATCGAGGTTCATGTACTTCATGAACCCCGGACAGCCAGAACTGCTGTTTGTTCACAACGTGGAGAAGGTGCAGGAGTACTTTAATGTACTCGCTGAGACCAAACTCTCCAAGCAAACTATTCTGAACTACTGGAAAAGTCTTAACAGGTCAGTACTGTTCAACGCAGCAAACACATAATGTAACTGTGAACTGATAATTATCACATATGCTGTCTTCAGGCTATAACAATAATTTATTTTTCTCTTTAAGGTTCCTGAATTACACCATCATATCAACTAGTCTGGTCAAAGAAAACAAAAGTCTACACGATGACTGTAAAGGATTTGTTGATTCTTTGAAACATATACGCAAATGTATGTCTAAGGAGATCAATAAAGAGGTGACCCGGAAAAGGTATATTTTTTTATTTGTTTTTCACTCCTTTTTTATCTATTACATGTAAATCACAAGTGAGCTAAACATTACTATTTTATTTCTCAGATACAAAGCTTATGGTAACGAGAAGCAGCTGAAAGAATGTGTGGCCATTCTTGATCTGGCTCGTGCTGATTTCCTCGCGGTATTGGCAAAACTTCAGGGTCCTAAAAAAGTTCCTGCGGATCAGCTGGACAAGAACGACTGTCTGCTGGTCCTCTATTATTTGGAGGCCGTCGTCATCCTGAAGCACCTACAGCGCCCTGGCGTTGTAACCAACATGACCGTAAGTGTACTTTAGTAAATTTTTTACATATTTAATTTCATCAATGGCTCATGTTTTTGGATTATTAGTGAGAACGGTGATTGAAATGCATGCTTGTGTGTTTGCAGGTTGAGGAATGGCAGGAAAGGAGACACACTAACAACGGCTGTTCTGTGGCCATTAAAGAGCACAAAACGGCCGCATCACAAGTGGCAGAAGTGCCTCTGAATGCTGAACAAGAACATGTAAGTTTGTATTCAAAATTACATTATAACCATTTGTGTGTGTGTGTGTGTGTGTGTGTGTGTGTGTGTGTGTGTGTGTGTGTGTGTGTGTGTGCGTGTTTTTAAACATATATTTCTTTTTTCCCAGTGGTTTGACATATACTTCAAACACATTCGGCCACTGATGCTCCAGGGATCCAGAACAGGGGGCGACACGATGGCAGAGGGCCAATTCTTCATCTCCAGCACGGGAAGGCCCATCCACAACCCCTGCAATGATCTGGTCAGACTCCATGGAAAGTAAGTGCCATTAAATCATATCTGTATTTTTTTACACTTAATCTAAAGTACACAAAGGTGCACATGGTCCACTTGTTATTTTGCATTCTAATGTTGCTTTGTGTTTTAGGTACAAAGTCAAACCCGTGACCAGCGGTGATGCCAGGATGGCTTTTGAGACGGCAGCAAAGAACCTGCTGGAGACTGATCGTAATGCGTTAGCTCGGTTGTTGAGACACACCCCCGAAACAGCAGAGAGGCACTACCGCATGAGGACTCCGGCAGACGCTCTTCTAGCGCAACGTGTCGTGGAGGACCTGGTTGCAAAATCAAGGTAAGCCATGTGAAATCTAATGTACGATATTATTTTTAATGTTGCTACTCAAAGCAGTTATTCATTAACACTTTCTTTATTGTTTATTTATTGATCTTCTAGTGCTGGATCCACATCTTACACCAGCGGAGAGCAGAAGGTGGATGAGAGGACAGCATTTGAAATGCTCATCCAGTCTTTCCCTGTCACCTTAGAAGGCCAACCTCCAAAGAAACCAAAAAGACAAGAGCTGTGTGGCGAGCACGAGCGGCACTGCTACGACCGCTGGCGTAGTGAGCAGCTGAAGCTACGTGAATCATGTGCCCTTGGTAAGCATCAATATACACGTTTTGTATAAAAAATTGTGTCAGGGATGGATAAATAATTGAATTCTCATAAAACATGTCACCCCAATGGCTAATGCTTCTTGTGATTTCTTTTTACAGAACACTTTGGTCGACGTCAGCCGTCTGTCAGTGCTATTGAGTAGAGGTCGACCGATATGCTTTTTCTCTGGCCGATGCCGATTTTTTAGAAATCAGGGCAGCCGATGGCCGATATGTTTGGCCGATTTTCTATATGTACATAATAATCAAAATGTTCTCATCATTATTAGCAGATATTTTAAATGCAAAAATGTCACTATTTAAGTCAAAGTATTTAAAAATATATGACTGGTCTTTCTGAGGGGTTTTACAACCTCCTCTGCACCATGCATTTATCAGACACAGATTATTACCTGACACTCTGCTGTCATCATCTTTGATCAGTTTTTTACCATGTTTTTTATTGCTTTGTAGGATAAAATCCTTATTTGGTAGACCTGATAAAATATTTATTCATGATAAAGTTAACATAGTAAATGTCTATGGTTTTTAGTTGAGGCTGTTATTTAGGGCAAATCTTTTTAAACACATTTACATTCTCATTTCTGAGACGCTATAAGTGACTGATTGTGCTGACAGTGACGTCTTGTAAGTTTAGTGTTGGGACAGATCTGTTGTTTCAACCGTTCATTCAAACGAATCCGTTCAAAAGAGTCAGTTCGCGAATCGGACGCGCTGTTTTCTAATCCAGGCTGAGCAGCGCAAAACTGTAAACAAAGTGTTACTGTAACAACACGAAAAACATTTCCTCGGTGGATATGATTTGGTCTTCCGACCTTTCGCCATCGGGTCAGTTTTGTTTTGAGTTATAAAAGCAGGGAGACAGAAAGCGTGCGGGCGCGGCTCTTCTCTCTCTGTCACGCAAACAAAACTCATCATCACTCATTAATCACATGAAATGAGCCTAATCTTTGCACGGACAGTGCACCGCGAGACATAACCCCGTCGCGCTGTTGTACTGGCTGCTTAATTCGCGCGATCCGCCATCATTTAGTAAAGCTGTTTGTGAACAAGGCATGGCTGCACACACACGAGATGGGAGCGAGCTGCTTGCAGCAAGAGGCAGGCAGCGTCACGAGCTCTACAACAGCGCTTAGGTGCCCGCAGATGCGCCTGCCTATTAATCGGCCTAATTTTGCAGCAAAATCGGCCAAAGCCGATTTTTTAAAATATGCCAAAAATCGGCCAATTAATCGGCCGGCCGATAAATCGGTCGACCTCTACTATTGAGGCCTGGATTCAGAGCCAGGGGTGGTCTTCCAACCTTCCACAGGCTGCATTGATCCTGAGTCAGTGGGAGGAAGGACAGACATGAAGACGTTATAAGACATTCGAAGGAGCATATAAGGAGCATTCAAACGGTTATAAATCGGGCGCCTTTGGGCCGAGGCCTGCGCCCTTCGGATCCATTGTTATACTCGACAGGGCCTTTCGAACGAGCCTACCCACGTCTCTATAACCCTTTCCACGGCCGAGTTACATCGTACCACCGCGTAGCATTCAAACGGTTATAAATCGGGCGCCTTTGGGCCGAGGCCTGCGCCCTTCGGATCCATTGTTATACTCGACAGGGCCTTTCGAACGAGCCTACCCACGTCTCTATAACCCTTTCCACGGCCGAGTTACATCGTACCACCGCGTAGCATTCAAACGGTTATAAATCGGGCGCCTTTGGGCCGAGGCCTGCGCCCTTCGGATCCATTGTTATACTCGACAGGGCCTTTCGAACGAGCCTACCCACGTCTCTATAACCCTTTCCATGGCCGAGTTACAGCGTACCACCGCGTAGCATTCAAACGGTTGTAAATCAGGCGCCTTTGGGCCGAGGCCTGCGCCCTTCGGATCCATTGTTATACTCGACAGGGCCTTTCGAACGAGCCTACCCACGTCTCTATAACCCTTTCCACGGCCGAGTTACATCGTACCACCGCGTAGCATTCAAACGGTTGTAAATCGGGCGCCTTTGGGCCGAGGCCTGCGCCCTTCGGATCCCTTGTTATACTCGACAGGGCCTTTCGAACGAGCCTACCCACGTCTCTATAACCCTTTCCACGGCCGAGTTACAGCGTACCACCTCGTCGCATTCAAACGGTTGTAAATCGGGCGCCTTTGGGCCGAGGCAACTTTCTCTGTAGTAAAACCAAAGCATTTGTGTGTATCATTCTACTCATATTTAAATATGAGTAGATAAATATGAGTAGAATGATACACACATTTAAAGCTTAATCATTATATGTCTAATACATAAATGCCTGTCAAAGTGAATCCAGGAAAAGTGCTCCCAGATGGTCACCACAACCACACAGTAAAACATTGTCAGTTTTGCAGCCCCAGTTTGTTTATACACACACACACAAATGGAAACATAAACACATGTAAAACTAAAAAAATAAGAAAAGCAATGACTTTAAAATAAGTAAAAAAAAGTAAGAGTACATTAGATTTTTAAAATTACAAGGTAGAATGATAGACACATTTAAAGTAGAATGATACACACATTTAAAGCTTACACTGTCTTACAGGGCCTCGAAAGAGACGTGTATTGTTATTTTTCACACAAGACAACATCAAGTATTTCCTCAGATCTTCATTCACATACACTATTAGCAAAGATTTATGAATCTGCATATGCATGTTATTTATTGAATAAGCAGCACAGTAACAAATACAATATGCAATACTTTTGACACTGTAAAAAATATACCAAATGTCAGCTCTACAAAAACATGTCCAGATGTGGTCAATTTGGGCCACAAATAGACATTAGGGGTTCAGAAGCATTGGGGACCCGTTATTGGGGTTTGCATGGGCCAGAGAGAGGTCATCTTGTACACTCTAAAAGTGTTGAATAATGTAAAAAAAAGTTGTTAAAAAAGATTAAAAGTGCATAAAAAGCCCATGAGGCAAGCGAGTGTGGGTAACAAATAGACATTGGGGCTGTTATTGGGGGTTGCCTGGGTCAGAGAGAGGTCTTCTGGTACCCACTGGTACAAAAGTGCTACACACTTAAAGTGTTGAAAAATGTAAAAAAAAAGTGTTGGAAAAGTTAAAAAAAGTGCATGAAAAGCACATATGGCAATCGAGTGTGGGTCTCAAATAGATATTATGGGGTCAGAAGCATTGGGGACCTGTTATTGGGGTTTGCATGGGCCAGAGAGAGGTCATCTTGTAAACTCTAAAAGTGGTGAAAAATGTAAAAAAAAGTTGTTAAAAAAGATTAAAAGTGCATAAAAAGCCCATGAGGCAAGCGAGTGTGGGTAATAAATAGACATTGGGGCTGTTATTGGGGGTTGCCTGGGTCAGAGAGAGGTCTTCTGGTACCCACTGGTACAAAAGTGCTACACACTTAAAGTGGTGAAAAATGTAAAAAATAATGTTGAAAAGTTTAAAAAGTGCATGAAAAGCACATGAGGCAATCGAGTGTGGGTCACAAATAGACATTAGAAGGGTCAGAAGCATTGGAGGGCTGTTATTGTGGTTTGGCAGGGCCAGAGTGAAGTCTCCTCGTACCTATCGGTACAAAATTTTTGACAAATGTTAAAAATATTAAAAACTGTGAAAATCGTTTAAGCAGCTCATGGGGGTCATACTGGGACATAAGGGTGTCAGAAACATTCAATCATTCTGCTGCAAGGGCTGAAAAAGGGCTCTGGAACCCATTGGGACAGTTTGATACAAGGTCCTGGTTCACTTTATGATGGCCAAACAGTACCTTTACCATGATTAGGCTACTATGGTTTTTAAAAGGTAACTTATACTTGTGATATTAATAGAAAATATTTCAATATATATATATATATATATATATATATATATATATATATATATATATATATATATATATATATATATATATATATACATACACACGCACGCACGCACGCACGCACGCACGCACGCACACACACACACACACACACACACACACACACACATTATATATATATATATAGTGTGTGTGTGTGTGTGTGTGTGTGTGTGTGTGTGTGTGTTACATTATATTGAAAAGTAAACCTTATCATGGTTTTACTACAGAGAAAGTTGCATTCCTGTTGAACATCCCCACAAGGCTTATTATGTGGCTCATTATTCAACTCTTTTGTCTCTCAGCTGTCAATCACTGATTATTCAGGAGCTTTCCCGCCTCCACGCATACAGCCTTTCCCAAGCAAAAGTGTCTTAGAAATTGTAAATCAATATCTTGCTTTATGTGATTGAGTAGGCCATATGATTTTCACATCATTTTGGAGAAAAAACTCTAGACTACTAGATCCAGTTTGGAAAGTCTTGGGAAAACATGTTTAGAATGAGTTTTGTGAAGTTATATCAGTGACTTAAAAATTTTGCTTTTTCAAAAACCACGCATAAACATTTTTCTCTCAAAAATACAAACATGTATATACATGTTGATTATATGATATTGTAGCCCAGTTTGTGATGAACACAGTGTTATGAGACTTTTGCCATTAATATGTTTTCAAGGAACTGAAAAAAGCACAAATGTCAGTGCATGTCAAAACTTCCCCAGGGCCCTAAAAACCCCTTAGACCCCAGAGGGTTAACATATAATAATGAACTGCATTTATAAAGCATTTTTTATCTTTGTTAATGTTAATTTAAACATTTACTAATACATTATTCAAATCTTGTTAACATTAGTTAATGCACTGTGAACTAACACGAACAAACCATGAACAGCTGTATTTTTATTAACTAACGTTAACAAAGATTAGCAAATACAGTAACAAATGTACTGCTCATGGTAAGTTCATGTTAGTTAATACATTAACTAATGTTAACAAATGAGACCTAGTAATGTGTTACCAATAATTGCATAGGCCTCTAGAAACTAATATTATGCTTTTATATCTTGAAATGTCATATCCTTTTCCTCCTTTATTTTTTTTATTTTTTTTTGAGGGGGGGGGGTAGGGGGCTTCGGGATACCTCCCTGAAATGACTTTTTGCAGGTTGGGATGTCTGTGTACATGCACCATTAAAACA
This sequence comes from Paramisgurnus dabryanus, assembly GCF_030506205.2. Lineage (NCBI taxonomy): Eukaryota > Metazoa > Chordata > Actinopteri > Cypriniformes > Cobitidae > Paramisgurnus > Paramisgurnus dabryanus. The sequence goes on along the minus strand of NC_133346.1, from coordinate 36,638,071 downwards.
CAATGCTACGAGTGAGCGTTCTCCCCGTGGTAAGATGGCCGCCAGGTGATGAGGTTAGATACTCCGTCGTAAGACATCTATCCTTTATTATACATCTCTATTAGTAACAGTTAAAAACAGTGTAACCTTGACTAAACAATTATTTTTGACCCTTTCGTTGTAGTTGTCTGGCATTTTAACAGTTTGTCACGTCTGTAAGTTACACAACGTCGTTTGAAAACTTTTGTTTCCAGCCAATGTTATGTGCATGTATTAAAGCGTTTTTCATTCAATGTTACAGGAAGCTGTAAGGCGCCTTCACAATTCGGAAAACAACCCACATAAATATGATCCACAAACCGGGTAAGACTGCTGTGCTTTTGCTATGTTTATTTGGCCTTTGTGGGCCATGCTGTTTATGGTTTTACACGTTCCTTTTAAATGTAATTAATGACACATTACTCTCTTTCCACACAGAATAAGTTCGCCTCGTAACCAAGCAGTCATGACTTATCTGCTAGAGGAATTGAAAACAACTTTTGCAGATGCAGACCCTGAGTGTATACAAGGTAATTTTAAAATGTCTGTTTAACGATTTTAATGTCCATAATCTCAGTCTCATATATTTTGTCCGTCTTATGATTTAAATAGTGTAGTTTCTGTCACTTATCTGAATTTTCTTTTATTCAGCGTGTTGCAAGACATACTTTGAGACACTCCGGAGAAAGTACAATTTGTCTCAGCCAGAAAAGTCCCAGCTAAGAGATGCCATTAAAACAGGAGCTAAAAACCGACAAAGGAAAAGACGGGTAAGTGTAGAAATTCATCAACTTGTCTTTAAAGGGATAGTTCAACCCAAATTGAAAATTATTATTTTCTTCTGATAACCACAAAATAAATTTTTTTAAGGAATGTTTGAAATCAAACTGATCATGAGCTCCAATCACTTCCATAGTATTTTTTTTTTACTTTAAAGTTAATGGGGCTCATGATTTGCTTGATTATAAACATTCCATCTTTTGTTGTTATCAGAACAAAGACATTTACAGGTTTGTAACAACATGAGAGTGAGTACATTGACAGAATGTTCATTTTTGAGTGAACTATTCCTTTAAGTTTGATACATTTCTGGGTGTTTTTAGTGGTTAACACATTGTGTGTTTTTCAGTTGCTGGATTCCAGGTCCAAGGTGGTTCAAACCGATGCAGAGAGAGAGAGCTTTGGCAGACTGCAACAGTGGAGCTGATGTCTGACGAGGAGGATGCCATTGTTGATGGAAGGCCAGTGTGGATTGTGAGGTCTCCTTCTCACAGGAACCCACATTTGTCAGAACTTTGTGAGGAGCTTCAGCGCAGATTGTTGTCAGACATGCGCTACACTCTTTTGCATCATCAGTGTGTTAAAGGTGAAATGTGTAAAATTTAAGAGGCTCTATTGACAGAAAATGAATAAAATATATATATATATATATGTTTTGAGTGGTGTTTAATGCCCGTACATAAAAAACAAATATGTTTTTATTACCTTAGAATAAGTCAGTTTATAATTACATACACCGCGGGTCCCCTTTCATGGACGTCGCCATCGTGTTTCTACAGAAGCCGCAAGCGGACAAACTACTCTACAGCGCGCGTTTCGTCATATGTTGTTGTCGTCGTTCTTCTTCGTTGGCGTTGTTGGAGGCGGCTGCCACAGCTCCCATTGTCGCCTTGAAAACCCACGAAGAAGTAGGAGTACCAGGAGTCGTCGTCGTTGTTGTTGTTGTAGTAGTAACTTAGAAGCAATAGTTCACTTATTAGAATTAAGAACTGAAGTTTAAACGATCGAATGGAGGACCACGGATATTGTGTTGCCCAAGAGCCGACAGATCGTCAAAGTTTGTCGTCAAGAAAGAAAAAAGACGACGAAGCGAAAAAACTCCGGGACAGACGACGCCATAAAACCAGAATAAACATCGGCGTGGCTTTTTCCAGATGGAAGGCGCTAATGCAGGAGAAAAGTTTTAAAGCTCACGTAACACACGCTGTTTCTGCATTTCTGATATTAATCTGGAGTACCTATGGAGAAGTATGACATCCTTTATATCTCTGAAGAGTCTTTAGTTTAATCAGATTTATAAAAGAAAGATTAGCTTTACCGAATCTTTCCGATAACGTACGAAAAAATGAAGAAGGAGGAGTTATAACACGGGAGGAGCGAGTACGAGTCATGCAACACTATACAACACTGTTTTAACTTATGATTCACTACATGTTCGTGTCATTTATATAATATACACGCGCCAATTTCCAACATAAGACAGAAGTCTTACTTACCACGTGTAACTCGTCATGAAAATCCACCGCATCAAACACACACGCAAAACTCCGCTGCTAATCCGGATAATAAACTATATCCATTGTTTCCATAAGGCTGGATGTCTTCTCCTTACATCCAAAAACACACTTCTTGTTGTGCCATTGTTGACTTTTGAAATTAAACAAAGCTGAGTGGCGTGATAAGCTGTTAGCAAGCTCTAGCGTCTCCCGCTGACTGACGGCTGGGCGGGGTTTTCCGGGGGAAGTTTTCCGGCGGAAGCCCATATAAAGAAGTGATACGTATCGAAAACCCCTGAAACGTCAGTTAGAACCGTAATCGAAAAAATTAGCCGAAACTTGTACGAACCCTGGCGAAGTGCATTCGGCACAGAAATACTCTGAAACACGCCCAACTGCATTTTTGACACTTTGCCTACGTTTAGCATGAGGAAACAACTCTATAACTGTGTTAATAAGTCAGAATGCTTGAAATACCATTAAACCCCCCCTTTAAAAGCGACGCCGAAGTCGCTTGCTTTCATTTGGACAGGTAAGTTAGCAATGGTTACTCTTATCAATGTACGTGAAAACCGCGTTTGTTTACAAGCTATAGTTATACGACGGGCACAATCACCGTCAGGAGTAAAGTTTATCCCATGTCACTGTTGAAATATATGTAAGTGGATTTTAATGTCACGTAACATGACAGTGTATATATAAAGTGACCAATAATTACTTTCAGAATACATAAAGTGCAACTTCGTTTGATGTTGCTTCGTTACTGTGCATACACAGTGTAAATGCATATTGCATCTGTTGCATAGTTTAACCACAAGCTCAAATGATGGCTATCAGTACAATGCATTTTGATGATATATTTGAGCAGATTGCTTATTTAATTATATAACCAAGTGGAGAGGACTCTAGATTCTCATCTGACTATGCTTTGATAAACTACTTCAGTTATGTTGTTTGTAATGGACTGTGGTACACAAACAGTGACAATGTTAAACACACATTACATTTTTCATGTTATCTCTCCGTGTTTAAGACCATACTTGCACTATAAATGATTATATTACAAAAACTAATGTCATACAGGAGTATGTTATAATGTAATATAGCACTTCATTTCATGATGGTGCTTTAACTTTTTCCAGCTATGAAAGATATGAGAAACATCCTGTAACATCAACTCCGATGAAGAGAAAATTTTCTCAGCTTACACCTCCAGCATTGTCCAGCATTGGTGCTTCTAGTGAAACAGACAGGCAAGTCATGCATATAGAAGTAATTTTGTGTTGATTTGTGTTTAGCTTTGATGTGAATCTCAGCCTTGCAGAGTAGTGTTTAATTGCATTTCTTAGTCTATACTTCTTTTGAATAAGTATATGTGGGATATACACAACAATCTTCTCTTATTTTTTACAGAGATGCTGATCTTGGTGTCATTGCAGAAGCCTCAGAAATTCAGGGCCTTGAACAAAGGTAACATCATAACTGCTTACACTGCATGTCTGCTCTTTCTACAAATTCGTAATGTAAATAGTTTTTTTCCTTTCTTTTTCTAAAGCTTACATGACATGAGCATTGTGGAGGAGGACTTTGAAGAAAATGTTTTTAATGACCCAATGAACAGTGTGTAAGTAGTACTTCCTAATTGTATGTATTATATAATGCATTGCTTCTAATTCATAACTGGTTCAATCTGAAATGTGTTCTTATGCTTAGAATTGATTGGGCAGATGAGACTTCTCCTCACTTCCCTGGAAACGACGATGGACAGAATGGTTTCAGCTCTGATGAAGAGTACTTTCCACCAATTTCTATACGGTGTGTTATTGTCTTATTTTGTTATTGTTTTGTGGTTTCAGTTTACTACAGATTTCTATTCATCAACAGAATGGGAGGAGCACTAAAGAAAGCAGAATTTGTTGATGGACTGCCTATTATTGGAACGGATGAGACTGTGCATGACGTGCCTGCACACGAAGACCCTCCTGATGAGCCATCTTCCTGTGATCATGACCCTGCTTTTCCAGGACCACATAATGTCCTTTGTGAAGATGACATTATAGGTGTCAAAGCTTCCATAGTTTATACCAACTGCTTGAGACAACTGGCTACATTTCTGATCCTGCCGGTGGATAAATGCATAGGCCTTCTGAGGACTGGTGCATCATGCAACTCTGTTCCACCCTTTGAGGTCAACATCACTACAAAGGGCACAGGAACCAGTGTTGAATGGGTAAGTGCGGACAAGCACAGCATATCTGAACTGATAATTTTCATAAAAAATTAAAGGTTATAGTAAAAACCACTGCAGAACATGAAAAAGTTAATGTTACTTCTAACTTTAGGTCTGTCCAAATGGACACAGCGTGTGGAGGTGGAATTCCCAGCCTGTAATGAAGTTTGGGATGCAAGCTGGAGATTTTCTCTTGTCCACCAACATTTTGTTGTCTGGAAACAACTATGCTAAGGTTGCCCTCTTGTTCAAATTTATGAACATGGGGATGGTCAACAGAAACACATTCTTCTCCATTCAGGACACTTACTGTGTTGACACAGTAAAGGATTTCTGGGAAGAGAAAAGGACAGAGGCTATTCGTCGCCTTGAAGGGAAAGATGTTGTTGTCCTAGGTATGTAGTTTAAAATTTTTCATTTAAAATTACTAATGAACACATATAACAGTGATACTGTTATTGTATGCAAGCAAACAGTTGTGTAATTATATATATATATATATATATATATATATATATATATATATATATATTTTTTTTTTTTTTAGGGGATGGCAGAAATGATTCGCCTGGTCACTGCGCACAATACTGCAGCTACACCACCATGTAGAATGACACCAAGGAGATCATTTATGTTGCCACCCTAGACAAGCGGCAGACATCTTGGAACTCGGTTGTCATGGAGAAGGAGTGTTTCATCCAGACTGTGGACAAGCTTACATCTGAAATAAAGCTAGTGGAGATCTGCACAGATGCTCATGCCCAGATTGGTGCCCTTATGAGTAAGTATTACTTAAAAAAATATTGTATGAATATATGTGTGTAACAATAATATAAATAAATAATGACATTATATAACTCTTTTTAGACCCAGAGAAAGGCAAATACAAGGACCTTGGTATTCATCACAGTCTTGATGTGTGGCATGGTGCAAAGAACCTTGCCAAAAAAATAGCAGCTGTAAGTGCAATAAGTGGCTCAAGTTGAATCACACATATATCATAAAGTGACTGTTCTATAAATAAAGGGGTTTTAACAATGTGAAGTCAATAGATAACAGTACAGAGAGTTTTAATTATAATAAAAAAACTAAATTTGCCTAAACATGTATTAATTTTTGTAGTCATCTCATCTCGTGTACTCTATTTTTTCAGTGTGGTTGAAAAATGTTCACTCTCAGCCCAACACAGACTATGGTTCGTATTTAAAGTACTATACATGTTTTTTTACTTATCAAGGCAGCAAAGACAAAAGGACAGTCCATCCTCCTCAACTGGCTTAAAGACATCGTGAACCATTTTTGGTGGTGTTGCAAAAGAGCGGACACACATGAGCAGTTTCTTGTAAGCATTACATTTATTATTATCATTGGGCAATTTAATTATTTGCCATTCAAAATCCTTATTATAATTCTAAATGCAATTTTTTTCAGATATTATGGGTTGGCATCCTTCACCATGTCTGTAACATTCACACCTGGACTATGGGAAGCTGTGAACATGGACACCTTGAGCTGGAACAAACATGTGGAAAGATGTGGATCCAGAGAGACTCACAATGCCACAAAGCTTTAGTGAATGTTGTTCTTAATAAAAGGTGGCAGAAAGATGTTCACAAATAACTGCAATTCAGGTAAAGAGTGGCTATTTTCCCCTAAAAAATTGTATTTACTGTATTTATTTACTTATTTACTTTATATATATTTTTATCAGATCGACTGCAGACCGAGAGGCATTTCAAAGTCACATCCTGATGTATGCCAGCAAGCGTTACGCTTTCAGCCCCCCAGTGTATGAGGCAAGAGTTCTGTTGGCTGCGTTAGACTACAATCACCACCTGAACCGACCAACATTGAAAACAAAAGAGGGCAAAGAGATGTAAGTTTTACACAAATGTAGTATTCCCATTTAGTACAATAGGACTCTGCAAATGTTTTACACGCAATTGAGAATGTATTTACATGTCTTCTAAGGTTGTCTCATGTTCTAATTTGTAACAGATATTTATTAGTTGTATTTTCTCTATTTTCAGTTACAAAAGATTGTACAAAGAAAAACTCTAGAAGATACAGTGTATATGCATTGAAAAGTGAAAAAAACTATGAATACATTTCTGAGTTGCAAGGACGCATTGTAAAGAGCAGACTAACAAGTGGAGTGGGGATGCCTAGAATAAGGAGCCTTCGACCAGATGACCCCAGAAGGCTTGGTTTGGTGCCACCCATACCTGCACCAGCCATATCAGAATTGGTGGAGAGACAAGTCAGAAGAGGTCTAGGTAGGTTACACACATTTCGTCACTGTCCTTCCAAAACCTTGTATCTCCATATTTTGTGAATTTCATTTTTTTGGTCATAATTGGTCACTCTTATGTTTGTCAGTGGGTTTTGTAAACATTCCATCAATAAAAAGTATTAAAAGTGCTTGTCAACTTAGACAACACAGTGTGTAATCATTAAAAAATACAGTGTTTATTCTGTTTCTTGAAAAAGAGTGAATTTAGACAAACAAGCTTTCGGAAGGACAGTGACGATTTGTTGCCAATAGTGTACCATATTACTTATTATGTATCATGAACATTACTATGTAGTACATAAGTTTATGTTTTGCACTGTCTTTAACAGGGCCATTATTACAATCAGTGCCTGATGTGGAAGGGTCCACATAGGCGTACACCTGCCACAGCTATGCTTTTCATTTTCTGACTGTTTTTTTCAACCAGTCTTTGTAGGCAACCATGTGGGCAAGTCCACCTTCTCTGGCTTCTCCAGACATTTACGTTTTATGTTTACGTTGTGTCCCTGTTGTGTAAATATTAATAAATATAAGTGATAATAGAATATTATGGCAATGTAAAAAATTGTCATACCTGTAAAAATAAATATCTAATGTACATAATGTAAATAAAGACATCACATGCATCTCTGTTTTACCCTTTATTTTAGGCTATCAATAAGCTGGAACTGCAGTTGTATAACAACAATTATAATTAACAAAAATTTCAAATTTAAATAAACAAAAATATAATACAAATAAATAGAAAGTAAACTATGTACATTTTTTTTAGGTTTGGTTTGGGAGTACTTGTAGTATTGCATGATTATGTCAGAGGGCCTAGAAAGAAAATCATAGGCCAGGAATAAAACCTGTGTAATGTCCTACAGGATCAGGGAACTTGTCCCTGATCTTCCAAACACAACAACTGGGGATGACAAGTCGGTTTCCCTGGCCTAAAGACCCATGTTGCCAATAGATAAAGTGTCTATAGGCACCATACCGGTACTCCCTGTTGTCATCCCCAGGCTCCCTGATGTGGCCTAATGCCATAATGTCCTCCCTGTACTGCCTGTGAATACGAATAAAGCCTTCATTAAGGCAGTACAGGGAGAAATGCGGCAGTAGGCTCACACAGTTTGCCCGCTCCTGGCCACAGCATTTTCTCTCTTGGTCCGTAGGCATTTCCCTACAGTTACCACAAGTACACCATGGTACTCCTGGCATTCCAGCAAAAGGTGGGGCACCATGTCTGTGCTGATGCATCATCAGGGCATCAAAGACTAGGCCTGGCTGTCTATCCAGCAGGAGGGTGGAAAACTCCATGTGTTCTTCCAGGGTCATCTCCTGAAGAAGTCTCTAAAGAGGACACAGAAATAAAAAAGCTTTATAAGTTGCAGAATAATATGTTGGCAATATGTTACTGCATATTAAGGTTTGGAGGCCAAACAGTGTTAGCTAAACAAAATCTACCTGCATGTTACTATGACTGGCTTGATATAATCATTCTGTTTCCCAGTAAATGACGCGTTACACAGTCATCACAAATATAACTACAGACATACAGTTAGATTGACATTTCTACATATGTGACCCGTCACGGAAACCAGGGACTCAAGTCGGCAGCACAAGTTTCGAGAAAATGAGAAACAAAGTTTTTTTTTCGAAATTTGTGATTTTCGTTTTATTGCAGAATCTGTTAGTTGAGATCACGAAGAAGCCTCTCCATGTTTGAGATAGCAGTTTTTGTATATTTAAAAGCGTACATTTTGCGGTTAAAATAGGCTTGTTTTTCCGGAGATTCTAGCGTGCAGCGGGGGGCGTCATTGTCTGTGTGTATATTTACATACTGTATAAGCTTGTGTTTTCGCCTCCGCCCACAAAGGGAACAGCGTGACTACTAAATAAGGATAGTTCGCCCAAAAATGAAAATAATGTAATTAATGACTCACCCTTATGTCGTTCTAAACTCGGAAGACCTCCGTTCATCTTCGGAACACAGTTTAAGATGTTTTATCGTTAGATTTAGTCCGAGAGCTTTCCCCTTCATTGAAAATCTATGTATGGTTTCCATGTCCAGAAAGTTAATAAAAACATCATCAAAGTAGTCCATGTGACATCAGTGGGTCAGTAAGATTGTGTTGATGCATCGAAAATACAGTTTGGTCCAAAAATAGCAGAATTACGACTTTATTCAGCATTGTCTTCTCTTCCGGCTCGAGCGTGAAGTCACGTGACTGTAGTGACGCGCTGCCCTGTTCCTCAGACATGTTTGCTAAGTTTTTTTTTTTTTTTTTCAAACTTATAGCCTGCGTCTCCCCAGACTGTAAAGCTCGGGCGCACAAAACAAAAGAAAAATAAAAGAAGCTGGGGCGGAACAAATAACAGTCAGCCGCATCGTACGTCAGCCGCGTCACTGACTTTATGCGGCGCCGCAGTCGGATGACGTCAAAGTACCGCGAGAGCTCTTCAAGAAATCTTACGGAGTAGTTTAATTTCGACTCGCTCTCGCGGTACTTTGACGTCATCTGTATGTCAGTTCTTGCAGCGCAGCATGAGTCCAAACACACAGAAGTTACACAGATATCGTTGTATTCTTCATATAATTGGCTACATGTTTTGTCTATCAATATTTTCCATGAAGTCATTGGCTGATGGAGGAACGAGCGAGCCATTGGTAACCTCTCTAAAGGATGTCACGTTTTCGACGGCGCTGTTTGGATGATCTATTATACTACTTCCCTATTTTAAATACAAACTTTGAAGGCGGGTTCATGTGTTTAACGGAATGTAAGCTCATATACATGTTACGATTTAAATAGTCTTCAGATTATATATTATATTGTATTACCAGACATTCATGCGAAATCTGATGTAAACAATCTATATTTCACGGATTATACGCATTTGTGGACAAATATGGACATTGGATAATCTGAAACAGACTGGATTCGACTTGTGATCCCCACAAAGGTAAAAGAGTCATGTTTATTTTTGCGGGTTGTCATTTGGTCATAAAATACTACATATGATGCTAGAACATCTCAAAAAGGGTTTTACAGGGGGCATGGCTTAGCTAAATGAGATGTAAATGAGCCCTATTGTCTCCCCCAGCTGAAAAGAAGAGTCCCTTTCGTCTCGATTTTCTCGGTTTGAGTATTTCTGAGTTCCTATATTCAAATGGCCACAACTTCTCCAAATCTTATCAGATTTCCATGTGTTACACATCGTTGGAAAGCTTAGAAACTGCACTTTCAGAATCTGTGAATAACTCAAAATGCCCAGATCCGACTTGTGTCCCTACTTTCCGTGACTGGTCACATATGTGCAAAATATGCTGCTATGTAAGTACAGTAGGTTACAGTAACAGTGCTACATGTGCAGAACGTGCTGATTTGTAAATATGTGACAATTGTACATGTGTGATCAATTTGCTGCTATGTTAGTAGGTTACACTGACATTGCTACATGTGCACAACGTGCTAATATGTAAATAGTGACATTGCTACATGTGCATAACGTGCTACTATGTAAATGGTGACATTGCTACATATGAACAACGTGCTAATATGTAAATAGTGACATTGCTACATGTGCACAACGTGCTACTATGTAAATAGAGTCGCATCGCTACATGTGTACAGAGCTACGCAAATAACGTTACGGAGTGCAGTGCATGGTTTGTCACACAGGTCAGAATTTAATAACGTTACAGTAAGTTTATGAATAAGTTAACTCCACACACCTCGGTTACAGCTCTTCTGTTCCTTTGGAGAGTTTCCACTCTTTCAATATCCTCTGTTGTGGCGCGATCTCCGTTAACGTAAGCGACTCTGCCTCTCCTCCCCCTGCTTCTGCCTCTAACACCTCTGCCTCTCCTCCCTCGTCCTCTCCCTCTTGCTCTCCCTGTTACCTGCGTGTACTCTGGTTCTCCCTGACTCTGCAAATGGGAATAAACGTCTGCTAACGCTAACTCGTTGTCAGATTAAACTTATTTACCTAACGTTAGCTAGCTGCTTTACTATTCTTACCCTGTACTAACTAGCACGCAAAACCTAACAAAAGTCAGAAAATAAAACACTGACACGGTAATAAACAAGTAATTATAATATTCCCAATAACATCGTTTTGCTTAAAAATTAACTATTAACAATGTTTTAATTTATCTAAAAAAATAAATAAACCTCATTGTGTGACTGGTTACTCTCCTCTGTCTCGGACGACGACATTTTTGTTCTACTTCGACCACCGTCTTCTCTCGACGTGTTTCCAAGGGGCGTGGTTAGCGATTAAATGAACCGTTGGTTGTGATTCAAAACATAACCACTAGATGCCGCTAAATCTTACACATTACACCTTTAAGGCTGATGGAAATGGACTTGATGGACCTTCCTTTATTCAACTTTAACTGAACTGCACTGTTTTGCAATTTTAATAATTGCTCCACCAACTGCACACTTTCACTTTCTCTTCTGTTTTATCTTATTCTTTGTATTCTTATTACGTTAGATTTATTTTGTTTGACATTATGCTACTTATTTTTTTATATTGTTTGCTGTGTTTGGTTACATTTTAAATACTTTGTGCTGTGTGTACATATTTAGTTTTTTTTAGTTTAATATTCTGTAACTGTTATAATTATGCTACTTATTTTTTTATATTGTTTGCTGTGTTTGGTGCATTTTAAATACTTTGTGCTGTGTGTACATATTAAGTAGTTTATTTAGTTTTATTTTCTGTAAATGTTATAATATGCTTGTCTTTAGTAAAATTTTATAAAAGTACTTTGCTTTGTGTACATATTTCGTTTTATATTCTGTAAATGTTATAATATGCTTGTGTTTGGTTAAATTTTATAAAAGTACTTTTTCCCCTGTACAGTTCCTATAGTTCCCCTTCGAGGGAACTCGAGCTGCGTCGCCGAAGCTACGCTATGGGAACGCCCTCTGCGTGATTGCGTCTGAAGCACGTATGTCAAATCAGTCCAATGGTCAAGTGACACGTCATAGGCGGGTGACGTGGGAACCAGGAAGCTATAAAAAGAGCACCCGGCAAGCCAACTTCAGCTCTTTGTGCCTCAGCAAGCGAGTGTGTGTTATTATCATGTCTAAGTCCAAACAAAGTTTTAAGGAGTGTGCTTCCCCGTGTCCTCGTTTCATTACGAGCGAGGACTCGCATCGTCTCTGTGTTATGTGCCTCGGGGCACAACACGCACGATCATCTCTTGAGAGGGGTGGTTGTGCACATTGTGAAAGGATGCCGCTCCGTACGTTGCGCTCGCGGCTGGCACTCTTCGAGGAGGGTGGGGAGCCGCGTGTTTCCCACGGTTCTGGCCCCGCTGCTGCCGAGGCAGAGCGGAAGCTGCAATCGTGGGGATCACAACTAGATCTCGCGGACGAGCTTGAGACGAGTCTTCCCCTTTCTCAGCCTTCACCCGCGGGATCTAGTGCCCCGTCTCTGGATTCGGAAGCACGCGCTGCGGTTTCTTCCGCCCAGGGCGGGAGCCCAGATTTGCATTTATCGTCGTCCGAGGAAGTCGATATTATGTCTGTGGACGTGGTGGACGCTGAGGAGCCTTCTCATTTGTCCCCCGCGTTCGATGATTTGATGGAGGTTGTCACTAATGCCGTGGCTCGCTTAAAATTAGACTGGCCGGCGGAGACACAGAGCGCGCGTCCTCAGAGTATGTTAGATGAGCGCTTTTTAAAACAGAAACCTCAACCTTCGCGGCGCAACATGCCTTTCTTTCCTGATCTCCACAGCGAGCTGTCGAGATCATGGAAAGCTCCGTATTCAGCCCGTGTTCATACCCCTCACGCCACCATGTATTCCAACATTGTGGGGATGGGTGAGCACGGATATTTAACGATGCCCCGGGTGGAGCAGACGCTTGCGAGCTATCTCTCCCCCGCTGCGGCGTCATCATTAAAATCGCCTTCGCTTCCCACGAAACCGGTTAGGTTAACCTCATCTTTAGTGGTCTGCAGGGCAGGCTGGGGCTTCACTGCATACCTTAGCTGTCTTACAGGCGTACCAAGCAGAACTGCTTAAAGATTTAGATACCGAGGCGGGGGGTACGTCTGATTTATTTAAAGAGCTTCGTCGAGTCACTGATGTGTCACTCAGGGCGATTAAAGAAACTGCGAAAGCCGTGGGTAGATCGATGGGAGCTCTCGTAGCCACGGAACGCCATTTATGGCTTAATCTGTCCGAGCTTAAAACCTCAGATAGGGCATTTCTCTTAGACGCACCCGTTGCGCCCTCCGGTCTCTTCGGCGATGCCGTTAATACTGTCGTCGAGAGATTTGCTGAGGCTCGTAAGCAGTCGGCGGCGTTCGAACGCTATCTCCCCCGCCGTGCTCTTGATTATAGGGCTGCTGGGCGGGAGCAGCCATCAACATCATATAGAGCATCGCAAAAGCATAGTGTTGCCACTCGTGGTCCCCCTCAAAAAAACTGGGGTTCGGGCGGTCGCACTCAGACATCATCCAAGCAGAAAACAGACCTGAGGGCTGTTATTATGGCGAGGAAGGCGTCGGCTAAAAAGAAGTCCTGAGGGACGTAGTGTCATATTTCCGAGGGCAGCCCCCAATCGGGGAGAGCCGGCAGTCACCTCACAACACGGTGCCCGTCTCTCCTCGATGCCCTCGGGATGCCAGTGTGTTAACCCCGCCGCAGTGTGTGTTTCGGGGTACAGCGGCTTCATATTCTTGTGTGCCTCGTGCGCGGGGCACGCAACACCTCTCTCCGAGGAGGGAGGCATTAATATCACCCAGGTTGAACCCTGCCAGTTTGGTTCAGGGCACCGGGAAAAGTTTAAGCAGTACACAAAAAGCCAGTCTCGAGAGGCTGGTCCCCCTTATAGAAAATTTGGCAGCGTGGAAACTCCTGCCAAACGTGTCTCAGTGGGTTCTGCAAATAATAGAAAAAGGCTACAAAATTCAGTTTTGCAACCAGCCACACCAATTCAACGGCGTGTTATCTACCATAGTGGGTGCTGGGCAGACTCTAACAATGGAACAAGAAGTAGAAACTCTCTTGTGCAAGGAAGCCATAGAATGTGTTCCTCCTCACAACAGGGAGTCAGGGTTTTACAGCCGCTATTTCATAGTTCCAAAGAAAGACGGGGGGGTTACGTCCGATTTTAGATCTACGTCATCTGAACCGGTCTGTTGCAAAACTAAAGTTCAAGATGTTAACTATAAAGCAGATCGTCACACAAATCAGATCCGAGGACTGGTTTGTGACGATAGATCTAAAAGACGCGTATTTCCACATATCTATCCTCCCGCAACACAGGAGATTCCTGAGGTTCGCCTTCGGGGGCGTGGCTTACCAATATCGGGTTCTCCCTTTCGGTCTATCTCTGTCACCCCGTACATTTACAAAGTGCATGGATGCAGCGCTGGCTCCATTACGACTCCGGGGCATCCGTGTCTTAAACTACATAGACGATTGGCTAATTTTAGCCCAATCAGAGAGTATGGCAGCGCAGCATCGAGATGCTGTGCTGACCCACATGAGAGAACTGGGGTTAAGGCTAAATGCAAAGAAAAGCATGCTCTCTCCAGTACAGAGGACAGCTTTTCTTGGCGTTATATGGGATTCAACAACAATGCAGGCACATCTGTCCCCTGCTCGTGTGGAATCCATTCTTTTGGCTGTAGGCAGAGTGAAGTTAGGCCAGTCACACACTGTAAAACAATTTCAGAGGTTGTTGGGGCTCATGGCAGCAGCGTCCAATGTAATACCCCTTGGGCTGCTTCACATGAGACCGCTACAGTGGTGGCTCAAAACCAAAGGGTTTTCCCCGAGGGGCAACCCGTTCCGTCTGATCATGGTCACGCGCAGATGTCTTCGTGCCTTAGATCTTTGGAAGAGACCATGGTTTCTCTCCCAAGGACTGATGTTGGGGCTCAGTACCGTCGAGTTACGATGACAACGGATGCTTCCCTTACAGGCTGGGGAGCAACTATGGGGAGCCATCTGGCTCATGGATTATGGGGGGCCAGACAGCTCAGCTGGCACATAAATTGCCTAGAGATGATGGCAGTGTTCTACGCCCTGAGATGTTTCATCCCTCACTTGCAGGGCCATCACGTGTTAGTCCGGACAGACAACACGTCGGTAGTCGCGTACATCAACCACCAGGGGGGTTTGCGTTCACGCCCTTTGTACAAATTGGCGCGGCATATCCTTCTGTGGACACAGGGGAAGTTGCTGTCCCTCAGAGCAGTGTACATTCCCGGGTGTCTGAATCAGGGAGCAGACGTCCTGTCGAGACAGGGGCTGAGGCCCGGGGAGTGGAGGCTCCACCCTCAGGTGGTGGAGTCCATCTGGATGAGATTTTACCAGGCGGAAGTGGATCTGTTTGCGTCCAGAGAGACGACACACTGTCCGCTATGGTTTTCTCTCACACATCCAGCACCGCTGGGACTGGATGCCATGGTTCAGCCATGGCCGAGGCTACGGCTGTACGCTTTTCCCCCGATCGCTCTGCTCCCGGGAGTTCTGGAAAGGGTTCGTCGCAACAACGTCCGCTTGTTGTTGGTTGCCCCACTCTGGCCGAACCGAATATGGTTCTCGGACCTGGTGTCCCTCCTCGACGGCTCACCTTGGGAAATACCCGTCAGGAGGGATCTCCTCTCTCTGGCGGGTGGCTCGATTCTTCACCCCCGCCCAGAGTTATGGAAACTGTGGGTCTGGCCACTGAGGGGGCCAGACTCATAGAATCTGGTCTCTCAGCTGAGGCTGCTGAGACCATTCTTCACTCCAGAGCTCCCTCCACGAGGAAGCTTTATGCCTATAAATGGAGAGTCTTTACTTCCTGGTGCAGCAAACACCTGCATGACCCTGTGAACTGCCCAATTGGTACAGTCTTGGAGTTTCTGCAGGAAAAGTTCACCGCAGGGTTATCTCCTTCTACACTGAAGGTGTATGTGGCGGCCATCTCGGCTTACCATGTTCCTTTGGTCGGGCAGTCCCTTGGGAGAGACCCGCTGGTGGTTCGCTTCCTTCGTGGCACTCGGAGGCTGAGACCTGTAGTCCGACCCAGCGTCCCAGCTTGGGACCTGGCCGTTGTGCTGGAAGGTCTGTCCTTGGCTCCGTTTGAGCCCATTGAGACCGTTCCAGTCAAGTTTGTGGCACTTAAGACAGTACTTCTGTTGGCAGTCACTTCTCTGAGGAGAGTGGGTGACCTTCAGGCCCTGTCGGTTTCCCCTACGTGCCTTGAATTTGCACCGGGGATGGTTAAGGCTTTCTTGTACCCAAGGCCCAGCTATGTGCCTAAGGTACCGACTAATGTGCCACGACCTGTCGTACTTCAGGCCCTCTGTCCTCCCCCATTTAGGGATAGGAATCAGGAAAAGCTTAACTTGGTGTGTCCAGTGCGAGCACTGGATGCCTATGTTCACAGATCTTCTTTGTGGAGGAGGTCTGAGCAACTGTTTGTGTGCTTTGGCTCGCCCAAGAAAGGCCTGCCGGTGACCAAGCAGACACTCAGTAAGTGGATAGTTAAGGCTATCTCTCTGGCTTATGAGACCACTGGACGGCCTTCACCCATCGCCGTCAGGGCTCATTCTACTCGGGGTATGGCAGCCTCCAAGGGCTTGTGGCTAGGGGCTTCAATGCAGGATGTCTGTGATGCGGCAGGCTGGTCCTCTCCGCTCACATTCGTTCGGTTTTACGAGTTAGATGTTGGTGCTACGCCTGGAGCCCAGGTGCTCATGTCTTAAGCTGTGCGCATTTTTACACACAGACAGGCATTTGGTAGTATGGTGTTTTGGTACATCGTTCCCATAGCGTAGCTTCGGCGACGCAGCTCGAGTTCCCTCGAAGGGGAACGTCTCGGGTTACGAATGTAACCATTGTTCCCCGAGAAGGGAACGAGACGCTGCGTCTCCCTGCCATACTCCCTGCATCCCTGTCTCGCCTTGCTTCGGCACAATCTAGCTGAAGTTAACTTGCCGGGTGCTCTTTTTATAGCTTCCTGGTTCCCACGTCACCCGCCTATGACGTGTCACTTGACCATTGGACTGATTTGACATACGTGCTTCAGACGCAATCACGCAGAGGGCGTTCCCATAGCGTAGCTTCGGCGACGCAGCGTCTCGTTCCCTTCTCGGGGAACAATGGTTACATTTGTAACCCGAGACGTTTTATTTATATATTTAATGCTTTATTTATATATTTAATGCTTTAAGTGTTTTGATTTAATTTTAATAAAAAGAAATTCTGAATCCATTCTGTTTTCCTTTTTTGAGGGGGCTGGGTTGTATAGTGGGTGGGGTGGTTATGGTTTATTAACATAGCTGGCCAAAACCAATCAAGTCACTATGCTATGAGGGCTTAGGTTGGGCTAAATGAAAACCGTGACAAATCAAATACTAGTATCAGGAAATTGACAGGTCACTGTCCCAATAGTTGTCAGGTTTGGGGTGTGTGTTTTTCTTAAACAACCAATCAATGTTGAGAAAAAACACCAATAAGGACAGCAAAGGTGTGTCAAGGTGTGAAGTGAAAGGGCTCTTGAGGTGTGAAATGTCTCCTGACCAAATTCTTCAATGGGATTACTTGCCATGGCAACAAATGGCTGCATATCCCATGGAGATATCCCTTCAGCAAGATACATCCGAATTGGTATCATTACGGGAGTTTCCTAACTTGGTGGAATTAGAAGTTTACCCTCAGTGGAACTAGTAGATACTTCCGAAAATCAGTGGTGTTTACAGGAGTTTCCTAGTACGGATAAACCTCTTTTCATGCAGTGGTACCATATAAAAAATCATCTTTGTTAGAGCCTTTATCTTACACGAAATGACTGTATGCTCATGTCCTTGATGGGTGGTAAATGTTTGTCATACCAAAGTTGTTTAGCTGGGTTTAGTTAACTTTATATACCAATGAAGTTCTTAATCATTTCTTTTTTTTACTTTGTTTTGTGCACATGGGCATTATCATGTAATATGATCTTTAATTCAATTACATTTTATTTATATAGCGCTTTTCACAAAAGTCAATTGTTTCAAAGCAGCTTTACATAAATAGAAGCAGTGAAAAGCACAGAAAAACGACAGATAGCACAGCAAAATACATGATAGCATAAGCAGTTAAATTTGCTGCGGCTATGACTCAATATTATAAGTGCACGTATTACTAAAGTAACGTCTAAAAGAGGAAGCTAAGTAAAGCCCAAAAAGGCTGCCTCCCCGGGGTGAAAAAACCCCTAGGAGAAAAAAAAACCCCGGGCTTTTATCCGAGGAAAAATAAGTCCTAGGAGGGAAAAACCCTTGGGAGAACGGATAAGGAGATTTAGCGGGTTCTGCCGGTGATCGTTGGTCAGGCATCAGTTGGGCATCACGTTGAAGGACGGCCAGTAGATCAGAGGTGTGCCGACTTTCACATCTACCGGGACTGGGTCTGTTTGTCTCGTTGTCCTCGGGGTCGAGGACGAGACAGGGAGAGAAAAACAAAATCGTATTAGCGTAGCGGTCGTTCATATGTATTGAAGTGTCACACAGTGATGTGGTTTAACTCAGCTTAGTTCCAGACAGACTAACTATTGCGGCATAATTATATTATCCACAGTTGAGGATTTAGCAAATTGGGGGCCCAATGCGAATGTATATATGGTAAATAAGGGTCACCTTTAAGAGAAAATGAAACCTGACGACCCGTTTGACTAAGGCCTAAAGCCCCACTGTCGTCGTTAATGCAGGTTCAGTGGCAAACGGGTCTATATTGTATACCATTTACAGGACCATGTGAAAACACCAAACATCGCAACCCGACCATACGTGCTAACCCGTATGACTAAGGCTGGAAGCCCCACTGTCGTCGTTAATGCAGGTTCAGTGGCAAACGGGTATGTATGGCATACTATTCACAAGACACACGAAAGCGCAAAAAACGCAACCCGACCGTACATACCAACCCGTTTGACTAAGGCTGGAGGCCCCACTGTCGTCGTTAATGCAGGTTCAGTGGCAAACGGGTCGGTATGGCATACTATTCACAAGACACACGAAAGCACCAAATCGCAACCCAACCATACGTGCCAAACCGTTTGACTAAGGCCGGAAGCCCCACTGTCGTCGTTAATGCAGGTTCAGTGGCAAACGGTGGCAAACTATTTAATGCAATTCATTTTAAGTGTTCATGCAGAAAAGGTTTTTATTTATTTATTTGGTTGGTCTGTGTTATGACCGTGAGTGCTTTGTTCCGTAAAAATAACTATTGCGAGTTAAGAACCTTTACTAGACAAATTATGCGAATGCTTTGTTGAAGAGAAAAGTTTTAAGTCTAGATTTAAAATGATCGACTGTGTCTGATTCTCGGACATCGGTTGGTAAATCATTCCAGAGCTTAGGGGCTAAGTAGGAAAAGGATCTTCCACTTTTAGACATTTTTGATAGTCTAGGGATAATCAACAGGCCAGAATTTTGCGACCGTAGTGTGCGTGATGGATTGTATTCTGATAGTAATTCTCTAAGATATGAGGGTGCTAAGCCATTTAAAGCTTTGTAGGTGATTAGTGATATTTTAAATTGTATGCAATATTTAACTGGTAGCCAGTGTAAAGATGCCAGAATTGGGCCTATGTGGTCATACTTCTTAGATCGAGTTGCAGAAGCGTTTTGAACTAGCTGAAGCTTGTTGACCTGATTTCAATGGCATCCCCCGAGTAGCGAGTTACAATAGTCTATTCTAGAGGTCATAAAAGCATGAATAAGCTTCTCTGCGTCAGATGTAGACAGTATATGGCGTATTTTTGAGATATTTCTAAGATGGAAGAATGCTGTGTGGCAGACGTTGGCGATATGACTATCAAAGGATAAGTTGCTGTCGAACATCACACCTAAGTTCCTAACCGTGAAAGATGGCACCACAGTACAGCCATCTATGTGCAATTTGTAATCTGACATATTAAGTTTGTAGCGATTTGGTTCAATAATAAGTATCTCTGTCTTATTGGAGTTGAGCTTAAGAAAGTTATGTGCCATCCAGTCACTAACATCGCTAATGCAGTCTTTTAGCTTAGAAAACGTGTGTTTCGCTGGGATGCGAGGAGATGTAAAGCTGGGTATCATCCGCATAGCAGTGAAAACTTATGTTATGTTTCCTGATAATGTCTCCTAGGGGTAACATGTATAACGAGAACAGGATAGGACCTAAAACTGATCCCTGCGGTACACCGTATTTAACTAGGGAGTGATATGACTCTTCCTCATTTACATAAACAAAGTGATAGCGATTGGTTAGATATGACCTAAACCAGGCTAGCGCCTGACCACTGATAACAACATAGTTTTCTAGTCTATTGACTAAGATTGTGTGATTATTGTGTCAAAGGCTGCACTAAGGTCTAGTAATATAAGAATTGAGATTTCACCACGATCGGATGTTAATAGGAGGTCATTTGTAATTCTAAGCAAAGCTGTCTCTGTGCTATGGTGGGGCCTGAATCCTGATTGGAATTTTTCATATGTACTATTATTTGTCAAGAATGTGCGTAACTGGCTTGCCACTACCTTTTCTAATATTTTCGAAAGAAAAGGGAGATTTGAGATTGGTCTAAAGTTATTAAGTTCTTCTTGATCAAGCTGGGTTTTTTTAATCAGCGGTTTAATAACTGCTAGTTTGAAAGCTGTTGGAACGTATCCTATTTCTAACGATGAGTTAAAGATATTTAGAACCGGGGTTGACACTACAGGGAATACCTCTTTAAGTAGTTTTGTGGGAACGGGGTCTAATATACAGGACGATGATTTGGATGATGTGACTAGTTTAGAGAGCTCATCTATTGTAGTAGGTTTAAATGAATCAAGATGTTCGTATGGTAGTCTAGTGTTAAGTGAACTATTGGGTAGAGTGGTGGCTGCCTGGGTAGCTACGATGTTTTCCCTAATAGCCGAAATTTTGTTAGAAAAGAAGTTCATGAAGTCGTTACTATTGTGTTGAAGTTTACTATTGGTTTCTGTTTGTTCTTTGTTTCTAGTCAGTTACGCAACTGTGCTAAAGAGGAAACGAGGGTTATTATGATTCTCATTTATAAGCTTGCTAAGATATGTAGATCTGGCGGTTTTAATAGCCTGTCTGTAGTGTTTAACACTCTCTTTCCATGCTGCACGCCATACTTCTAACTTTGTGCTTCTATAATTTCTTTCCATTTTTCTAGCTTCCTTTTTAAGGGCTGCGGTGTGATGGTCGTACCATGGAGCTGGCGGTTTTTCTTTGAATCTCTTTTTTCGAATGGGAGCAACGGCATCCAATGTGTTAGAACAGACATTGTTTAGGTTTTCTTTTACAATATCTAGATCGTCACAGTTATCTGCTACATGTTTCATTTGGGACAGGTCTGGAAGAGTGCTAATAAAGCTATCTTTAGTGGTGGAAATTATTGTTCAGGCTAGTCGGTAGCATGTTGTGGATTGAGTGATCCTATCTAGAAGTACAGTGTATGACACAAGGTAATGGTCAGAAACTGCATCACTCTGAGGTGATATTTCGACGTCATTAATATTGAGTCCGAGTGACAGAATTAAGTCTAATGTGTGCTTACGAGTATGCGTTGGCCCTGTCACGTTTTGTCTAATATTGAGAGAATTTAGAACATCCATAAACGCACGTCCTAATGCGTCTTTTGGGTTATCCACATGGATATTAAAATCACCAACAATAAGAGCTTTATCTACATTGACTACAAGCTCAGACAGGAAATCTGCTATTTCTTTAAGAAAATCTGCATGGTGGCCCGGTGGTCTATAGATTGTCGCTAAGGCAAAAGAAAGCTGTTTGTGGTTACGATCAGTTATTTCCATATTTAACAACATTAGTTCAAATGATTTAAATTTTAGCTCAGATTTTTGGTTTACTTTAAAAATGGTGTTGTATATTGTAGCTACACCACCCCCTCTCCCCTTTAATCGAGGTTCGTGTTTATAATAATAGTCTTGTGGGGTGGATTCATTTAAACTAATGTAGTCGTCTGCTTTAAGCCAGGTTTCTGTTAAACGGAGTGCATCTAAGTTTTGGTCTGTAATTATTTCATTGACAATAGGTTCTTTATTCGGTAAGATTGACTCGAAGTGCTGGGATATAAGTGGTCTTGACATATCACGGCAGCTAACAGACGGACGGTTAAGCCGATCCGTCTGTTTCCTGACCTGGGCCCTGGATAGTCAGACTATATCAGAATTAAGACTATTGATCAGATTTCTAGTGAGTATAGCACTTCCTTCCGATGACGGAAGAAGGCCATCTCGGGTTAGGAGGAATGGTCTTCCTCAGAAATGCTTCCAATTGTCTATAAACCCTACATTATGCTGAGGGCACCACTTTGACATCCAGCCATTGAAAGAGACTAATCTATTATGTGTTTCATCTCCCTGGTAGGCGGGAAGGGGACCAGAGCATATTACATTGTCCAACATTGTTTTTGCAATTTCACACATCTCCTTAATAGTATCTTTGGTGATTTCCGACTGTCGGAGTCTGGTGTCATTCGTGCCGGCGTGAATAACAATCTTAGAAAACTTCCGCTTAGCATTAGCCAGCACTTTAAGTTTGGATCTAATGTCAGACGTTCTGGCTCCCGGTATACAGTTGACTATGGTGTTTGGTGCCTCAATGTTAGTGTTTTCCTGAGTATAGAATCTCCAATGACCAGGGCACTTTTAAAAGGTGTTTCAGCTGGTGTACTCCTTAGGGGATCAAATCTGTTAGAAATTACCGTAACGTTATGGGGCTTAGAAGGACGCCGTATATGACTTTGCCACCTGACAGTCACCCAGTTTGACCGCCGACTTGACTCTGATGTCGGAACCGAGCCATGTGTATTTTGATAAACACTATGCACGCTCGATACAGTATTTGTAATATTTACATAGCATCTGATGTCGGAACCGAGCCATTAGTCTTTTCGCTCGATAGATTATTTGCAACAGTAACATTAGCGGTTTTGCTATCCTCAACTAGCGTTCGGATGCGCGATTCTAGTTCAGCAACCTTCTCAGTTAACCTTAATACTTCAATACACTTAGTGCATGTAAACCCCTCTATGCTAACAGCAGAAGCTAAACTATACATGTGGCAAGTAGTGCATGTTACAATAACAAGCGGAGTCTTACCGCTTTCATGCTGGGCGATGGCGTCTTCGTTTACCCGAACGCGGTCCCCGGAGCTGCATCGCGTGGGGTGTTCGGTTGTGACACGCCTCAGTCGCCTGCGAACATCTGGGGCCAGGGTGATGTGGGGCATGCTGAATCTGTGAAGGCCGGGCAGCGGTTCCTCCACAGCTTCCCGGTCGCTTTCATGTTGGGCAATGGCGTCTCCGTTCAGTCGTTCACGGTCCGTGAAGCTGCATCGCGTGGAATGCTCGTTTGTTGCACGCCTCGTTCGCTTGTGGACGTCGGAAGGCAGGGTGAAGTGGGCGCTGTACCTCGCGTTGGATCTGCTAAAACCGGGTAACAACTCCTCCACAGCTTCCCGCTCAGGTGAGGACAGGTCAGAAAAGCATATATCAGATTAATCCGTCATTAGATCGGAAAATGCTAGCTTCAGCCTCCACCGTTTGTTGATGCTAGCGGGCTATATGCTAACACTGGGTGTTTATTAGTGATAAATAGTTTCACGTGGTAGTACTGCTCAATAATCGTCACGGTAAAGTATTCCTATGTAAAACTAATAAGTTATATTATATAAATAGGAATAAGATGGTAAAAAAAGGATTTTAGATGATGAACTCGACGGAGCTCCGATGCACGATCTGTTCAGCGTGACGTCACAAACCGGATATGGCAAGCAAATACTGTCAAAGGTGAGGAAAAATGAACTGTCACTGATGCAGAAGCTATAATATAATTATCTATAATATAACTATAGAATAGTGTCCTGCCCATACTATTGAAATTATTATCCATAAAATTAGAAACACACAATTCTCATTAATATACTGAACTGTCTGTAGCATTAAGATTTGTGTTCACAGAATTTACTAAAGTAGTGAAACCCCTTCATTAGAAGGGGGTGTCACAGTCCTTTTGTCCTTACAGTGTATTCCAGTCACTAAAATGGACAAAACTTAAAAACATATGATCCAAAATAATTAAGTTTATAGAACAGATGTGGTTCTGGAATCTGATTGGCTACGTGCAAACTGAAACTAAAACGCGCACACATTCAGCACATTTAAAGTGTCTTTGTTTCATTCACACACATCCTCCCTTATTATTTCTTAATAATAATCTCATTAATTCACACTAATAGCTTAACTGAAGCAGCACTATCATTTGTTACTAATTCTAAAGTGACGTTTTAAAATTAAATAACGGAGACTTGTTTGTGGCTGTTATGCTTTGAATCTAAGGAAAAAGTTCACCACAAAATAAAACTCCTTCGGAGTTTCTGTTTTATCTACGCACTTGTCCCATCGAACCAAAGTATAAACGCAGTATCACTTACCTGATATTTTTTTTTTATTTGACCTTTATTTAAGCAGGAAAATCTCTCTGAGATTCAAAATCTCTTTCACAGGAGAGTCCTGACCTAACGAGGACAGCAGTTACAGTCACAGAGATTAAAAACAACAATGTATACAAACAAATTTAATTAATTAATATTGCTATAATAGTGATGAAAAAATAACTGCAATAGCGTATTAGATAAATAGGTGTTGTGATGGAGCGTCAGACATGTTGTTGGGATGAAAGCAATCCTCCGAGTGCATGCAGCCGCAGTTTTTGAATGTCCACATTCATGAGGCGCATCCAAACATCACAGAGTTTCTGCGTGCTTCTCCATGTCGCGTACTTGCTGTGATGGGCGTGCTCGCGCAGAGCGCTGGTATGCGCGCTTGAGTTGCATTAAACCATATCGATATGAACGGTATTGGCTAATTTCGCATCGCGTCGGGAACCCATATCGATATATCCCCTAAATCCAGTATACAGCCCAGCCCTAATTGTAAGCATATTCATTTAAAACAAATAAAACTCCGTCTGACGGTGGTGACAATAATCTGACGGTGGTGACATTGGCCTCATTATTCCAAAATGTATACCACTCAAGTCAATGGCTTCTTGCTTAAACTTTATGTAAATATTTGGTCCAAAAAATAACAATCCTGAGCACTGTGATGAACAATTATCAAATCATAACTTCCTAAAATACATAAAACCTGACAGAAAAGACAGAAAACCTGACGGTGGTGACATCTGACGGTGGTGACAAAAACCTAATATAGATAAAAAAAAATAGATGAGTTGTTCACATTAGCCATCTTGTTTCCCCTCTGTTGCTAGCTACTTAAGACCTCTTCTTAAAAATGAAATATTTATTTCATAATCTAATCTAATATTTAATTTACAAAGATGACGGTGTTGACATGTTATGGTTGTCACAGTAGCACTGTCCAAAAATATGAACAAGTTTAAGAGAAAATAGCAAACATACAGGAGCTTGAGTGATCTTGAAGCATGCAGTAGAGCTGAAGGTTTGAAAATGGGGTCCCTAGGAATGCAGTTGACCCTTTAATTGTCTGATTTTATTGCTTTTTAAAAATGTCTGACGGTGGTGACGAATATGTGGGAGACATTTTGAGCAATCACAAAATAATAGTAAATATTGTTCAAAACTCACTGTTTGTAGTTTTTAATACATATTACAATGTACTCTTTCATGTGGTAAATATATTATTCAATTCAATTATTACTTTTGGCTTTTTTAATCAAGTTGAAATTATTATCTCTTATCTGAGGACAGCTGATTTTGTAGGCAATGGGCCAGCATATAATCATTAAATTAATAAAAAAATAACAATAAACCTATAAAAGAACCTTACATTTGTGCAATGGACCCCCTGATTATAACATTGATTCTTTTTCTTCATGAAAATGTTATTAATTTCCAACAGAATTAGCACTTTTCTTAGTGAGACATGTTTTTGCCAAAGTTTCAAGAATCAGTGACCTGATGTTTTTTCATTGCCGAAGAAGCAACAAAGAAAAAGAAAACGGGAGAGTAACAGAATTAAAGGAAGGACGAGGATAAATATTGGGCCAGAGGAGGAGGGGGGTTCCTGACCGACGCTGACTCAGCTGTCATGCTCCAAGTAAGCAGAGGTGGAAAGTAACCAATTACATTTACTCACGTTACTGTAATTGAGTAGTCTTTTTGTGTACTTTTACTTTTTTGAGTAGTTTATAAAATCTGTACTTTTACTTTTACTTAAGTATGTTGTATGTAAAGTATTGTACTTCGCTACATTTTAAATCATATCCGTTACCGAGTAAAAAAATATTTAAAAAAGCAAGGTGATAAAGACGCGCAACGGATGATTGATGGGCGGGGGAACGCGCAAAAAGAACCATGGAGACGGACGAAACAGGCGCGCGCTATGTTCATGCTGGTCATATTTAAGCGACCACTTTCCACTGACGCGAAGGGAGTGTTTCATTCCTATGAAAAGTAAGATTCATGCTTTGAGTAAAAAAAAAAGTAACTTTTACTCTGAGTAAAGTTAAAATGACTTACTTTTTACTTTTACTTAAGTAGATTTTTAGACAAGTAACTTTACTTTTACTTAAGTAAAATATTATTAAAGTAACTTTACTTTTACTTGAGTACAATAATTTATTACTCTTTCCACCTCTGCAAGTAAGTAATGTTCTATTGCTTGCATATACAAGTCCTGTCTGGTGCCCGAACACTATTTTTTTGTTTTTGAGCGTGAAATTTGCTTGAGGCTACTTGTGGAGTATAGAGAGTAATTTTTATCACGTGACTCTGGCCCTGTTGTAGTGTCATGGGACTACGGCATGGACGACTCAGGTGCGATTCCCCATTAAGGCACTTTTGTTTTTATCTAAACTTTAACCAAGCGATCACCGTTACGACTGGCTTGTAAACGATCTTTTGGCGTTTAAATAAAACCCATGAAACTATATTCATATGACATGCTGGAAGGCATACCGCGGACTTTGTGACTTAGAGTTGTCTTATTTTCCTTTGCGACAGTGCTGCTGCGGTGCATGTGGCCTCTAGTGGCGCTAGACATGAAAAATACATGTCTAGCTGCCCCTAGAGACCAAAAAGTTCCGCGGTGTGCCATGCTCACATAGGTCTCTCATGTCGATTTACACACACATTAAACCACATGTTAAGACACATACTAAATGTCTATTTAACATCTGTATACTACAGAAATAAATGATAATCTATTTAAATGTTAAGCTGAAGTTAATTTTAACTGTTGCAAATTCAAACAGAGGTATTACAGTACTTTTATGATTTATGCCAAGTATTTTTAACATACATGGCAGCATTAAGATCATAGCAACATTAAGCAGTTATGATTTTTGTTTATAGTAGGGAGGTAATAAAATGCATCAGACTTTATTTACGTACAGACAGATTATTTACGTTATATTTATGGAATGCATAGAAAAAACTTTAAGCAAAATATATTAAAACACGTTTTATTTAACTGTAAAATAAACAATGTCAATTTAATCAAGTTCCTCCATAAAATAACACAACAATAGGGTAGTAGAGAGCATTGAATCGTTGGAAGAGCTTGAGTTTTAATTGGCAGGTTAAACTAGTAAAAACAACAATTTCAAAAGTCAATTTATTCAAAAAGCTCCTCCAATGACTCGATGCTCTCTACTACCCTATTGTTGTGTGTAATTTTCAGTTTAATTTGCAGGTCATTGACAGTAAGGTCGAGGTGTAGAGCAGCCGGGTCGAGGTGTAGAGCTGCCGGGACACTGTATTGTTATGTTTATGGAATGCATAGAAAAAACATAAAGCAAAATATATACACGTTTTATTTAACTGTAAAATAAACAATTGAACAAGAAAAAAAAAATATAATATTGAAATAAAAAAACAACAACAATGTCAATTTAATCAAGTTCCTCCATAAAATAACACAACAATAGGGTAGTAGAGAGCATTGAATCGTTGGAAGAGCTTGAGTTTTAATTGGCAGGTTAAACTAGTAAAAACAACAATTTCAAAAGTCAATTTATTCAAAAAGCTCCTCCAATGACTCGATGCTCTCTACTACCCTATTGTTGTGTGTAGTTTTCAGTTTAATTTGCAGGTCATTGACAGTAAGGTCGAGGTGTAGAGCTGCCGGGACACTGTATTGTTATGTTTATGGAATGCATAGAAAAAACATAAAGCAAAATATATACACATTTTATTTAACTGTAAAATAAACAATTGAACAAGAAAAAAAATATATAATATTGAAATAAAAAAACAACAACAATGTCAATTTAATCAAGTTCCTCCATAAAATAACACAACAATAGGGTAGTAGAGAGCATTGAATCGTTGGAAGAGCTTGAGTTTTAATTGGCAGGTTAAACTAGTAAAAACAACAATTTCAAAAGTCAATTTATTCAAAAAGCTCCTCCAATGACTCAATGCTCTCTACTACCCTATTGTTGTGTGTAATTTTCAATTTAATTGGCAGGTCATCGACAGTAAGGTTGAGGTGTAGAGCTGCCGGGACACTGTACTCCTCATCAGCATCAGTCAGCAGAACTGTGGCACCTCCATCTCCCTGCAAGACCCCGATGATGGTGACCTCCACCTATACTGGCTCAGCTACAGTCTTCTGAAATGTAATGAAAAGAAGTCTCAGCAAAGGCATTATATATCATTAGACATGACCACATGATCTAACAAGCAAAATTCTTGTGAAGGATTTATTTATATTCATTAATGTTAATTTCAACATTAACTAAAACGTTACAAAAGTGTACGTTTTTGGAACTGTTTTTATTTTATTAACTAGCATTGTGTAACACAGATGACAAGTACTGTAACAAATGTTTTGCTCATTGTTTGGTAACTTAGTCAACGCATTAATATTTACTAATAGTGCCTAATAAAGTGTTACCAATATAAATTATTACAATTTATTATTGAATATATAAAAAGTAAAAACAATGTATATCCAATTGGTACACACTTTATTAAATTTGGCCTGAGGTCTGAGAGTCACCCTGAGAAAGGAAATCTCAACACGATCCCCCAGGTTGAGCTTGACCAGGGCCTCGTCACGCCACAAGGACACCTCCAACACCCTCTGGCCACACCAGAGAGACAGGTCTCTAACGGAAACCTCTTCTTCAGCCACTCGGGTCATCCTGGGTACCTGCAGCTGCATGATCATAAGGATAAAATTATTCACTTGCATTGCATTAACAACACAGTTACTAGTGCTTAGACTTAATTTGGGCTGTGAATCTGATTAAAATGCGTCTTAAAACATTACCTCAATTCAACCTGTATGTATTCAAACCTTAGTCACTTTTAACAATGAAAATGATGGCGGAGATTATCTTAATATTATTATATTAAAAAAATGACAAAAAAAATGTGGTTAGAATTCCAATTTTGGGGTAAAACTTTTAAACAGTTGAATTTAATTATTTAATAAAATCTTATTAAATTTATTTGCTCACTTTTTCAATTTCTCTTATCAGGGAGATGTATCCGCCCCTTGTGAACAGGTCCTCCTCTTCCCCAGACATCAGGGCAGTTGGTGGGTTGATGAGGTGTTTGGCAGATCTTTCTGCTGCCTCTGGCAATTCAAAGGGAGCTGTTTGAAATTTTTTGGAGTTGGGGTTGAGGAAGATGCACTCCCGTCCAAATTTCTGGGACAGGGTGTAGTTTTTTATTATATAGGCCCTCCCGGTTTCAAAAACTGGGCTGTCACCATCCACGGGAGCAATAAATACTCTCATGCCAGTACTGAGAGCACTTATTGTGGTGGTTTTGTAAGATGCTATTTGTATGTTTTCAGACACCTCGTAGGTTTTAGCACGGCGCTTCGTGCGATTGTCCACGCAGAAGATCCGGGTGGATGCAGGCCTGCTGTATGGCGAATTTTCCGCTGACATTCTGGAGGGTAAGAAAAAGTATACATTGATTGAGTAAAGGTGATGATACACGGTGCAACTTTGAGCAATGTTGCTTGGGCATTTTCCCGTTGAGAATGGGCAACAAATTTCTCTCTGGAGATTTCAATTGGAAAGTGCCCAACAAAGGTGTCCCATGTATCATCATTGGACAGAAGAACAATGGCAATTCAAATTCATTATGCAAATAATACAACTATGTATATGTTAGCTTAGCTTCGCGTAGCGTAGCGCTAGTTCTACCAGGAAACTTGAATGTTACGCCATTCATTTCACAAGGCGCAATCAATCATCCCTGATACTGAGAGTATATAAGCCTCATAATACTCACCTGTCTTTGCGTTCGCAGATACTGATGCCAGCATTTACACGCGCGATGTTCAGTGCATATGTACACTAAAGCGTTAGTTACCTGTAACACGCCGATTCAAATGTTGAGTGATTTTATCGGGCATGTTTTCCTGGGATTTTCTCATCTTATCTCATCTCGTTTCGTTTCACCTGCACCATCGCGATGAGCTCTCACAGAAGGTCAAAGAATTAAAAGGGAAGTCTGCAAGCTTCCTTAAAAGTGTGTAACCCTGCAGTACACAGGGAAGGATACCACAGGCCGTTTCTTTTTATGAACAGTGCAAGAAAATTTGGATGATTTGTAAAGTGTAACCATAATATTGACTGTCGCACACTCTGAACGCCCGCAGCAGATGTCACTAATCATCATTGATTGGAAGAATGCCGAAGGTTGATATCTTCCTCATCACAGGATCTTTTTCTTTCATCTACAATACCAAATGCTCCGCTTATTATTGGTTTTAAACCGTACGCGTACGTTTTGTGAAGCAAAGACATTGAATCGACTTTGATGAACGGCTATTGCTCGCGAACATTTCGCACATTAAATACGCCGTGTATGCAATGCATGACATGCTGCAAAGAGGCGAATGATGCGGTCTAATGCTCATGTGTTTCATTGGAATAAGGAATGCCAAAGTATACGAGCTTCATCTGAGTCGTCCCTTTCAGTGTTTCACTAAAACATCAATAATTCAAGGTACCATTTATTCATGTAACAGGTTTGCAACGTCCTATACCTGCTACGGTACTACAATGCAAGTTGCTTAATGTCTAACAGTTATTGATGCAAACTGTACAGATCAAATGCAAATATTTACTTTAGATCTTCACTCACCTGACCCTAATTACAGACTTTAAGGATACGGGGATTAGGGCTGTCAAAATTGCTCAAAAATGACGTTCAAATATTCTCCCTAAAAAACCCACGAATATTTGAACTATTCGAATATCTGGTTGCCCATTTTTTTCAACGACGTTAACGACGTTTAACGACGCATTACGTCAATAACAGGACAAATTAATATAAAGAGACATAACTACTTCTATAGGTAGTCTATTTAAGTTTAAACATATTTGACACTGTATATTACATACACAAAACAAGTAAATCAAGAGACATCAAAATGATATGGTACCTCGGTTACATTGCTTGACAAAACTCTCTGAAGCCTGCTCCATCCACGACACTGATCGGTCTCATGTCCTTACAAATGAACGAAATTAATTTCTCCGTTATGACCTCTTGTTGTGTTGCAGACAAATAGCTTGTGGCGGGTGATGCAAAGTAAGTGTTAAGACCTGACTGTTTAGCTGGAGTTCCACACATTGTGGTCTTGTACACACTGCAAACTTTCAGGAGTGACAACCGCATTTAAATGTGAAAATAAGATGATTGACACGGAGATAACCATAGCAACGGTCTGCCGTCTCACTTGCTTATCACTCACAGCTTTGATGAAAATAATTTAACAGCATTATGTTTTGCAATAAACCTCCGTCGTGTCGTTGTGTATTGTACGCATTTGTGAGGCTGCGCGCGCTCTTGCAGTGTTGCCAGGTCCTCGTCTTTTTTGTACTCGCATACCATTTTAGCACTTAACCGTTTATGGCTTTTGGCTCATGAAGCGATCAAGTTTTTGGTGTTGTTAAAATGTGAAGGTGCCAGTCCCAATATTTTGATCTTTGAGGTAAAGCGTTTGGATTTATTTTGGTTTGTTATTGGATTGTTCTTGTTCACTGTTTTTTTTAGCGCAAGATCTGGCAACAGTAGTGAGGAAACGCTTTTGCCTCTGTCATTCTCTGAACCGCGCATACAAAAGACTTTTCCCCCTTGTAATAATTTATTTATTCAGAAATGAGACCTGTCATGTCCATGATGCACGTTTAAACACTTCATTAACTAGTTGTTCATTTCGGTTATGTAGGCTACACACTATGCAAAGTTTCTGTAAACGCGGTTGTCACTGCAGTTTGCGGGAGTTAATGCGGTTGTAGAATGCGATTGCCAGTCCCGTAAATTACTGAAGTGTCTGTGTACAGAACAGGATTAAGCATTAAAAGTTGAAGTGACAAACGAATTAATATGCAGTGTGTACAAGATGCCAAGCTCATTTGGGTGCACATTTTCGATATGTGACATCATTGCTAGTGGTTGAATAGTATGCTAACAACTTTATCTCGCGGCTCAACAATTTTACCTCCTACCAACCAAAATCCAAAGTACTTCCAGACATAGCTTTTTAGATTTTTGGGGGTTAAAATCGCTTTCTCTGCTGCGGTCGACTTTCTGCCATCTTCCATGCAAGACGCGTCAATGTTTAACAGTGACAGACAGTGTGACTACTGTTACCTGTCCCTGAACCAGGCGCATTAGTGCGCCCACTTACAAAGCAGACAGCCACGCCTCTACTACCGCGGGCTTTAAAAAAAAAAAATTATTCGAATATGAATTTTCATTTTCGAAATTCGTTTTTTTTTTAACTATTCGAATATATATTCGAAATAAGAATATTCGTTGACAGCCCTAACGAGGATACCCTATGGTAGGACACACCATTAATATATCATTGGAGAATAAATCCTGGTCATACAGCATTAAGTTTTCAAGACCACATTTTGTTGCTGAGCAAATCGTAAGTGTGTCTGGTCGAATGGCAACAGTAATGCATATTGTCAATTGTTATTGAGCACGGGGTTCAGCATAAATGTTTCTATATCCTCTTCAACCCTGAGGACCCTGTACCGGGTCCAGAATTTCGTATTTTGACTTAATATAAAATATTCTTTTAATCTTTGATGCTCCGTCATGGACCCCAGTGACACATATGAGATACTGTTTGAAAGCTTAGAGTCTCTACTTTCTGCAGATATGCATCACTTTGACACATCTTTTACTGTAAGAAAGTTATTTACACTTAATTTACACCATCACCCCCCCAATATTTTATTATATCATTTAATATTTACATATTTCATATTTTTCAAAAATGACAAACATGGGCAAGTCTTATATCAAATGAAAGCTCTCACTCTCAGGAATAAGGCTACAGCATTATTTTTGTTCTATTATCAACACATATCCAACAATCGCTGAATGAATAATAAGGTAAAAAATGGTCTTTTGTAAACATATGTGAAACTTGAGTGTGGACTGCCTCAGATAGCACATATAGCCACAAATGATACACCATCTTTTATTTTAGGTCCTACTCTAAACAATGAGTCCATTCACAGCATTTTCTTTGGTTGTGTGCATATATAATCCCTTGCTATTTATTATATGTGCAAAACAAAAAATTAATATTTATATGAAAAATGTATTTTCACACCCTTTAGTAAAATGAGAATAACTTTTGAATGCGACATGATAAAGAGTTCATTCTTTTTTTGGGTGTTTACTGTCTGCTGCTGCTAACAACCAGAACTGTCTGCAGTCTGTTAGAGCACAAAGAACCAGAGTTATACACTATCAAAGACAGTGTTTACAACATAAAAAAGAAAATTGGGTGTTTCATCATATGAAAAACAACATAAATAACAATATTTGTCACAAACAGCAGCTTTTTATGTAACTTCAAAGGGTTTTCTTTAAAATGATATAAATAAATTGCATTTATTCCACTGTATGTGGTTATGGGGACACTTCAAATGTTCTTAGGCAGAAATTGTATACAAAAAGGGTATTATTCCTCCCTTCATTCCTCCTTTTTCCTCTGTAAGCTGACAATTGCTGGAATCAAACAAAACTGTCTGCAGGGACCTGAGATACCCAGGACCAGAGTTATATACTTTCAAATAAAAACTTTAGAAAAAAACATCAAAAAGCGCCTATTTATTTTTGTGTTTATTAGAGGACTGATATCACATACAACCATGTTGAGCACTTTTAACAGTGTTTTATGTAATTTCAAAGGATTACCTGTAAAATGATACCAAACTTTTGTATGTAAACCTCTGCATGTGGGTATGGGATGCTTTTGAAATTGGGTAGGCCAAATCCAGGCTAAAATCCCCAAAATAGCTTCAGGGTGTAAGAAGATATAAAGCTTTGCGCTTTAAGATTTTCAGTTATTTATGTACATGCATAAAGTACGAGAATGCATCAACTTATAATTGTACTTTTCAAATGAGACTTTATTCCAGAACTCGGTCAACTTCTTATCCGAGCTCGGTCGCGTTGAACATCCCATCTATTTATCTGGATTATCTTCTCCTAAGGTAAGCTCTCTTATTCATTATACTGGATTGGGTGATAGTGCACATTACATGCTTTTACAACCGAAAGATGGCAATGACCATGTCTTACAGCGTGACATGGAGACGGAGCTGAGGTTGTGTGGTGTATTTAATACAATTTAAACATGCATTGGTGTTATTCCTGAGGGCTTGCCGTTGTTTTGGTCGGTGTGCGTTCTGCGGATGTCTCAACAAAAGTTGAGCCTGTAAACCCTCATGTTGAGTTTGTTTGTTATGCAGTAGACCTCACTTAAAGTTGAAAAACGCCCACCTTGCCTCTTCAAGAACACGACAGGTTGCATCAGTTTAAACCATTAAGCGCATTGTGCTTTGTTCGCGACGCAGGCACACAGAATATGCGCATGGGTAGGCTACAGCAGATGTCTGGATACTGGTTTGAAGATGTAATGTGACCGCTAGCTTTTTAATCACAGCACGTAATTCCAATTTAAAGTGCTGTTGAACGTTGGCAATGTATGTTTCGCCCGAAATGGTGGTGCCACCAGCTATAACCATAGGATACAAACAAAATTCCTTCTTGTTTCAACATGGAACCCAATGGAAATAATGTCTAAATATTTCTTCGAGTGGTGTTATGTTCGAATATAGTGGTGTTCGATTATCTTACGTGTTTCAACTATTTAATTCTAATTGTCATATGCCGTTTTAATGAATTCCAACATGACTGGAGAATTGGAATGCATCTGAAATAACTTGTTTCTAATTTAATTCAATGTTCTGTTTAAAGCCTGGACCATATACCACAGGATTTTTGCACTCCGACAAGATTGTAGCAGCAAACGCATTGTGTGGTGATCATGCTGAATTTCTGACACTGCCAGAAAACTATTGTAGGCTATCTTGGACGCAACACCAGGAAAATGTCTGTCTTTAAACTTCTCCATCCGTACGACACTGTACCACCGACGAAGAGCCACGATCATAGAATTCGTGATGATGTTTCACACGATGGGAATCTTTCATCTGGGAAAGCCAAAAATCATGCAGTTATGATTCTAAATGATAACTTTACAAGGAACTTTGTCTGGAATTAGATGCGCACAATCCACTTACTCTGCATCCTGAAGAAAATAGTGAAACATGCATCAACTTTCCATATAACCAAATTACACCGGCTGCTAGGATTTAAACCATTATAACAGCGCGGTTGCATACATGAGGCAAGCTATTTTAAAACTATATACATGTTTTTACACATATTACGGACATGCAGTTCTATAAGTGCTTTATTTTCGGTGCCTGCATTAACATCAGGGCTCTTTATTGACTTCCAGGAACTCTAATTGTAAACGGCTGCAAGGATTTGAACATGCATAATTGCTACATGTACAAGAAATAAGCTTTCGTTAGTATTGGGCCATGCCCAGTTGCCGCATGCACGCAGGTTGTCACGTTTCACGTTCACGGTCGTGTATGGTGCAGACTTGGTGCAGTTTCTGGAATGCCAGTGTGGCGGAGGATCTTCATTAAACAAATAATTCAGAACTTCTTAAGTGCATATCATGTAAGACTGTTAGCACAAAAATGTCACGTTTAATCATGCTATTATGGTTAGTCAAAGTTTAAGCTGTAAACTTTCATCTAGAAGGCTATTACTTTCGGAGTACGTCCATCTATCAACTGCACAACCCTACTGATACCGCTCCTCAGTTTTGGGGGGTCTTAATTTACATCGTAAACTGAGAATTTTATAATCATCTGTGTGTCATGGCGAAGCAGGCCAGACAAGCCAACGGATCCAAATGCAATGGTTTATTTCTTAAAAACCCAAAAGTGCACAAAGCCGAACCAGAATGAAGACCAGAATACAGGACCAAAAAGTGATGACATCAAACTATACTCGACAAAGGACAAGTGAAACACAAGGACTGTATATATTCATGTGGGTAAACAAGATATCAAGACACACCTGGGAAACAATCTAGAACAAGGACTAACAAACTACAAGAACTACAGACATGGATGACATAACAGAACTTCAAATAAAGAGTACAAGACTGGGGAAACACAGGACACAACAGTGACACTGTGCAATCTTTAGCATCAGTCAGATTTGTTTGTAACCATCTAATCTTCTCCCTACTTTTATAATGACAATATAAAAGCATGCATACATCAATTGTCTCTCTTCATCAGAGGCCGAGCTCCTAATTTCACAGTGTGCAGGAATACACTATGAAATTCAATTCAATAATGGCAAGCAATAATCAAGGTATGTTTTAAGCAAATTACTGGTGGTGGTGGCGTATTCAACCATTCTATATCATGGCGTTTGCACCATTTATATAATTTCTCACTCTGGCATAACGTTGCCTTCTGCGGCCTACGCGGCCTCTCTGCTATCAAGCCTAACAAGGCTTTATTTTCCGGCCTACGCACCCTCTCTGCTCAAGCCTAACGGCCAGCCTTCTACGGATATCCTCTACTGCTGACGTTATGGTCAACATTTACGGACATGTTAATGGTATGTATCTTTTGTCAATACTGGTGGTGGTGAATCTTATTGCAAGCTAACCTGTTGGCTTTTCCTACTGTGCATATCTTTGCCTTCTACGGCCTACGTGGCCTATCTAACCCTGGCATATCTTTGCCCTTCATGGCCTACACAGCCTCTCTCAACATGGGATATCGTTGCCTTCTATGGCCTATGCGGCCTTTCCCACTCGGCATATTGTTGCCTTCCATGGCCTATGCGGCCTATCTCTATCTGGCATATCGTTGCCTTCTAAAGCCTACGCGGCTTTTTTCCACTAGGCATATTGTTGCCTTCTACGGCCTACGCGGCCTATCTCTCCAGCCTATCTCTATCTGGCATTTCGTTGCCTTCTATGGCCTACCCGGCCTATTTCTCTGGCATATCGTTGCCTTCCAAAGGCATACGCGGCCTTTTCCCACTAGGCATATCGTTGCCTTCTGTGGCCTACGCGGCCTATCTCTATCTGGCATATCGTTGCCTTCTAAAGCCTACGTGGCCTTTTCCCACTAGGCATATAGTTGCCTTCTACGGCCTACGCGGCCTATCTTTCAGCCTATCTCTCTCTGGCATATTGCTGCCTTCTACGGCCTAAGCGGCAATCCCATTGCCTCTTTCGGCATCCATCAATGTCAGTAGATAACAATTTCTCTAACCTCTGTTTCAGGAACCTCTAAGAAACACTGGTGGGTACCGATCATCGTTACCAATTTTTGGGGATTAGATCCTGGCCTGTCTTCATCTTCAGACAGGAACCGCAAGAATCCGTGACCCCCGGATTTGAACTATGGTCGGGGCCTACGCCAAAGAACTATACTGTGTTACATTCCAGCCTTGGTTGCTAACTACTGTTAAATAAACACATATCAATTCTTAACCTATCTTCGAGTCTTTCTGGTAGAAATGTTAGCTTAGCGTAGCGTAGCGCTAGTTCTACCAGGAAACTCGAATGTTATGTCATTCATTTCACAAGGCGCAATCAATCATCCCTGATACTGAGAGTATATAAGCCTCGTACTCACCTGTCTTTGCGTTCGCAGATACTGATGCCAGCTTTTACAACCCACCCTCCCTACCACCATCACCAGGTCGGTTCCGTCCATACTCGGGGGGGGGGGGGGGGAGATTAGATTCTGGCCTGTCTTAATCTTCAGACAGGAACCGCAAGAATCCGTGACCCCCGGATTTGAACTATGGTCGGGGCCTACGCCAAAGAACTATACTGTTACATTCCAGCCTTGGTTGCTAACTACTGTTAAATAAACTCATATCAATTCTTAACCTATCTTTGAGTCTTTCTGGTAGAACTACCATTCAGTTGGTTTAGTGCAGTGGTGTCAAACTCAATTTAGAGTCAAGTTAAAATTTGACCTCGGAAACTACATTTTTTCTTCTCAGAAAAACTTCTCTCAGAACTAATCCCATCATATAGCTTACAAATAGTATTGTCATGTCTTCATTACGTTTTAAAAATCATCAATTTAATTTGAATTAAGGTAAAAATTAATTCAAAAACTTAATTTTCTGTCACAAATAACTTACTCCTCTCACAACAAATCCTTTGACAATATAGTTTATTGTATTGTCATGTCTTCATTACGTTTTAAAAATCATTAATGTAATTTGAATTAATGTAAAAAATACTTCAGAAACTCAATTTTCTGCCACACACACTCGTCTCACAACAAATCCTGTTTAAAAATATAGTTTGCTGTATTGTCATGTCTTCATGTCCTCTATTGTCAGCCTGTCTTGTTACCATCATATTAGGCCCTATTACTTTCATTTTATTGGAATAATTATGTTTGTAGTTGTGAAGTTACAACTTTTAAGCAACATTTATAGAAAAGTATAAACTGACTTACCCCAGACAATTGATGTAGTTCTTGATGTTCTCAGTTAATCAATGATGTAGTTCTTGATGAATTATCAAGGGGGCGAGGGTCTTTTATTCTTGGCAGCAGTCCAATCA
Source organism: Paramisgurnus dabryanus (assembly GCF_030506205.2). Classification (NCBI taxonomy): domain Eukaryota; kingdom Metazoa; phylum Chordata; class Actinopteri; order Cypriniformes; family Cobitidae; genus Paramisgurnus; species Paramisgurnus dabryanus. Next base: position 36,599,285 of record NC_133346.1, on the reverse strand, counting down.
GAAATATCTCTATGACGGCCTTTGACCAATTATTTTCTTTAGCCCCGCCCCTTTTCAGTGCTGCTTGGGTTTGTTTACTCTAATTTGTTGTTCTGTTCGTTTTTCTACAGGACGCTTGGGGAAATTATTTATTTTAAAATAAAATGTTATGTTTTTATTGAATTTTAATTATTTTATTTGGTATGCATGAAAATAACTTATTTTTATTTAATTGTATTTATTTTTAATGAACATCTATTATGTATTGAAATAAATATATTTTTACTGAATTGTATTTTATAATGTATTTAAATTATCTTAATGAATTGTATTTTATAATGTATTTACATTATCTTATTTTTAGTGAACTTCATTTAAAATGCATAAAATAAACTTATTTTATGCACTAGTGCGCGTATCAGACCTGCAAACTTGTCGCTTTTCGGCGACAATCGCCTCAATTGGGTCATTCACGTGAATCACGTAGAATCACGTATTTTTTGGAGGTGGTGGGGGGGTCGGGAGGCTGCCCTGTATCTGAATGCCATGCGGGCTAGAATTGCCAAACATTATTGGATAATTCTTATAATTGACATTTCTCTGGGCCAATCGGAATCTTAGCATTTGCTTTTTTCAGAGCCAATCGGAATCTTAGCACTTCCTTCAGAATCTTGAAGACCGCGCGGTCCTTTGGATGAGAGACACACCTGGCTACCACGTGAGTCTGATGGACACTTTTAACGTGAAAGTCAACAACAACTATTTGTTTGCTTGATTTAAATTAGCGTTAGCTACCGCTTATATTGTATTTTTAGGAACGAGTCAACGCTGAGTAATGCACAAACGTAGACCTTGCATAAAGTTTGCCTATGCTTCGATCAAAATGACTAATGTTAGCTAACTTAGCAGGACGATTGTTAGCTAGGCTAATCATTACCCGGGTGCTCTGCCCTGAGTTCCGAGATATACGGCTACTACTCGAATTCTGAGCTAACGTTACCCTGAGTAACTTCATTACGGTGGCTGTGCTGCGTGCTTGCGCAGGCAGTCATTCGTGATGTGAGTAAATGTGACACAATACACAATAGCTGATGCAAGAGTAATGTTAAAGGAAAACCTACCGTTTTTCTATATTTTACTATGTTCTTACCTCAACTTAGACTAATTAATACATACCTATCTTTGTTCAATGCATGCACTTAATCTTTGTACATCGCGTTGTGAATTTGTAAGGATTTAGCCTCATTCATTCCTGGTGGCTGTATACCTGGTAAACAGTAATTTTTAACAACATAGGGCTGTTTAGATAAAACAATCTGGCGAGCGTGTTGTCCTAGGCCAATACACCAACAGCAAATTTCTGTATAATAAAGGGCTACATTTTGCATCAAAGTCTGTCAATAAAATCTTAACATTGTGTTGTTAGTTGAATTTACATTATGAACACTAGCACTTTGAGATTGTTTATTCAATGTAAGAAGCCCTACATATAAAATGCATTATTATTATAATTATTGAACAGAAATGTATGTTGATATTCACTGCATATCAGCCATACAGTATGGAGACACGTTGTTTTATCATATTAGTCCTATGTATGATAGTTTGCAAGGTTATATTTTAATGATTTTAATTTACTTTCAGGCAATGCTTGGCACTTTGGTGGAGCGCTCACTGCCATTCACAATGGCCCATTATCGTCAACCTTGCACAGACGCCGGCTGAGGACAAAGTGGCTCTGTCGCATGAAGCTTTTGCGAACATCGGCAAAATAGATATATATATTTTTTCATTTCTGTCTGTCTCTTGTTATTTTTTATTTCAGTGTCATGCTTCACAACACTTCTAGGCATTTCCGTGAGTTGTAAATAAAAACATTTGTAAAATATTAAATGTGTCATTCTCTTTAAGCTTCAAGGCCGTTTTAACATTGATTTTTGATTAAAGTATGCTGATTTTTGTTAAGTCACGCTCAAAATCATATTACAATCACAAAAAAATAGAGCTGTGGTAACCCCCCCCCCCCCCCCACAAATACAAAACCACCACCCGTCTAATTGCTTCATGAGGTAAGAGTTTTATGTCTTAAAATTCTTAAGAATCATCAAAATAGTGGTGATTCATTAATTGGATTAAAAACTATCTTATTTTACACTGATTACGACTTATAAGTATTACAACTTGTGAGTATTACGTTTCTTGCTGTTCAAAGTTATGAATGCGGCCGACTTGCGTTATTTATATCCTCTGAGGTAAATTAACGCTAATTTCTGACTTAATTTATCTTTTAAATGTTTATCTTTTAAAACGTACAAGAGTTAATTAACTGGAATTAATTTACGTCCGTTTTGTTAATTTTATTTATTGTTAAGAAGGAATGTGACGTTGATGGCCGAGCTAAGTCAATGTAATAAGGCTTTACGTCTTAAATACAAACGTAAAAAAAGCTTTATTTCTTGTAAATTTAATACCCTTACAAAAAATTACTGCAGTTTTTTAGAAGTAATACTACAGTTTTTGTTACATTTAGAAAAATGCAGTTTTTTGGACACGAAAAAACTGCAATATTGCAGTATTACTGTAAAAAAAGAAGTCTGAAGTTTTACTTTTGTATTGTAGTACTATTGCAGTTGTATTTTAGAAGTACTTCAGCTTTACCGCATCTGTATCGCAGTATTATTTTACTAGTACTTTAGATGTATTGGAGTATTTCTAAAATACAACTGCAGTACAACTGCAGTAGTACTAAAATAAAGATACAAGTACTAATAAAATGCTGTACAGATACAACCGGGTTATCCAGAAAATAGTTTTATTTTCACACATATATGAATTTATGTACAAAACAACAGTGAAACTGCAATGTAACAATACATGTTTGTTTGTTTTTTTATTTAAACTTTAAATAACCGGCTGACAGTTAGAAATTAAATGAATAAATTAATCATTTGCAAATAAACACTTTATAGTCTATTTCCATTACTCAGGAAGGTTTCGTTTTTTGAATAGCTTGTCCTCGTTGTTAAGCTTGGTTCTTATAAGTGCCTTTATATCAGATGAAGACACACTGAATTTCTTATGGATATAGTCTGAAAAAGAAAAGAAAAAATAAATTCTGAAAAACTATCAAGTGTCAGTTACAGTCTACAACATATAGTAACATATAACGTATAGTATGCTTAAACTGAATCTTGCATTGTATTTTCACCAAATGTTTGGGGTTAGTATTAATACTGTTCCCAATTCATTTGTAATGGCATATTGGTCAGCATTAATGGCTATGAACTAGTGATGGTCAACCCGGATCTTTTTAAGGATTCGGGTTATTCTGAGTCACTCACTAATATGATCCGGGTTGTGCGAGTCACTCGAGTCACTTGGTCAAAATCTCCCAATTCCAATCGCTAAGTCATACTAATGCCAACCAAGCAACTCGGATCACGCGTGCAGCTACGAGTTTATGACTCCTCTGCTCACAAAAAAGGGCTTATGTGACCTGAGGAACTCGTAAAAAACATGCATGCCCGTGGTAAAATTATCAATAACATAATTGTAAAAGTTTGGTGTGTTTAGTTTCATTTCATAACGACAAATATATCAACACCACATTTAGAAGATGTCAGGCTTGGTTGACTTGGACGTGAGAGGAACGTGTCCTGTTTCAGATTGACTTAAAAGATCCACGATAGGCTTCGGTTAATCTTGTGAGTGAGTCCCAGACAGAGCCGCTCGCCCGCTCCTGCACGGGTCCTGTGAGTGAACCACTCACGTCACTCTGAGTGACTCAGTCAACAAGAGGAGCCGTGTACGTCCGTCGGTGGCGGATCTTTCCAGCAGCACTGCTGCAGCAGTCCTCGTATTTAAAAATGTTAAACATTTGCAGCTTCTACCCAAAACATTGTGCCAGTCAAATATTTCAACAGATTAGCCTACATGAGTCAGTGGGTTAACAACACGAGCAAGGCTTGTTTCTCCTAGCACAGGATTCAAGCTCCATGAGTTGAGTCACTCTCTGTGTGAATCCCCGAGCCGCAGACCAACTCATTGCCGCTCGCACGCATCCCTTTGTACTCGGACTCGGAGCTGCAAGAAACAATGATCCGGAATAGCAGCTTTTGGTTCACTCGGTACCCCCAGTCGACATTTGGTGATGTAAATTAGCTCGTTGTTGCAAGTTATAGAACCTATGGCAGCTTATGTCGAGTTATTTGTTGTAATTCTGTTGTAAACATTTGAAGAGCTTTGTGTTTGATACAATTTCTCATTTTTAATGCAAAATCTGAGAGGACTCAACTGACTCGGGTTAATGGTCACTAAGGACTCATGGTTCTCGAGTCATTTTAGGGATCGGGTTAAATGATCCGAGTTTCGGGTGACTCGCTCATCACTACTATGAACATTTCAAGAAAATTAAGTTAAGGTAACACTTTACTTCTTAAAGCATTTATGTATAATTCATAATTAAGGTGTTCATAATGCACATTACATTGCATTGTATATTTTCATAAATAATTGTTACTAAAGTTAAAATGGATTATATTTGCAGATTGGTTATTACATCTGAAATTGGTTGTTTGTCATTTGTTTTAATGCATTACACATTACGCATAACACTTTTTTTTGAAGCCTGTATTTATAATGCATTACAAGTGTATTTTTATTGTATTATAATGCATGCATTATTATAAACAACTTTATAATGTGTTATATCGTCTCATTGATAATCGTTACAATAGTTATCATACTTATTTGTGGTTATAAGTATTAAGAGTATGACTATTTATAATTTTATTCACTTATCATAGCTGCCAACTCTCACGCATTCGCCGTGAGACTCACGCAATTGACCCCATTCTCACGCTCTCACGCCACACATCCATTTTCTCACGCAGGCTCGTGCCCACCATTTAGATTCCCATTGAGTTTAATAAAAGATATTAAATAATTTTATAAAAATACCTAACTGTAAATACTGTAAAACGCCTATCTCTATCTGGCGTGCCTCAAACAGCATAAAGCGCTCGTCAAAGTCAAAATGATGCGAAGGCGAATCAAATCAAAGAAGGTGGAGTTATTGTCTGCAAATGCCGAAGCGCCAGCTACAAACTACAGAGAGCGAGTGCGCGGCTGCGCGATGGTGAAAGAGCAACGCACGATGTAAGTAGCTAAAGCAGTGCTCACAGTATTGACACTTTTATATTTTAGCGTACCTTCACTGTCTTATGTGCCACCACTTCTCATGGTGCTGGTACTTTGCTGCAAAGAGTCAAAGAGCATTTCACTTTATGTGGCGCTGCGCAGGAAGTTCGGCAGCGAGGACATCAGAGTACCACGAGAGCAAGTCGAAATGTTACAAAAGGGTCCGCCTTTACCTTTGCTATCGCGTGACTCTGATGTCATACGCCGATCAGTCAGCTCCGCACCAGTCGAACACACAAAGCGTCAAGGTCTGGATGAAAAGCAGAGAATTGCCCGGATTCCATGCACGCAGATACCCTCAGAAAACAGCAATTTTAATCAACCATCACTCGCGTCACGTGTGTATGTTTGCAAGCAGTACAAGCCTGCGTGATGTTTGCGGTGACAGGTTTTAATAAAAGAGAAAAAGGTCAATTTATATTTGACATCTATAAACAATAATATATACGAAATATAATTATATGGTCTTAACGTACACATTATCTCTTGCTTTAGTTTAATATAAACTACTAATTTGGTTTATTTGATTGTGACAGTCCCTCTATCACCAATCACAAATCATCACTTTACGCTTCTCTTTCTCACTGGATAAACTGAATCAAAGCTGCTGTCATCTGCAGTTATACATTTTACAGAGACCAGTATTCATTAGATTTTAAGAACTTTTTTGGCACTTTTATCAGAAGGAAAGCATAAGTGTATAAAACAATAGTAAAGACTCTAATCTCAGGCATTTAAACTCAGTAAAAGCTTTTATTTCAATTTAATTTCTAAAATATGATTCGATTTGTATTGAACCATTTTAACGCAGTCTTTTCCAACTATTTAACACAGAAATAGCTAAAATCCACACTATTATCAATTGGCAAATGGTTAGGACTTATATAAAAAATTATTACCACAACCCCCCCCCCCAAAAAAAATCTCACTCCAAGCTGAACTCAGAAGTTGGCAGCTCTGGGTTTATTTGATTGTGACAGTCCCTCTATCACCAATCACAAATCATCACTTTACGCTTCTCTTTCTCACTGGATAAACTGAATCAAAGCTGCTGTCATCTGCAGTTATACATTTTACAGAGACCAGTATTCATTAGATTTTAAGAACTTTTTTGGCACTTTTATCAGAAGGAAAGCATAAGTGTATAAAACAATAGTAAAGACTCTAATCTCAGGCATTTAAACTCAGTAAAAGCTTTTATTTCAATTTAATTTCTAAAATATGATTCGATTTGTATTGAACCATTTTAACGCAGTCTTTTCCAACTATTTAACACAGAAATAGCTAAAATCCACACTATTATCAATTGGCAAATGGTTAGGACTTATATAAAAAATTATTACCACAACACCCCCCCCCCCCCAAAAAAAAATCTCACTCCAAGCTGAACTCAGAAGTTGGCAGCTCTGACTTATGTAATAATGGATTATATATAGTTTCATATCTTTTGTTTCCCCAAGAGTCATACTGTATCTTGACTTTGTTAACTTACATTTTTAAATGTAAAAGAGTTTCCAGTGAGTTTAAAGGGATAGTTCACCCAAAAAATAAAAATAAATGTTATAATTAATTCACCCTCATGTTGTTGTGACTAAAACTGTATTGGTTTACAATTGTGTTGTTTTTTTTTTTTTGTTTTTTTTTTTCAAACTTATACAGGTTTGCACCGACATGAGGGTAAATAAATGAGGATATTATTTTTATTTTTAAGGTGAACTATCCCTTTAACTCAATGGAAACTCTTATACATTTAAAACAATACAATATTGTTTTGTTGATTGCACATATGAACATGTTTTATTTACTATGTATTACAATAAAATATAAAAAGCAGATGTCTTATAACCATATGATATCTTATGGCTTTTTAAAGCAGACAAAGACTACTTATAAATATCATGAACACACTGTTAACTGCTTAATGCCTGGCTCACACCACAGGATAATCGGGCCGAATTTACCCCGATTTTCCCCTCCCGAGAATCCGAGGGAAAATCGGGCTATGGACCTTGATCGGCTCCGAAGTTCGGCCCAGATTATCCTGTAATGTGAGACGTTTAAAAGTCTAAACTTACACCTTGCGATATGCTCTCAAGAAAATAGGGGCCGCCCCGATCTTATCAAACATGTTTGATATGTAGGATTTTAAATCCGCATAATTACGTCAGTACTTTCACAATAATTAATGAGAGACGGAGATGATTGACAGCTTTCGGGACCACGAAACAAGCTGCAGTACGGGTAGACAGCGCAGCCGGAGAAATAGTTTGTTGAAGTTAATGTTTCATTCTACTTTCATTCCGCCACAACTGCAGCTCGTTGGGGCAGACAGGCGATTTAAAATATCTAAATGAATTCCTCGCTTGATTCACGTTGTTCACTCTTTTATAAACATTATCTAAAATATCTTAAAAACAACAGAACATGATGATGGTCAGTCACATCACGCACCTGCAGCTATTCTGTGTATAGAGGAAATTTAATAAAATAAATAGGCATACACGAAATATGTTGCACTTAAATAATTAGCATATTAACAAAACGAATTTAAATTGATATGACGATTTTCAGTTCTTTTTTGTGACGTGCTCCACAAACGCACAGAAACTGATTGCTGAAACACCGCACACTTGTGAATCTGATGCGCCTCATATCCAGACTTACAACGTTTCACATTACAAGAACCATTGGTAATGTAAATACTGAATTTAACACTAGACATTACACTGCAAGATAGAATAGATTAGAATAAAATAGAAACTTTACTGTCATAATAAAACTATAATGAAATTTGTTTAGAAGCTCTCAAAGACCAGTAGCCTCAGAAGAATAAACAAGAAAAATAGAATTTACATAGTATATAGCTAAAAATAATATCACTGCAGAGCAGTATATATACAGTGGAATTAAATAATGCAAACAACAGTGCAAAATAGAGTTTAACCAAGCATAAGTCATTTAGCAGCAATGCTTATAAACCTACAATAATATTCCTGTTAGGAAGAAACAGGAAAACAGAGCATTGATAGAAATAGCATACATCACTTAATAGTAACTCCTAAATGTGCAAAAAAAAAAAAAAAAAGTGATATATAGGCTAGCCAATTATATTTAAAATATGTTTTTAAACAGATGTTTAAATTTAAATACATCTTGCATAAGGATTAGACCTGAGTTGGTGCTAGATTGTGCACACATCTACAGTATGCATTCAAACACTGCCTGCATAACACATCCTTAAAACATATCATGATCATTGCCATAAACAAGAGCTGAGGAGGAGAAATCGCCTAGGTTTCAAAATGAAAGCTGCTACTTTGTAAATATTTAAAAAGAATTCATAATAAATGTATCATAATCTTCATTCCTTTATATACTCTTCTCCTGAGGTGACGTGAAGTGCTTGCTCTGGCAAGATAATCCTAATAATATCCTTTAGTGTGTGATGCACTAGGATTTTAAATTCCTGTAGTGTGAGCATGTTTAAGATTTGAGAGAAGAATATCTGACAAGATTCTCCTTATGTGTGTGCTGCAACCAGATTTCATAATCTGCCAGGATTTAAAAAATCCTGTAGTGTGAGCCAGGCATTAGATGTTTAAAATAAGACTTGTTATTGTCTCTATACTTTAAGCAGTTAAAGAGACTCATAAGATGTAAAATGATATTGTGCGAATCTTCAATATCAACAATGTCAAGATATGAGTCTTGGGTAAGCAAAATATAGGAAACTATGGTATAATCCATTATTACATAAGTGAATTAAATTGTTCATTGTGTGTTATAAAAAGTCTCACTTTAAATAGTTATTTCTACAAATAAGTAATTATTATTAATATTATTACGATTATCCATGAGAAGATATAACACTTATATATTATAAGGTTGTTTATATGTTTATTAGTTTATATAATGTATTATAAAGGCTCAACCAGGTGTTATGCACTCTTAAACATTATGACCACAAATAGTAAGCATTATAATGTATTATAATACAAAATGATAAGTACAGGCTTCATAGGAATTGTTACTCAAATCTATTGCATTAATACAAGATCAAACTAATGGGGAAGTGGTCTCATTAAGCTCACATATAGAGCAAATCCCACTTCATGGAAAATCATGATTTCGGTTGTTGAAACTTTACTTTTTATTAGGCAAGGTAAATATGTTGTTCTTACGTTATCTGGGATAATATCCAGCAGTCACTGGAGAAGTACTAAAACTTGAATCATATGCTCACTGACATCTTTTTATTTTATTTATCTTTATTTTTTCTTTATGAACATAATTTAACATCTGAAAATAGTTGATGTTATCATGTAAAAAAAAACCTTTTCCATGTGTATACAGTTTATCAACAATTATTTAATAATTGTAAAAAAAATAGAATTAAAGTGTTTATTTATTTATTATGTTAAGAATTTAAATGTAAAAGCCCTAGGGGGCTTAAGAGCATGTGAGTATCAAATGGCTTTTAATTCCACTCCAGAGTTTTTAAATTGGCAATAAAAGTTAAGTCTTAAATTAAGTCTTTTAATTATCATTTGATGACAAAAGATCACATGCTATTTAAATGGGAGATCAATTTTGATTTAATACTCATCTAATTCTGAAAGCTATTAATTAATATAACAATTTGAAAATACTTATTTTACTATAATTTACTATAAACAACTAATTCTAATACATGGACTGAAACAAACTAAATTGTTTGACAAATAAATAATAAAGCAACTGATAAAAATCCCAAATTCTCTTTCACAGCAGAGCTAGTCTGTAGAAATACATGAGGAGTTACCTATGAAGTAGACACTGTGTGAGGTAGAAGTGCCTCCTTGCTGGTCTCTGCATTGGATGCCTTCCTTCCATTTAGAGAGTGAGTGGCAAGAGTTTCTCGCCCAAAGGTTACAAGGAAAAGCTCGCTGGTAAATTTATTAAAATCTTGGGTGTTGATCCTATCAAACTGGCTTCTCTTGATCCGCACCCCCTCCCCTAAATTGATGTAATCGACTACCTAGTGGGGAACAGCAGAGAACAAATTGTTTTCTTTTCGTTTCTGAAAAAGTAAAAGAATTGAAAAAAAAGTTGACCAGATGGACTACAATCTAAAACAAAATGGCTCAGAAATGCCTTTTAGAATAAATTATAAAGCTACAGAGCAAAATCCAAATACCTTTGCCCAGTACAGAGTTAAAAACAACATCAGCAACCACAAGTTGTTTTAAGTGAAAGAGGTAGATTTTAACACACCTTCACACACAGAAAATGGAATACAATACATTAACTGTATAATTGGGACCTACTTACCTGCTTACTTCCTTGAGCAGAGCATGGTTCTTGAATTTGAGAACCGATGTTTTGAGAAGATGAGGTCTGCAGAGTGTCAGGCTTGTGCTTTGAAATACACATCTTTATTTCTCCTACTGTGCCTATTAGCTCCTGCACAACAGCATGCAATTTCTGGAAACAAGCAGAGCGACACAATCATGTTCACAACCCACAAAACCTTTACAGTGCCCTCCACATCTTTTGCACCATTTATCCTCTTGTAATAATAATAACAATAAATAACAATAACAATAAAAGCAGCACATTAATTTAGAACAGTGATTCAACTGAATTGTAACCTGTGCATTCATTGGTTAATGCACACCTTCCAGCCAATCAGAATCGAGTATTCAAAAAGAACATGATATTATATATACTGAAGTAGATAGTTCATAAAATTGAGAACAATTGCTGTACTATAGCTAGATGTCATTACCTTTCCACTCCCTCAGCTCTCTTTCTGCTTTTATCCTGAAGCGACGCTCATATTTTAAATCTTCTTTAAGCTCTTTAATTTCATTTTTTAACTCTTTGATCTCTTCAGCCATGTTTGACCTCTTACATGGCTGAGGAGACGAAGGACTTGGTACACTTGAATCCTTCAGAACTCCCACAGCAGGTCTTGGTTCCTGAAGTACAATATCTGTTATTATGTATTCTAGCTGTAAACTTATAGTTTATAAAAGATTAAATAAAGAAGCTTCCTGATTACATTTATTTGAGTGCAGCTTTGTTTCACCGCAGCCATAATCTTCTGTTGAATTATGTTTTTGGTCTTTTTTTATTTTTTTGTTACCGGTGCATTTTCTGAAAAAAGAAATCACACAATCAAAAAGTATCCCAGAAAAAATTTTACTATTGAACATAAATGCTTGTCTACAGTGTATTTAGTACATGTATGAAATATACAGGACTAGGCCTACATGTAACTGGATTTCTTGATCTCATTTAAATACTATCTAAAATCAGGTTGGCATTTGAGTTAGAATGTGAATGAGAATATATCCATTTACCAGGTCTAGAAATTAAGTCTCGCCCACTTCTGTTGAGGACCTTTTTACCTTCTCTCTTGTACCCTTTCCTAATATTTCCTCTGTTGCAAAGAGGGGTATACTGTCAAAGTCACAGCCATTTTTTTTTTTCTCAAGTCAATTAGGGGCTGACGCTCTACTCAAAAAACAAAAAGACACATTCAGTGCAGTTTTGTTTATTCCATTATTATAAATGTTTTTTTTCATAAGTTTTATATTTTAACTGTTGAGCTTCAATGATAGCATAAAACATTTGTCTATTCACAAAGGATTGTACGTTAACTGGTTGGAGTGAGATTTTAATGATAGCCTACGATTAATCAGTCTCACTTTGAAATTAATATCTTTCCAACGCAATAAAATGGATCAGTTTACTTCTGGTAATTGTATTACTAAAACATGACAGTGAATGTATCACCTCTAAAAAAACGCTTAGGTTACTCACGTAACCCCAGTTCCCTGAAATAACGGGAACGAAGCATTGCGTCAGTTAGCTGACGCTATGGGGGGAAACTCCTGTTTACTCCGCGATTGAAGCCTATTGGTTAACGTCTGTACAAAGTACAGACCAATGACGTTTGAACCCGCGCGCGGGAATGCACACGTCCTTATATAAGCGCGGGTCAAGCCTCAAGAGCTTATTATTATTCGACTGAAGCGCGCACCCAAATAACACTCGCTGCGTAGACGTTTGTAGCACGGCAAGAGACGCAATGCTTCGTTCCCGTTATTTCAGGGAACCGGGGTTACGTGAGTAACCTAAGCGTTCCCTTTCAATACGGTTCACTTCGCATTGTGTCAGTTAGCTGACGCTATGGGGGAACGTAATCCCATCACACTGTGCATACACAACGTACAGATGTGGCCTTTAAAAATGCGCATCTTTGAGAGCAGAATGCCGCGAGCACTTCCGAAATTCTGCGAGATCCCGCAGAAGGGGGATTCGGTGGGGGACGCAGGAAATAAAAAACCTGTAGATGGCAGTCGTGTTTCAAGTTGTTCATACTGGTTTATGCTTTAAGCATACTATATGATATTGAAGTAACATGACAGGGATTCTCTGTAATTTGGCAGTACTTTGATGTCACATGCAAGCTTTTTGACAAACATTTGGTTGGCGAAGTTTTCTTTTGCCAGTTACATAAACAGTCAAATATTCTTCATAAAAATCTGACTTAAACGTCTTATTCCTCTTATTTTTTGTGTACTTACAGTAGAAGAGACGTGATGTGATAACTGAGTCTTATAACAAAATAATTTGCGAAGACCTTTGAAGAGACCGAGAGCATTTGCGCAATATCATTAACTAGTTTATCTAATTGTACATTTTGTTCATTTTTGCATCTGAACGTTCTTAATAGCTTGAACATGGTTGTAATGTGCTTTTCTGCATTACTGTACCTTTTATATTATCATGTTTTCCTTTACATGGTATGAAACTCGATATAAAGTGTGCAATGGATAATAAACGATAATAACGATAATAAAAACGTACATTTTTTAAGTTGATGTTAAATGCAAATAATATTAATTTGCTTTCACATGGTTGTAATGTGCCTTTCTTCATTGCTGTGCTTTTTATATTATCATGTTTCACTTCGCACTGGTGTTTCACTGGGAATTTGTATGTTATACTTTTAACTAGGTAGGCTAATAAGTAAATCAAATCTATTGCTTTTATTATCCACCATATATTTTTGCTTTTTAAATAACAAACTGCTTTAATACAAATTAAGTATTTATTTATTGGTAAATCCAGAACAAGTAGCAATGAGGTGTAAGTTTGACGGTTTCACATTCAGACAGTGGCGTGCCGTGGGGTTTCAGTCAGGGCCTTCAGTAAGCATGTAAACCACATATATACTCATCTGTTACAGCTAACACACCCATATGCAAATAATGCATATTCGGCCGCACATACAGGCACTCAGCAACATGACAGCTGATCAACAATAAGCCTAAAACAGTATGCTAGGTAAGGGTGGGTTGAACTCAGACTACATTTCACTGCATGTATCATGTAATCCCCTGCACACTGTGTGCATAGTGTCACATCCACATGCTACAGGCTACTATCAGTGCAACACGAACCACTCAATAACAATGTGCATAAGCCCTTAATAATGCTTATTATCAAATACAAACCACAATCTGCATGATACAATACTCGACAAGTAGTAAAGCACTCACCCGTCACTTTTCAGTCACATACCCGAGGACATAAGAGCTGCGCTGTGTTACTAAAGTCAGTCGTCTCATCCACCATAACTGCCACAGAATTTTTTTTATTATTTCTTCTTTGATGTGATCATTTAACACTTCTGACACTGCATTTATTATATGGTTTTGATTTTTTCCTGACGGTCCTGTAAAAACTGTGGCCGTGGCAAGATGATGTCGCAAGTCAGCATCATGCTCCGCTATAGCGTTAAAAATTCCAAGTAATTAAACCTGTTCAGCGAATCTTCATCGTCTCCCAAAAAGAGAACACAGTCACTCACTAAGACGCTTCAGAATGTCCCGGTTCTTTCTGACCCTCTCATTGTGGACGCTGATCTCCCGTTTTCTCTTCTCGTTAAGTTGCAAATCCACAAGACTTTCACCAAAAGTTTTTAAATGCACGACTGACATAATTATGGCGCTCGGAGCCTTGGCGTTTAAGAGCTGCCTTCGTGAAGCTGTTCAGACTGTCAAAGCCAGAATCATTCCATGTCCCTTTACTCGTATTAAAAAGTAAACACGGCCAACAAAATAACTTCTTGTGCTGGGGCAAAAAGATCGCGTGTATCTGCAACAGCGGATGTCATTTTCTTTAATAACTGAATTTCGCGCTCACGTTGGAAATTGACGACAGACGTCAGGGGTAGCGCTGGGCACGTCGCTAGACCCGGAGGACGTGCTGTCAATAAACGTCAAAATTTGATTGGTTGATGTTTCTGTCACTAATGATTGTAACAAATCAGATGTGTTGTCCTTCAACACAAGCCTAGCAGTATCTGTAGAGCTGGCCCCAGCTGAATAAGCTGCTTTTTATGTGAATTTTTGAGGGTACTCCGGTTCAACCTCAACAAAACCAGTGGCGGCTCCAGAGATTTTCTGATGCAGGTGCTATGGGGATGCTCAACACTTAAGAGAAGGTGCTTGGAATTTTGGGGATGTTTCATTATGGAGGTCGCATTGGACCACCCTTGGTATATATATATATATATATATATATATATATATATATATTAAGAGACCCTTTTACAGGCCCCGTGACCAAATAGCCTGCTCGTGCATTTTGGCAACAGAAGTGGTGTTATTCCCCATTGGTTCTAACGTGTTAGCAACTCAGAAAGTTTATTAAAACGGTTTCCCAGAATCAAAATGTCTGGTTGTGCGTTTGGTTGCACTAACATAGTATACTAATATACGTATATATGCTAACGTCTTTTATCCACTCCACTATAGTACACGGATCTGGTAGCTGTGTTGAAAATGTTGATAAAGTCAACTTTTTTTAAAATAACTCTCTCTGTCTGTGTTGCTTCAATGCTGATTCTCGCCATACTTCCGTTGCCAAAATGCGCGTGCATACGTTGACATGTCGTAATTGTGTACAAACAGTAAAAGAGTCTATATTCACGCGTAACGTACACGCCCGCATTAACTGACATATACTCCTTTCGCGACTATGTAAAAGTATTCAACACAAGGGCTATAGATACAATATACATAAGACTGCCAATGTAAACCTCTGAAAATAATATTTCACAATTCTGTCACAGTCAAGCCCTGAAGTCAACGGATCAACAAACAACACAATCCAACAGAAACTGTGCACGCTTATGCTCAGATCACGAAATCGCACAGCCAGTTACCAACACTAATCTAATGATAAATCAGCAGTATTCCTATGGTTGGAGCATTATAGATGTAACTATGAAGAGCCAAGATTTCTGCTGCTTTAACCACCAAATTAATTCAATTTGTAATAGCCAACAGCTGGGGAAAATCAAGCACTTACCATAGACGTCTTCACAACTTTTGATTGATTGCGAAGGCATCAATGATGTTGTCGCAATTAAGGGTCTTTGCTAAATTTCCAAACTTGCTATCAAAAACAAACTGCCGTGCGTTAAGGTCAAAGGTTCACCAGGCGCTGCGCCCATTGGCCAAAGAAGATCACCTGTTTGGGCCTTGTTATTTTACACTAAAATTTATATTTTAAATTATTATTTAAATCCTTTTTTAACAACATGAAAAAGACTATTCAAACATGACATTAAAATATAAACATATAAAATATTACAGACATTTCTTGGGGGTGCTGGGCGGGTGCTATGGATATTATAGGGGGAGCTACAGCACCACCTAGCTCCTCCCTGGCGCCGCCTCTGAACAAAACTAACGAATTTTGCGGACATTACACCAATGAAAAAAAATAGCATACTAAAGAAAAACATTTAACACTTTGTTGTTGGGGAAAAAATTATTTTTGATTTTATTTTAGGGCCAGCAGAGAAGGCCCTGCTGGTCCTGACGGCCCACCACTGCATTCAGACTTCTTTTAGGCTGTCAATCTGCGGCGCGCTGCTTTTTGCATGTAAAAAACATCAAAGTCTATTGATTCTGATTTGTGAATTCATGTTCTGCTTGCCCCAATTCCAAATATTCTGTTGTATTATTATTCCCATTGTTTGTTTAACCGAGTATAACTCCCAAGCTGAACACCTACAAAACTAACTACCGTTGTTTTGTCCAGTTTTAACAGTGTATGATATTCAGCTCGTTTTGATTTAATTATTTTATCCCGCCGAAAGGGAAAAAAATCCATAGGCTATCTTAATGAATGGGATTCAGGAAGTACAATAGGCTATAAGCGCGTTAGTAAGACCTTTCGGCAGATCACGTTTGCCAAAACATGAAAAGAAACGCGTTTTCAAAAGATATTGCGAGCAAACACTTTTCATCCGGACGGGGTTACATTTCTCAGATGACCTCTGAGTTCGGCGAAAAACAGTAGGTAAAATGCTCTGGAATTTACAGATACCAGAGGTCGTCAGAGAAAAACGATTCAGACGGGATTAAAAACACAGTGGACCTCTGCCGCAAGAAGTCAAACGAGCGCTGAGCATTGAGTCAAATAAGACTAGCTTCAGAAAATTACCGAGGTCCGGACGGCCATGCCCTTTGTTTTGCCTCAAAATGCAGACAAATAATGTTTTTAGTAAGGCATGTTTGTTAAAACTAGTTATATTTCCTATTTAAACTAAGGCTTAGTCCTGGCTTAAGCTTATAAAGACCCCGCAAAAACCCTGCTACAGCTCCTGAGGGGGTGCTCACACTATTCACATGTAAATAAAATGGTTAGAAACCGTTTTTTCTGGTTCTCATTGCAGGACTGTGCGGGGGGAGGGCATTCCGTTTTCATGTGGAGACACTTAACAAAAACATTTGAAATACACCAAGTTCCAGATTACAACAAACACCAAAAACACATCACGTTTGATAGCAGTGCATGTAGGCCCTACTTATTTGAGTATAATGATAGAGTAAGTATTATGTTGGACACTATTTTGGATAACAAATTGTCTTTTTCTCCAGACAAATAAAACACTGATGTGCATGTCTATAGATCTTATCTATAGAGTCATTGCTATCATTTTCACTTTTGTGTTGGGTTAATTCCCTGACCAGACCTCTGTCATTTGCTTACGCTCGTCTTATAATTTGACTCAATGCTCAGCGCTCTTGTGGCTTCTTGCTGCACCGCGCAGACCGATCGCCATGTGACGTCTTAGCAGAGGTGGGACAAAGTCATTGTTATGCAAGTCACAAGTAAGTCTTTGCCCTCGAGTCCCGAGTCAAGTCGAGTCAAAGATGAGGCAAGTCCCAAGTCGAGTCAAAAGTCAAAGCCAACAAGTCTCAAGTCGAGTCCTAAGTCCTACCATTTTAGTTTTGAATCATGTCAAGTCCTCTTACCACAGAAATAAAATGCGTGCTGTGGACAGGTGGAGGGAGGCCCCTATACTGCATTGCATTTGCAAAAGATCAAATTGGCCATGATGTCACCATGGCTGAAAACTCGCTCTACTGGAGCACTAGAAGCAGGCACTGCCAAGGCTACTTGAAAGAGTGAAGGAAGAGTGCCCAGAACAAAAAAGCATTCTGTCCTTCTGCCATGTCAATGTAGTGACTTAGCTGCAGTGGTATAGTCTAGATTTTTGTTTTCCCTCTCACCCTTATGCTCATTCATCCCAGCGCAACACCCCATAAGCACCACCACACTCACAGATGCATACAGTATGGATCTTCATGTAACAGAGCATTCTAAAAGTGTACTCATAAACATATAAACCGAATGTGTTATCAACATGTCAGTTTATTATAAGAAAAAAGACTTTAACAGCCAATGGGTTTACAGCTGGGGAAACTGGACTGATTTTTAGACTAGTTTAGTGTTATTTAACATCTAACTCAGGGCCAAAAGTTACTCAACTGTTAATTAAAATTAAATACACTGTTTACAATCTTCAATCCGTGGCTAACACATGCATTGAAGGAGAAAAAAATATTCACTCTTTCAATAGATATTATCTGTTTATATTATTTATTGCATTCGGAGCCTTACCTCCAGATAAAGTAATAAACTGAACTGATGATTTAAATGTTGTTTGCTCACATGTGCGTTGTTAACTCTGCAGCACTGCTCCACTCTTTCACTTCTACACATGGACTGTTTGTTTACAGTGTCGCGTGAGCAGCTACACTGCAGGTTACACTTCATTTGCACTAAGCAGATCTCTTGGTGATGTCAAAGTACCGCGAGAGCGATTCAAAGCGGATTTCTCCACGTGATAACTGGAATCGCTCTCGCGGTGCTTTGCTGTCACTCGGCTGTGGGTTTTTGTAGCGCCACACCAGTCTGCTCCCCAGTCACTTTCGCGCCGCTATAGTGATTTCATATGCCGATCGGATCGTGCAGTTCGGCAGAAAACCAAATATATAGCCTAATATGTATATGCATTTCAACCCGCTAAAGTAGCAAGTGTACCAAGCTAATGGTCAGTGCTTCACTATGACTAAAAGTTTGAAATGTCACAAAACCATGCTGTTACGTATCCTCACGCTATTTTTAGCGGGTATACGGAAATCCTTTACAATTCCTAGTAGACTACACCACTGCTGAGCTGTACTGCTGGTACGGTCCCAACATGCAAACCAACGTGGGACTGCAGTGATTTGATGTCTTGCAGGCAGCGCGCGTGCTCTCTGCATGCAGGCTCTGCATGCAGGTGGTGCACATTTTTTGTATGGTAAAATAATTATTACAATATATTCCTAATGACCAACACAAGTCTTCTGCATACTGACATGGTTTGAAATCTATAGGTATTTGATTCTTTGGTTTTCTGATGTATTAAAATTCATATATGTAGAGCAGGGAAATAAGAAGCTTTTTTTCCTGGGGTGCATGCCCTGGAAAATACTTATATGGACCTCGGTATTTATAAAATCATGCAATGCGGCGTGTTTGTCTTTACAGTTATGAAATTTATTATTTTAAACACACATTTCACAAAGTATATATTGTTAGTGTAAATATTCATAAACTCAACACTTCGGAGGCGTTTTTCTAAAGAATAATGTTTAAACTTTATTGGTGGTGGTTGAGAAAAATTACTCTTTCCATATGTAATGCATTTTAGCACAATACAAATGTATCATATTGTTATTCTTAATATATAAGAATACTTATATATTTTTTTACAACATTTATAACATATATATATATATATATATATATTTATATATATAAAGATGCTTAGTACAATAGCTTTGCTTCATAGAAGTTTCTGTAATAAATCATTAAATCAATCACAAAACGTGTTGACAGTGGCAAATAAAATCTTTGTTAATTTAAACAAGGCAGAAAGGTGTATAAAACCGCTTTAATTAACAATATCTGAATTGGCTCTTTTGCACACTTCTAATTTTCTCATGTCATCAGTTATAATTATTAATTAGATTTAATATAAATAAGTTTTGAATGCGAACGTGTAAGATTTCTGGAAGGCGATGCGGCGTGTTTGTCTCTACAGCCACATGTTATAAAATTGATTATTTTACACACATTTCACAAAGTACATATTTTAAGTGTAAATATTCATAAACTCAACATTTCGAAGGTGTTTTTCTTCCGCAAAGGGCACAGTTTCTCTGTTAGCTATTTTATTAGATATAGCCTACGTCTTAATAATAACCTACAAATATCTGTTCTATTTCTAGTCAATTATTTTGGTTTGACCAACTAAAAAAACACATAAGTGACATTAAGACATTTTATTAAGTTACTTTAATAAATTAGTGACATTCTATTTTACAATAATATTTTTTACAATTATGAATTACGTAGAAACACTGACTGCATATCTGCAAGAAAGGTAGCCTATTATTAAAGATTTTATAAATATAAATATGTAAAAACAAAATAAAAAAGATGATATATGCCAACTAACTGTACACCCCGCATGGGTTTAAACGCCTTTTTTCTAAAGAATAATTTTTAAACTTTATTGGTGGTGGTTGAGAAGAATTTATCTTTCCATGTAAAGCATTTTAGCGCAGTATAAATGTATCATATTGTTATTCTTAAAATATAAGAATACTACTATATTTTTAACAACATTTTTTACTTTAAAACATGTCTTTTTTATACCACATTAATCTCTTTAAAATAGTGATACTTTTAGAAAAACTGACAATTATAAATATTATGAACAAACAATGAAACTGTGTCAAAAGTCGACAACACAAATAATTAAGATATTCATTGTAAATAGAGTCGCGTTTATTAGGCTCACACTAAATTCTCTGTTGCACTTACTATAAATTCGCATTGCACGTACA
This sequence comes from Paramisgurnus dabryanus, assembly GCF_030506205.2. Classification (NCBI taxonomy): domain Eukaryota; kingdom Metazoa; phylum Chordata; class Actinopteri; order Cypriniformes; family Cobitidae; genus Paramisgurnus; species Paramisgurnus dabryanus. The sequence continues at coordinate 36,578,853 of NC_133346.1, read as the reverse complement.
GTCATCTTAATAGTTGTATGCGCTGTTATGCTGTCAAGAAGGGGTTGACATATCACTTTGCTGTTTTAATACAGTAGCAACGTAAAATATTCAGCAATGCCCTTATTAACTTCTGGAAACAACGGCAATGACAATGTTTTTATGCGCCACCTGGTGGATATTCTGTGAAGCGAAACACATTAAGGGAAAAAGGAAAGTAGCCCCCCCCCCCCCCCCCCGAAAGCACTTGCAGAATGCTGCGAGACGAATTGGCGAATGCCACGGGAGAAAACGTGCGTTTTTAAAGGCCACATCTGTACTAATACTGTGTTTGACCCCCTTTCGCCTTCAGAACGGCCTTAATTCTACGTGGCATTGATTCAACAAGGTGCTGAAAGCATTCTTTAGACATGTTGGCCCCTATTGATAGGATAGCATCTTGCAGTTGATGGAGATTTGTGGGATGCACATCCAGGTCACGAAGCTCCTGTTCCTCCACATGCCAAAGATATTCTATTGCAGGGCTATTCAAATCTTACCCTAGAGGACCAGAGCACTGCAGAGTTTAGCTCCAACCCTGATCAAACACACCTGAGCAAACTAATCAAGGTCTTCATGATCACTAGAAAATCACAGGTGGATAAGTTTGATTAGGGCTGGAGCTAAACTCTGTAGTGCTCCGGCCCTCCAGGGTAAGATTTGAATAGCCCTGCTCTATTGGGTTGAGATCTGGTGACTTTGAGGGCTATTTTAGTACAGTGAACTCATTGTCATGTTCAAGAAAGCAATTTGGAATGATTCGAGCTTTGTGACATGGTGCATTATCTTGCTGGAGAAGCCATCAGAGGATGGGTACATGCTGGTCATAAAGGGATGGACATGGTCAGAAACAATGCTCAGGTAGGCCGTGCCATTTAAACGATGCCCAATTGGCACTAAGGGGCCTAAAGTGTGCCAAGAAAACATCCCCCACACCATTACACCTCTACCACCAGCCTGCACAGTGGTAGCAAGGCATGATGTATCCACGTTCTAATTTTTTTTTACGCCAAATTTTTACTCTACCATCTGAATGTCTTAACAGAAATCGAGACTCATCAAACCAGGCAACATTTTTCCAGTCTTCAACTGTCCAATTTTGGTGAGCTTGTGCAAATTGTAGCCTCTTTTTTCCTATTTGTAATGGAGATGAGTGGTACCCGATGGGGTCTTCTGCTGTTGTAACTCATCCGCCTCAAGGTTGTGCGTGTTGTGGCTTCACAAATGCTTTGTTGCATACCTCGATTTTCGATAATTCAGTCAAAGTTGCTCTTCTATCACCTTGAATCAGTTGGCGCATTCTCACATGAAAATCCCAGTAATTGAGCAGACTGTGAAATCCTCAGACCGGCCCATCTGGCACCAACAACCATGCCACGCTCACAATTGCTTAAATCACCTTACTTTTCCATTCTGACATTCAGTTTGGAGTTCAGGAGATTGTCTTGACCAGGACCACACCCCTAAATGCATTTAAAAACTGCCATATGATTGGTTGATTAGATAATTGCATTGATGAGAAATTGAACAGGTGTTCCTAATAATCCTTTAGGTGAGTGTATATTGACACTGTAATAAATTATTAGTATATACTGTTTAGTTAATCATTAAGGTGTGAATAAAATAATTTTTCTGCTGATTTATATAGTTGTTTTGTGTATGTTATTGTGCAGATTGTTAGTGGATAAACGGTAACAAAAAATACTTGCACAGGAAATATGCTAATTTTCTGAGGATATAGGTGGCTCTTGAAAGAGCCTTTTGAAATATATTTGTTGTAGAAATGGTTGTGATGGTGTTAGGAGTTGAAGAGGAGTTAGATGATGAAATGCTTCCAAGCTACTTCACCTTCTAGAGAAGTAGGTGGTGGATTTCTGTCTTACATCAAATGCTTTTTTAAATGCATTGTTGCTGCCAATTCGTTGGATAGGCTGCATGGCAAGCTCGAAAGGTAAGGGGGCATACCGTTCTTCCTCTTCATAAATGTTCTTGCACCATAGGAAATTGTGTAGAATGCAGGTGGCCTTGACCACTGCATCTGCCACCTTTGTTGAGACACCAAGCACTCTGTGTTAGAGTCTACACTGGGCTGCAAGTATACCAAATGTGAACTTCACCATCCTTCTTGCACGGGAAAGACAGTAATTAAACACATGCTTTTCCCGGTCAAGATGTTTTCCTGGATATGGTCGAAGAAGGTGCTTCTTTAAAAGAAAAGCCTCATCCCCCAAAAAGTGTTCTGCTCCTGGTAAAGGCGCATCCTCTGGCAGATTGAGGGTTCCCTGGTGGAGGGTTTTGCCAAAGTCAGGTTAGGGTCCCTGCTTTTCCCATATGCTCCCACATCAACCAATGCAGAAATTGGTAATGAGCATCAACTACTGCTTGGAGCACGATAGAGAAGCTCCCTTTGTAATTAAAAAACATGGAGCCTGGTGATGGTGGGGCCTGTATTGCAACATGTTTTTAATCAATTGCTCCTAGGCAGTGGGGGAAGTTCCACAGACGATGAAAGTCTTCTGCAATCTTTTTCCACTGGTGTTTTTGAGAGCATGTATTGCGTGATCATAACAGACCAAATTGCCTCACACACATCTTTTACTATTTTTGCCACAGTGCTGTAACCAATCCTATGGCTGAAAGCAATCGATCAAAATGAATCTCCGGTTGACAGATACCTGCAAGAAAGAAGAAAATGTAGTAAAACAACAATTGATTGATTACAAATCCACTATACAAATACTACATTTTAAAATAACTTCAAACCATGATTTGATTAGTTTAAATGGAAAATGTGTTATATGTGCACAATATTATAAAAACTGTAAAAAATCATACAAATACATTGTGATGTGTACGTGTACTTAAGTTGTGTAATTATTAACAAATCTTAGATACTTTTATCTGAGTATTTACCATTTTTGTATTTACCCTTTGACAGATTCATTACAAGTGATTTGCGTATTTTACCAGTAATAATACAAAGTATCAACGTAAGTAATAATAATAATAACTAGATAGGTACATTTCCTGAAGAAAATGTGAGTGGTGCTTGCCCTGGCAAATTTCAGGGGACAATTTATGATTATACTCCAAGCCAAAAGTAAAACGGTCCAACCCCCGTGTCTCTACGATGTTCTGATGCAGAGATATAAGGCTTTGTTTACTTTGTTGCTAGGGTACTGTATTTGGTTGCTAGGGGGGGGAAATGGCATCCACTAGTGATTACCCTCCGAGTCACGAGTCAAACGGTCCAACCCCCGTGTCTCTACGATGTTCTGATGCGGAGTTATAAGGCTTTGTTTACTCTGTTGCTAGGGTACTGTATTTGGTTGCTAGGGAAAAAATGGCATCCACTAGTGATTACCCTCCGAGTCATGAGTCAAACGGTCCAACCCCCGTGTCTCTACGATGTTCTGATGCGGACATATAAGGCTTTGTTTACTCTGTTGCTAGGGTACTGTATTTGGTTGCTAAGGAAAAAATGGCATCCACTAGTGATTACCCTCCGAGTCACGAGTCAAACGATCCAACCCCCGTGTCTCTACGATGTTCTGATGCGGAGATATAAGGCTTTGTTTACTCTGTTGCTAGGGTACTGTATTTGGTTGCTAGGGAAAAAAATGGCATCCACTAGTGATTACCCTCCGAGTCACGAGTCAAACGGTCCAAACCCCGTGTCTCTACGATGTTCTGATGCGGAGATATAAGGCTTTGTTTACTCTGTTGCTAGGGTACTGTATTTGGTTGCTAGGGAAAAAATGGCATCCACTAGTGATTACCCTCCGAGTCACGAGTCAAACGGTCCAAACCCCATGTCTCTACGATGTTCTGATGCGAAGATATAAGGCTTTGTTTACTCTGTTGCTAGGGTACTGTATTTGGTTGCTAGGGAAAAAATGGCATCCACTAGTGATTACCCTCCGAGTCATGAGTCAAACGGTCCAACCCCCATGTCTCTAAGATGTTCTGATGTGGAGATATAAGGCTTTGTTTACTCTGTTGCTAGGGTACTGTATTTGGTTGCTAGGGGCGTGGCTTGGGAGTGGCCAATGATGTGCCCAGTGATTACACTCCGAGTCACAAGTAAAACGGTCCAACCCCCGTGTCTCTACGATGTTCTGATGCGGAGATATAAGGCTTTGTTTACTCTGTTGCTAGGGTACTGTATTTGGTTGGTAGGGGCGTGGCTTCGGAGTGGCCAATGATGTGCCTAGTGATTACACTCCGAGTCACAAGTAAAACGGTCCAAACCCCGTGTCTCTACGATGTTCTGATGCCGAGATATAACTGTTTGTATTTTATGTTGCTAGGGTGCTCAAAAGTGGTTGCTAGGGGCGTGGCTTAGTAAGTCTGTAAGGATCCTGAGAGACTGATTGGATGCCTGAGTAAAATGAGCCCACCCCCATGTCTCTATGACACTGTGGTGCAAAGATATCCATCCGGGCATTTTATAATGGCAGTCTATGGTATAGGTTGCTAGGGTGCCCAAAATGGTTGCTATGGTAACCTTACACCCCATTGTGGGGGACGTCCTGACAGAGTCTAGCACCCTCTTCAAATTTAGTAACCCACATGTTTCTATGAAATCCTGGCTCGGACCTATGACCCGTCAAAATTTTTGCAATGGTAAGTCTATGGGATTTTGCCCCATTGACTTTTCATTGGGGCACTTTTGGGCACCTCTTACACCCCAGGGGTACAACTTACACCCCATTGTGATCCATGTTCTTACAGAGCCTACCACCCTCTTCAAATGTTATAACCCACATGTTTCTACAAAATCCTCGAGCGGAGCTATGACTCGTCAAAGTTGGGCGCAATGTTAAGTCAATGGGATTTTTTGGGTGGTTTTTCGCCCCCCTTTCGGAAATCCTGCACCCGATCGCTTATAAAAGTCATAGCACACCTCTCCTCAATAAGCCGGTCGATTTGAGCCCTAATTTATGGGTCTACGACAAAGCGTGCGGGACGAGTTACGCGCCGAAAAAGTGTCCAGAAAAAGAAGAATAATAACTAGATAGGTACATTTCCTGAAGAAAATGTGAAGTGGTGCTTGCCGTGGCAAAATTCTCGGGACAATATATGATTATACTCCAACCCAAAAGTAAAACGTTCCAACCCACTATCCACTAGTGATTACACTCAGAGTCACGAGTTAAACGGTCCAACCCCCGTGTCTCTACGATGTTCTGATGCGGAGATATAAGGCTTTGTTTACACTGTTGCTAGGGTACTGTATTTGGTTGCTAGGGAAAAAATTGGCATCCACTGGTGATTACACTCTAAGTCACAAGTCAAACGGTCCAACCCCCGTGTCTCTACGATGTTCTGATGCGGAGATATAAGGGTTTGTTTACACTGTTGCTAGGGTACTGTATTTGGTTGCTAGGGAAAAAATTGGCATCCACTAGTGATTACATGCCGAGTCACGAGTAAAACGGTCCAACCCCCGTGTCTCTACGATGTTCTGATGCAGAGATATAAGGCTTTGTTTACACTGTTGCTAGGGTACTGTATTTGGTTGCTAGGGAAAAAAATTGGCATCCACTAGTGATTACATGCCGAGTCACGAGTAAAACGGTCCAACCCCCGTGTCTCTACGATGTTCTGATGCTGAGTTATAAGGCTTTGTTTACACTGTTGCTAGGGTACTGTATTTGGTTGCTAGGGAAAAAATTGGCATCCACTAGTGATTACATGCCGATTCACGGGTAAAACGGTCCAACCCCCGTGTCTCTACGATGTTCTGATGCGGAGATATAAGGCTTTGTTTACACTGTTGCTAGGGTACTGTATTTGGTTGCTAGGGAAAAAATTGGCATCCACTAGTGATTACACTCTGATTCACGAGTCAAACGGTCCAACCCCCGTGTCTCTACGATGTTCTGATGCGGAGATATAAGGCTTTGTTTACTCTGTTGCTAGGGTACTGTATTTGGTTGCTAGGGAAAAAAATGGCATCCCATAATGATTACACTCTGAGTCACGAGTCAAACGGTCCAACCCCCGTGTCTCTACGATGTTCTGATGCGGAGATACAAGGCTTTGTTTACTCTGTTGCTAGGGTACTGTATTTGGTTGCTAGGGAAAAATTGGCATCCCATAATGATTACACTCTGAGTCACGAGTCAAACGGTCCAACCCCCGTGTCTCTACGATGTTCTGATGCGGAGATATAAGGTTTTGTTTACTCTGTTGCTAGGGTACTGTATTTGGTTGCTAGGGAAAAAATTGGCATCCCATAATGATTACACTCTGAGTCACGAGTCAAACGGTCCAACCCCCGTGTCTCCACGATGTTCTGATGCGGAGATATAAGGCTTTGTTTACACTGTTGCTAGGGTACTGTATTTGGTTGCTAGGGAAAAAATTGGCATCCACTAGTGATTACACTCTGATTCACGAGTCAAACGGTCCAACCCCCGTGTCTCTACGATGTTCTGATGCTGAGATATAAGGCTTTGTTTACTCTGTTGCTAGGGTACTGTATTTGGTTGCTAGGGAAAAAAATGGCATCCCATAATGATTACACTCTGAGTCACAAGTCAAACGGTCCAACCCCCGTGTCTCTACGATGTTCTGATGCGGAGATATAAGGTTTTGTTTACTCTGTTGCTAGGGTACTGTATTTGGTTGCTAGGGAAAAAATTGGCATCCCATAATGATTACACTCCGAGTCACGAGTCAAACGGTCCAACCCCCGTGTCTCTACGATGTTCTGATGCGGAGATATAAGGCTTTGTTTACTCTGTTGCTAGGGTACTGTATTTGGTTGCTAGGGAAAAAATTGGCATCCCATAATGATTACACTCTGAGTCACTAGTCAAACGGTCCAACCCCCGTGTCTCTACAATGTTCTGGTGCAGAGATATAAGGCTTTGTTTACTCTGTTGCTAGGGTACTGTATTTGGTTGCTAGGGAAAAAATTGGCATCCCATAATGATTACACTCTGAGTCACTAGTCAAACGGTCCAACCCCCGTGTCTCTACGATGTTCTGGTGCGGAGATATAAGGCTTTGTTTACTCTGTTGCTAGGGTACTGTATTTGGTTGCTAGGGAAAAAAATGGCATCCCATAATGATTACACTCCGAGTCACAAGTCAAAAGGTCCAACCCCCGTGTCTCTACGATGTTCTGGTGCGGAGATATAAGGCTTTGTTTACTCTGTTGCTAGGGTACTGTATTTGGTTGCTAGGGAAAAAATTGGCATCCCATAATGATTACACTCTGAGTCATGAGTAAAACGGTCCAACCCCCGTGTCTCTACGACATTGTAAAGCGAAGATATCCCATCTGGAACTTTTTTATTCCCTTATATGGGCATGTTTCCTGCCCCATTATAAGTCAATGGGAATTTTCGGGTGCCTCTTACACCCCAGGGGTACAACTTACACCCCAATGTCATGTATGTTCTTACATAGCCTACCACCCTCTTCAAATAATGTAACCCACATGTTTCTATGAAATCCTCACTCGTACCTATGACGCGTCAAAATTTTTCCAATGTTAAGTCTATGGGATTTTGCCCCATTGACTTTTCATTGGGCATTTTTGGGCACCTCTTACACCCCAGGGGTACAACTTACACCCCATTGTGATCCATGTTGTTACAGAGTCTACCACCCTCTTCAAATGTTGTAACCCACATGTTTCTATAAAATCCTTGAGCGGAGCTATGACTCGTCAAAGTTGGGCGCAATGTTAAGTCAATGGGATTTTTCGGGTGGTTTTTCGCCCCCCTTTCGGAAATCCTGCACCCGATCCCTTATAAAAGTCATAGCAGACGTGTCCTCAATAAGCCGGTCATTTTGAGCCCTGTTTTATTGGTCTACGACAAACCGTGTGGGACGAGTTACGCGCCGAAAAAGTGTCCAGATATAAGAATAATAAATAAAGATATAAATAAATAATAAGTATGAGCAATAGTAATAGTGATGCCTTGCATAAATGCAAGCACCACTAATAATAACTAGATAGGTACATTTCCTGAAGAAAATGTGAAGTGGTGCTTGCCGTGGCAAATTTCGGGGGACAATATATGATTATACTCCAAGCCAAAAGTAAAACAATTCAACCCACATGTCTCTACGATATTCTGATGCAAAGATATAAGGCTTTGTTTATTCGGTTGCTAGGGTACTGTATTTGGTTGCTAGGGAGAAAATTGGCATCCACTAGTGATTACCCTCCGAGTCACGAGTCAAACGGTCCAACCCCCGTGTCTCTACGATGTTCTGATGCGGAGATATAAGGCTTTGTTTACTCTGTTGCTAGGGTACTGTATTTGGTTGCTAGGGAAAAAAATTGCATCCACTAGTGATTACCCTCCGAGTCATGAGTCAAACGGTCCAACCCCCATGTCTCTACGATGTTCTGATGCGGAGATATAAGGCTTTGTTTACTCTGTTGCTAGGGTACTGTATTTGGTTGCTAGGGAAAAAAATTGCATCCACTAGTGATTACCCTCCGAGTCACGAGTCAAACGGTCCAACCCCCGTGTCTATACGATGTTCTGATGCGGAGATATAAGGCTTTGTTTACTCTGTTGCTAGGGTACTGTATTTGGTTGCTAGGGAAAAAAATGGCATCCACTAGTGATTACCCTCCGAGTCATGAGTCAAACGGTCCAACCCCCATGTCTCTACGATGTTCTGATGTGGAGATATAAGGCTTTGTTTACTCTGTTGCTAGGGTACTGTATTTGGTTGCTAGGGGCGTGGCTTGGGAGTGGCCAATGATGTGCCCAGTGATTACACTCCGAGTCACAAGTAAAACGGTCCAACCCCCGTGTCTCTACGATGTTCTGATGTGGAGATATAAGGCTTTGTTTACTCTGTTGCTAGGGTACTGTATTTGGTTGCTAGGGGCGTGGCTTGGGAGTGGCCAATTATGTGCCCAGTGATTACACTCCGAGTCACAAGTAAAACGGTCCAACCCCCGTGTCTCTACGATGTTCTGATGCGGAGATATAAGGCTTTGTTTACTCTGTTGCTAGGGTACTGTATTTGGTTGCTAGGGGCGTGGCTTGGGAGTGGCCAATGATGTGCCCAGTGATTACACTCCGAGTCACAAGTAAAACGGTCCAAACCCCGTGTCTCTACGATGTTCTGATGCGGAGATATAAGGCTTTGTTTATTCGGTTGCTAGGGTGCTCAAATTTGGTTGCTAGGGGCGTGGCTTGGGAGTGGCCAATGATGTGCCCAATTGTTACACCCCTAGTCACAAGTAAAACGGTCCAACCCCCGTGTCTCTACGATGTTCTGATGCCGAGATATAACTGTTTGTATTTTATGTTGCTAGGGTGCTCAAAAGTGGTTGCTAGGGGCGTGGCTTAGTAAGTCTGTAAGGATCCTGAGAGACTGATTGGATGCCTGAGTAAAATAAGCCCACCCCCATGTCTCTATGACACTGTGGTGCAAAGATATCCATCCAGGCATTTTATAATGGCAGTCTATTGTATAGGTTGCTAGGGTGCCCAAAATGGTAGCTATGGTAACCTTACACCCCATTGTGGGGGACGTCCTTACAGAGTCTAGCACCCTCTTCAAATTTAGTAACCCACATGTTTCTATGAAATCCTGGCTCGGACCTATGACCCGTCAAAATTTTTGCAATGGTAAGTCTATGGGATTTTGCCCCATTGACTTTTCATTGGGGCACTTTTGGGCACCTCTTACACCCCAGGGGTACAACTTATACCCCATTGTGATCCATGTTCTTAAAGAGCCTACCACCCTCTTCAAATGTTATAACCCACATGTTTCTACAAAATCCTCGAGCGGAGCTATGACTCGTCAAAGTTGGGCGCAATGTTAAGTCAATGGGATTTTTTGGGTGGTTTTTCGCCCCCCTTTCGGAAATCCTGCACCCGATCGCTTATAAAAGTCATAGCAGTCCTCTCCTCAATAAGCCGGTCGATTTGAGCCCTAATTTATGGGTCTACGACAAAGCGTGCGGGACGAGTTACGCGCCAAAAAAGTGTCCAGAAAAAGAATAATAATAATAATAATAAGTATGCAAGATAGTAATAGTGATGCTTTGCATAAATGCAAGCACCACTAACTAGATAGGTACATTTCCTGAAGAAAATGTGAAGTGGTGCTTGCCGTGGCAAATTTCGGGGGACAATATATGATTATACTCCAAGCCAAAAGTAAAACAATTCAACCCACATGTCTCTACGATATTCTGATGCGAAGATATAAGGCTTTGTTTATTCGGTTGCTAGGGTACTGTATTTGGTTGCTAGGGAGAAAATTGGCATCCACTAGTGATTACCCTCCGAGTCACGAGTCAAACGGTCCAACCCCGTGTCTCTACGATGTTCTGATGCGGAGATATAAGGCTTTGTTTACTCTGTTGCTAGGGTACTGTATTTGGTTGCTAGGGAAAAAATTGGCATCCACTAGTGATTACACTCCGAGATACGAGTCAAACGGTCCAACCCCCGTGTCTCTACGATGTTCTGATGCGGAGATATAAGGCTTTGTTTACTCTGTTGCTAGGGTACTGTATTTGGTTGCTAGGGAAAAAAATGGCATCCACTAGTGATTACCCTCCGAGTCACGAGTCAAACGGTCCAAACCCCATGTCTCTACGATGTTCTGATGCGGAGATATAAGGCTTTGTTTACTCTGTTGCTAGGGTACTGTATTTGGTTGCTAGGGAAAAAATGGCATCCACTAGTGATTACCCTCCGAGTCACGAGTCAAAAGGTCCAAACCCCGTGTCTCTACGATGTTCTGATGCTGAGATATAAGGCTTTGTTTACTCTGTTGCTAGGGTACTGTATTTGGTTGCTAGGGAAAAAAATTGCATCCACTTGTGATTACCCTCCGAGTCACGAGTCAAACGGTCCAACCCCCGTGTCTCTACGATGTTCTGATGCGGAGATATAAGGCTTTGTTTACTCTGTTGCTAGGGTACTGTATTTGGTTGCTAGGGAAAAAAATTGCATCCACTAGTGATTACCCTCCGAGTCATGAGTCAAACGGTCCAACCCCCGTGTCTCTACGATGTTCTGATGCGGAGATATAAGGCTTTGTTTACTCTGTTGCTAGGGTACTGTATTTGGTTGCTAGGGAAAAAAATGGCATCCACTAGTGATTACCCTCCGAGTCATGAGTCAAACGGTCCAACCCCCATGTCTCTACGATGTTCTGATGTGGAGATATAAGGCTTTGTTTACTCTGTTGCTAGGGTACTGTATTTGGTTGCTAGGGGCGTGGCTTGGGAGTGGCCAATGATGAGCCCAGTGTTTACACTCCGAGTCACAAGTAAAACGGTCCAACCCCCGTGTCTCTACGATGTTCTGATGCGGAGATATAAGGCTTTGTTTACTCTGTTGCTAGGGTACTGTATTTGGTTGCTAGGGGCGTGGCTTGGGAGTGGCCAATGATGTGCCCAGTGATTACACTCCGAGTCACAAGTAAAACGGTCTAACCCCCGTGTCTCTACGATGTTCTGATGCGGAGATATAAGGCTTTGTTTACTCTGTTGCTAGGGTACTGTATTTGGTTGCTAGGGGCGTGGCTTGGGAGTGGCCAATGATGTGCCCAATTGTTACACCCCTAGTCACAAGTAAAACGGTCCAACCCCCGTGTCTCTACGATGTTCTGATGCCGAGATATAACTGTTTGTATTTTATGTTGCTAGGGTGCTCAAAAGTGGTTGCTAGGGGCGTGGCTTAGTAAGTCTGTAAGGATCCTGAGAGACTGATTGGATGCCTGAGTAAAATAAGCCCACCCCCATGTCTCTATGACACTGTGGTGCGAAGATATCCATCTAGGCATTTTATAATGGCAGTCAATGGTATAGGTTGCTAGGGTGCCCAAAATGGTTGCTATGGTAACCTTACACCCCATTGTGGGGTACGTCCTGACAGAGTCTAGCACCCTTTTCAAATTTAGTAACCCACATGTTTCTATGAAATCCTGGCTCGGACCTATGACCCGTCAAAATTTTTGCAATGGTAAGTCTATGGGATTTTGCCCCATTGACTTTTCATTGGGACACTTTTGGGCACCTCTTACACCCCAGGGGTACAACTTACACCCCATTGTGATCCATGTTTTTACAGAGCCTACAACCCTCTTCAAATGTTGTAACCCACATGTTTCTACAAAATCCACGAGCGGAGCTATGACCCGTCAAAGTTGGGCCCAATGTTAAGTCAATGGGATTTTTGGGGTGGTTTTACGCCCCCCTTCCGGAAATCCTGCACCCGATCCCTTATAAAAGTCATAGCACACCTCTCCTCAATAATCCGGTCGATTTGAGCCCTCTTTCATGGGTCTACAACAAAGCGTGCGGGACGAGTTAATCGCCGAAAAAAGTGTCCGGATGTAAGAATAAAATATAATAATAACTAGATAGGTACATTTCCTGAAGAAAATGTGAGTTGTGCTTGCCGTGGCAAAATTCTAGGGACCATATATGATTATACCCCAAGACAAAAGTAAAACGGTCCAACCCCCGTGTCTCTACGATGTTCTGATATGGAGATATAAGGCTTTGTTTACTCTGTTGCTAGGGTACTGTATTTGGTTGCTAGGGAAAAAATTGGCATCCACTAGTGATTACATGCCAAGTTACAAGTAAAATGGTCCAACCCCTGTGTCTCTACGATGTTCTGATGCGGAGATATAAGGCTATTTTTACACTGTTGCTAGGGTACTGTATTTGGTTGCTAGGGGGAAAATTGGCATCCACTGGTGATTTCACTCCAAGTCACAAGTCAAACGGTCCAACCCCCATGTCTCTACGATGTTCTGATGCGGAGATATATTAGGCTTTGTTTACTCTGTTGCTAGGGTACTGTATTTGGTTGCTAGGGAAAAAATTGGCATCCACTAGTGATTACATGCCGAGTCACAAGTAAAATGGTCCAACCCCTGTATCTCTACGATGTTTTGATGCGGAGATATAAGGCTTTGTTTATTCGGTTGCTAGGGTACTGTTTTTGGTTGCTAGGGAAAAATTTGACATCCACTAGTGATAACACTCTGAGTCACGAGTCAAACGGTCCAACCCCCGTGTCTCTACGATGTTCTGATGCGGAGATATAAGGCTTTGTTTACTCTGTTGCTAGGGTACGGTATTTGGTTGCTAGGGAAAAATTTGACATCCACTAGTGATAACACTCTGAGTCACGAGTCAAACGGTCCAACCCCCGTCTCTCTACGATGTTCTGATGCGGAGATATAAGGCTTTGTTTACTCTGTTGCTAGGGTACTGTATTTGGTTGCTAGGGAAAAAAATGGCATCCACTAGTGATTACCCTCTGAGTCACGAGTCAAACGGTCCAACCCCCGTGTCTCTACGATGTTCTGCTGCGGAGATATAAGGCTTTGTTTACACTGTTGCTAGGGTACTGTATTTGGTTGCTAGGGAAAAAAATGACATCCACTAGTGATTACCCTCCGAATCATGAGTCAAACGGTCCAACCCCCGTGTCTCTTTGATGTTCTGCTGCAGAGATATAAGGCTTTGTTTACACTGTTGCTAGGGTACTGTATTTGGTTGCTAGGGAAAAATTTGACATCCAACAGTGATTACCCTCCGAGTCACGAGACAAACGGTCCAACCCCCGTGTCTCTACGATGTTCTGATGCGGAGATATAAGGCTTTGTTTACGCTGTTGCTAGGGTACTGTATTTGGTTGCTAGGGAAAAAAAATGGCATCCACTAGCGATAACACTCTGAGTCACGAGTCAAACGGTCCAACCCCCGTGTCTCTACGATGTTCTGATGCGGAGATATAAGGCTTTGTTTACTCTGTTGCTAGGGTACGGTATTTGGTTGCTAGGGAAAAATTTGACATCCACTAGTGATAACACTCTGAGTCACGAGTCAAACGGTCCAACCCCCGTCTCTCTACGATGTTCTGATGCGGAGATATAAGGCTTTGTTTACTCTGTTGCTAGGGTACTGTATTTGGTTGCTAGGGAAAAAAATGGCATCCACTAGTGATTACCCTCTGAGTCACGAGTCAAACGGTCCAACCCCCGTGTCTCTACGATGTTCTGCTGCGGAGATATAAGGCTTTGTTTACACTGTTGCTAGGGTACTGTATTTGGTTGCTAGGGAAAAAAATGACATCCACTAGTGATTACCCTCCGAATCATGAGTCAAACGGTCCAACCCCCGTGTCTCTTTGATGTTCTGCTGCAGAGATATAAGGCTTTGTTTACACTGTTGCTAGGGTACTGTATTTGGTTGCTAGGGAAAAATTTGACATCCAACAGTGATTACCCTCCGAGTCACGAGACAAACGGTCCAACCCCCGTGTCTCTACGATGTTCTGATGCGGAGATATAAGGCTTTGTTTACGCTGTTGCTAGGGTACTGTATTTGGTTGCTAGGGAAAAAAAACGGCATCCACTAGCGATTACCCTCTGAGTCACGAGTGAAACAGTCTAACCCCCGTGTCTCTACGATGTTCTGATGCGGAGATATAAGGCTTTGTTTACTCTGTTGCTAGGGTACTGTATTTGGTTGCTAGGGAAAAAATTGGCATCCCATAGTGATTACCCGCCGAGTCACGAGTCAAACGGTCCAACCCCCGTGTCTCTACGATGTTCTGATGCGGAGATATAAGGCTTTGTTTACTCTGTTGCTAGGGTACTGTATTTGGTTGCTAGGGAAAAAATTGGCATCCCATAGTGATTACACTCTGAGTCACAATTCAAACGGTCCAACCCCCGTGTCTCTACGATGTTCTGATGCGGAGATATAAGGTTTTTTTTATTCGGTTGCTAGGGTGCTCTTATTTGGTTGCTAGGGGCGGGGCTTGGGAGTGGCCAATGATGTGACCAGTTGTTACACTCCGTGTCACAAGTAAAACGGTCCAACCCTCGTGTCTCTACGATGTTCTGATGCTGAGATATAAGGCTTTGTTTATTCAGTTGCTAGGGTGCTCACATTTGGTTGCTAGGGGCGTGTCTTGGGAGTGGTCAATGATGTGGCCAGTGATTACCCTCCGAGTCACGAGTAAAACGATCCAACCCCCGTGATTCTACGATGTTCTGATGCCGAGATATAACTGTTTGAATTTTATGTTGCTAGGGTGCTTAAAAGTGGTTGCTAGGGGCGTGGCTTAATAGCTCTGGGACTACCCTGATAAATTGATTGGATGTCTGAGTAAAATGAGCCCACCCCCATGTCTCTACGACATTGTAAAGCGAAGATATCCCATCTGGAACTTTTTATTCCCTTATATGGCCATGTTTCCTGCCCCATTATAATTCAATGGGAAATTTCGGGTGACTCTTACACCCCAGGGGTACAACTTACACCCCAATGTGATGTATGTTCTTACAGAGTCTACCACCCTCTTCAAATAATGTAACCCACATGTTTTTACAAAATCCTCGAGCGGAGCTATGACCCGTCAAAGTTCGGTCCAATGTTAAGTCAATGGGATTTTTGGGGTGGTTTTTCGCCCCCCTTTCGGACATCCTGCACCCGATCGCTTATAAAAGTCATAGCACACCTCTCCTCAATAACCCGGTCAATTTGAGCCCTCATTCGTGTGTCTACGACAAACCGTGCGGGACGAGTTACGCGCCGAAAAAACGTGCAGACATAAGAATAAAATATAACTAGATATTAAAGTTTGAAGACAAACTTTATGTTGGCTTGAAAAAGCGTAGCTTGAACATTTAAAACGGTTTGACAGAAGTTTAGTTTAGTAGGCTATCTGGCTGTTAGAATGTTTAAGTATGAAGGTAGCATGATTAACATGAAGTTAGCATGATGTTAGCATGATTAGCATGATGCTAGCATGAAGCTAGCATGATTAACATTAAGCTAGCATGATGCTAGCATGATTAGCATGAAGCTAGCATGATGCTAGCATGATTAGCATGAAGCTAGCATGATGCTAGCATGATTAGCATGAAGCTAGCATGATGCTAGCATGATGCAAACATGATTAGCATGAAGCTAGCATGATGTTAGCATGATTAGCATGAAGCTAGCATGATGCTAACATGATTAGCACGAAGCTAGCATGATTAACACGAAGCTAGCATGATGCTAGCATGATTAGCATGAAGCTAGTATGATGTTAGCATGATTAGCATGAAGCTAGCATGATGCTAGCATGATTAGCATGAAGCTAGCATGATGCTAGCATGATTAGCATGAAGCTAGCATGATGTTAGCATGATTAGCATGAAGCTAGCATGATGCTAGCATGATTAGCATGAAGCTAGCATGATGCTAGCATGATTAGCATGAAGCTAGCATGATGCTAGCGTGATTAGCATGAAGCTAGCATGATGCTAACATGAATAACACGAAGCTAGCATGATGCTAGCATGATTAGCATGAAGCTAACATGATTAGCTAGCATGATTAGCATGATGTTAGCATGAAGCTAGCATGATTAGCATGAAACTAGCATGATGCTAGCATGATTAGCATGAAGCTAGCAAGATGTTAGCATGATTAGCATGAAGCTAGCATGATGCTAGCATGATTAGCATGAAGCTAGCTTGATTAGCATGAAGCTAGCATGATTATCATGCGGCTAGCATGATGTTAGCATGACTAGCATGAAGCTAGCATGATGCTAACATGACAAGCATGAAGCTAGCATGTTGCTAGCATGATTAGCATGAAGCTAGCATGATGCTAGCATGATTAGCATGAAGCTAGCATGATGCTAGCATGATTAGCATGAAGCTAGCATGATGTTAACATGATTAGCATGATGCTAGCATGATTAGCATGAAGCTAGCATGATGTTAGCATGATTACCATGAAGCTAGCATGATGCTACCATGAAACTAGCATGATTCTAGCATGATGAGCATGAAGCTAGCATGATTCTACCATGATTAGCATGAAGCTAGCATGATTGTAGCATGATTAGCATGAAGCTAGTATGATGCTAGCATGATTAGCATGAAGCTAGCATGAGGCTACCATGATTAGCATGAAGTAAGCATGAGGTTAGCATGATTAGCATGAAGCTAGCATGATTTAACGTGAAGCTAGCATGATTAGCATGATGCTAACATGATTAGCATGACGCTAGCATGATGCTACCATGAAACTAGCATGATTCTAGCATGATGAGCATGAAGCTAGCATGATTCTACCATGATTAGCATGAAGCTAGCATGATTGTAGCATGATTAGCATGAAGCTAGTATGATGCTAGCATGATTAGCATGAAGCTAGCATGAGGCTACCATGATTAGCATGAAGTAAGCATGAGGTTAGCATGATTAGCATGAAGCTAGCATGATTTAACGTGAAGCTAGCATGATTAGCATGATGCTAACATGATTAGCATGACGCTAGCACTATTTGGCGTGCAGCTAACAAGATTTGACATGAAGTTGGCATGATTTAGCATGAACTTAACAAAATGTATTATGAAATTAGCATAAAGCTAGCATGAAACTAGCATGAAGCTAGTTTGACTTAGCATGGAGCTAGCATGAAGCTAACATGACCCAAAGACCCAACCCCCATGTCTCTATGATGTTCAGATCAAGAGATAAAAGGCTTTGTTTATTATGTTGCTAGGGTGTTCATATTTGGTTGCTAGGGGCGTGGCTTAATGCCTCAATAAGAATCCTATTAAGACTGATTGGATGCCTGAGTAAAATGAGCCCACCCCCATGTCTCTATGACACTCTGGTGTAAAGATATCCATCTGGGCTTTTTATAATGGTAGTCTATGGGAGATGTTGCTAGGGTACCCAAAATTGTTGCTAGGGGCGTGGCTAAATAGCTTTGGGGCGATCCTAAGAGACTGATAGGATGACTGAGTAAAATGAGCCCACCCCCATGTCTCTACAACACTCTAAAGTAAAGATATTCCATCTGGGACGCTTTCATTCCCTTATATGGGCATGTTTCCTGCCCCATTATAAGTCAATGGGAAATTTTGGGGGCCTCTTACACCCCAGGGGTATAGCTTACACCCCATTGTGATGTATGTTCTTACAGAGCCTGTCAGCCTCCTTAAATGTGGTAAGCCACAAGTTTCTACAAGTTTCTTACTCACAGCTATGACCCGTCAAAGTTTGTCTCAATGTTAAGTCAATGGAAATTTTGGGGTGTTCGAGCCCCCCGTTTAGGAATTCGGAAGGTCCCATCAGTTAGAAAAGATATAGCACACTAAGTCAGAGCAGTCTGAAGGTCTGTGGAAAATTTGGTGCATGTAGCTTGAAAGCCCTAGGACGAGTTAGTGTCGGAAATTTAGTCTCAGAAGAAAGCGGAATAATAATAATAAAAATAAGTTTAATAGCAATAACAATATATTGGCTTTTTCAAAGCCAACATAATAATAATATCCCTGAGGAATAGTAATAGTGATGCTTTGCATAAATGCAAGCACCACTAATAATAATATCCCTGAGCAATAGTAATAGTGATGCTTTGCATAAATGCAAGCACCACTAATAATAATAAGTATGCAATATAGTAATAGTGATGCTTTGCATAAATGCAAGCACCACTAACTAGATAGGTACATTTCCTAAAGAAAATGTGAGTGGTGCTTGCCGTGGCAAAATTCTGGGGAACATATGATTATACTTCAAGCCAAAATTAAAACGATCCAACTCCCGTGTCTCTACGATGTTCTGATGCGGAGAAATAAGGCTATGTTTATCCGGTTGCTAGGGTACTGTATTTGGTTGCTAGGGAAAAAACTGCCATCCACTAGTGATTACCCTCCGAGTCAAGAGTCAAACGGTCCAACCCCCGTGTCTGTACAATGTTCTGATGTGGAGATATAAGGCTTTGTTTACTCTGTTGCTAGGGTACTGTATTTGGTTGCTATGGAAAAAATTGGCATCCCATAGTGATTACCCGCCGAGTCACGAGTCAAACGGTCCAACCCCCGTGTCTCTACGATGTTCTGATGCGGAGATATAAGGCTTTGTTTACTCTGTTGCTAGGGTACTGTATTTGGTTGCTAGGGAAAAAATTGGCATCCCATAATGATTACAGTCTGAGTCACGTGTCAAACGGTCCAACCCCCGTGTCTCTACGATGTTCTGATGCTGAGATATAAGGCTTTGTTTACTCTGTTGCTAGGGTACTGTATTTGGTTGCTAGGGAAAAATTGGCATCCCATAATGATTACACTCTGAGTCACGAGTCAAACGGTCCAACCCCCATGTCTTTACGATGTTCTGATGCGGAGATATAAGGCTTTGTTTACTCTGTTGCTAGGGTACTGTATTTGGTTGCTAGGGAAAAAAATGGCATCCCATAGTGATTACACGCCGAGTCACGAGTGAAACGGTCCAACCCCCGTGTCTCTACGATGTTCTGATGCGGAGATATAAGGCTTTGTTTACTCTGTTGCTAGGGTACTGTATTTGGTTGCTAGGGGAAAAATTGGCATCCCATAATGATTACACTCTGAGTCACGAGTAATACGGTCCAACCCCCATGTCTCTACGATGTTCTGATGCGGAGATATAAGGCTTTGTTTACTCTGTTGCTAGGGTACTGTATTTGGTTGCTAGGGAAAAAATTGGCATCCCATAATGATTACACTCTGAGTCACGAGTCAAACGGTCCAACCCCCATGTCTCTACGATGTTCGGATGCGGAGATATAACTGTTTGAATTTTATGTTGCTAGGGTGCTGAAAAGTGGTTGCTAGGGGCGTGGCTTAGTAAGTCTTTAAGGATCCTGAGAAACTGATTGGATGCCTGAGTAAAATGAGCCCACCCCCATGTCTCTATGACACTCTGGTGCAAAGATATCCATCTGGGCATTTTATAATGGCAGTCTATGGGAGATGTTGCTAGGGTGCCCAAAATTGTTGCTAGGGGCGTGGCTTAATAGCTTTGGGGTGATCCTAAGAGACTGATTGGATGCCTGAGTATAATGAGCCCACCCCCATGTCTCTACGACATTCTAAAGTGAAGATATTCCATCTGGGACGCTTTTATTCCCTTTTATGGGCATGTTTCCTGCCCCATTATAAGTCAATGGGAAATTTTGGGGGCCTCTTACACCCAAGGGGTACAACTTACACCCCATTGTGATCCATGTTCTTACAGAGCCTACCACCCTCTTCAAATGTTGTAACCCACATGTTTCTATAAAATCCTCGAGCGGAGCTATGACCTGTCAAAGTTGGGCGCAATGTTAAGTCAATGGGATTTTTCGGGTGGTTTTTCGCCCCCCTTTCAGAAATCCTGCACCCGATCCCTTATAAAAGTCATAGCACACCTCTCCTCAATAATCCGGTCGATTTGAGCCCTCTTTCGTGGGACTACGTTAAACCGTGCAGGACGAGTTACGCGCCGAAAAACTGTCCAGAAAAAGAAGAATAATAACTAGATAGGTACATTTCCTGAAGAAAATGTGAGTGGTGCTTGCCGTGGCAAATTTCAGGGGACAATTTATGATTATACTCCAAGCCAAAAGTAAAATGGTCCAACCCCCGTGTCTCTACGATGTTCTGAAGCAGAGATATAAGGCTTTGTTTACTCTGTTGCTAGGGTACTGTATTTGGTTGCTAGGGGAAAAAATGGCATCCACTAGTGATTACCCTCCGAGTCACGAGTCAAACGGTCCAACCCCCATGTCTTTACGATGTTCTGATGCGGAGTTATAAGGCTTTGTTTACTCTGTTGCTAGGGTACTGTATTTGGTTGCTAGGGAAAAAAATGGCATCCACTAGTGATTACATGCCGAGTCACAAGTAAAATGGTCCAACCCCCGTGTTTCTACGATGTTCTGAAGCAGAGATATAAGGCTTTGTTTACTCTGTTGCTAGGGTACTGTATTTGGTTGCTAGGGAAAAAAATGGCATCCACTAGTGATTACCCTCCGAGTCACAAGTAAAACGGTCCAAACCCTGTGTCTCTATGATGTTCTGATGTGGAGATATAAGGCTTTGTTTACTCTGTTGCTAGGGTACTGTATTTGGTTGCTAGGGGCGTGGCTTGAGAGTGGCCAATGATGTCGCAAGTTATTACGCTCTGAGTCACAAGTAAAATGGTCCAACCCCCGTGTCTCTACGATGTTCTGATGCGAAGAAATAAGGATTTGTTTATTCGGTTGCTAGGGTGCTCCTATTTGGTTGCTAGGGGCGTGGCTTGGGAGTGGCCAATGATGCGGCCAGTGATTACCCTCCGAGTGATGAGTAAAACGGTCCAACCCCCATGATTCTACGATGTTCTGATGTCAAGATATAACTGTTTGAATTTTATGTTGCTAGGGTGCTTAAAAGTGGTTGCTAGGGGCGTGGCTTAATAGCTCTGGGACTATCCTGGTAAATTGATTGGATGTCTGAGTAAAATGAGCCCACCCCCATGTCTCTACGATATTGTAAAGCGAAGATATCCCATCTGGAACTTTTTTATTCCCTTATATGGGCATGTTTCCTGCCCCATTATAAGTCAATGGGAATTTTCGGGTGCCTCTTACACCCCAGGGGTACAGCTTACACCCCAATGTGATGTATGTTCTTACAGAGTCTATCACCCTCTTCAAATGTTGTAACCTACATGTTTCTACAAAATCCTCAAGCGGAGCTATGACCCGTCAAAGTTCGGCCCAATGTTAAGTCAATGGGATTTTTCGGGTGGTTTTTCGCCCCCCTTTCGAAAATCCTGCACCCGATCGCTTATGAAAGTCATAGCACACCTCTCCTTAATAATCCGGTCGATTTGAGCCCTCTTTCATGGGACTGTGGCAAACCGTGCGGGACGAGTTACGCGCCGAAAAAGTGTGCAGACATAAGAATAATAAGATATAACTAGATAGGTACATTTCCTGAAGAAAATGTGAGTGGTGCTTGCCGTGGCAAATTTCAGGGGACAATTTATGATTATACTCCAAGCCAAAAGTAAAATGGTCCAACCCCCGTGTCTCTACGATGTTCTGAAGCAGAGATATAAGGCTTTGTTTACTCTGTTGCTAGGGTACTGTATTTGGTTGCTAGGGGAAAAAATGGCATCCACTAGTGATTACCCTCCGAGTCACGAGTCAAACGGTCCAACCCCCATGTCTTTACGATGTTCTGATGCGGAGTTATAAGGCTTTGTTTACTCTGTTGCTAGGGTACTGTATTTGGTTGCTAGGGAAAAAAATGGCATCCACTAGTGATTACATGCCGAGTCACAAGTAAAATGGTCCAACCCCCGTGTTTCTACGATGTTCTGAAGCAGAGATATAAGGCTTTGTTTACTCTGTTGCTAGGGTACTGTATTTGGTTGCTAGGGAAAAAAATGGCATCCACTAGTGATTACCCTCCGAGTCACAAGTCAAGCGGTCCAAACCCTGTGTCTCTATGATGTTCTGATGTGGAGATATAAGGCTTTGTTTACTCTGTTGCTAGGGTACTGTATTTGGTTGCTAGGGGCGTGGCTTGGGAGTGGCCAATGATGTCGCAAGTTATTACGCTCTGAGTCACGAGTAAAACGGTCCAACCCCCGTGATTCTATGATGTTCTGATGCAGAGATATAAGGCTTTGTTTATTCGGTTGCTAGGGTGCTCATATTTGGTTGCTAGGGGCGTGGCTTGAGAGTGGCCAATGATGTCGCAAGTTATTACGCTCTGAGTCACAAGTAAAATGGTCCAACCCCCGTGTCTCTACGATGTTCTGATGCGGAGAAATAAGGATTTGTTTATTCGGTTGCTAGGGTGCTCCTATTTGGTTGCTAGGGGCGTGGCTTGGGAGTGGCCAATGATGCGGCCAGTGATTACCCTCCGAGTGATGAGTAAAACGGTCCAACCCCCATGATTCTACGATGTTCTAATGTCAAGATATAACTGTTTGAATTTTATGTTGCTAGGGTGCTTAAAAATGGTTGCTAGGGGCGTGGCTTAATAGCTCTGGGACTATCCTGGTAAATTGATTGGATGTCTGAGTAAAATGAGCCCACCCCCATGTCTCTACGATATTGTAAAGCGAAGATATCCCATCTGGAACTTTTTTATTCCCTTATATGGGCATGTTTCCTGCCCCATTATAAGTCAATGGGAATTTTCGGGTGCCTCTTACACCCCAGGGGTACAGCTTACACCCCAATGTGATGTATGTTCTTACAGAGTCTATCACCCTCTTCAAATGTTGTAACCTACATGTTTCTACAAAATCCTCAAGCGGAGCTATGACCCGTCAAAGTTCGGCCCAATGTTAAGTCAATGGGATTTTTCGGGTGGTTTTTCGCCCCCCTTTCGAAAATCCTGCACCCGATCGCTTATAAAAGTCATAGCACACCTCTCCTTAATAATCCGGTCGATTTGAGCCCTCTTTCATGGGACTGTGGCAAACCGTGCGGGACGAGTTATGCGCCGAAAAAGTGTGCAGACATAAGAATAAGATATAACTAGATAGGTACATTTCCTGAAGAAAATGTGAAGTGGTGCTTGCCGTGGCAAATTTCGGGGGACAAAATATTCTAAGAGTGATTTTACACGCAGTCAAAAGTAAAATGATCAAACCCCTGTGTCTCTACAATGTTCTGATGCAGAGATATAAGGCTTTGTTTACTCTGTTGCTACGGTACTGTATTTGGTTGCTAGGGAAAAATTTGGCATCCCATAGTGATTACACACTGAGTCACGAGTCAAACGGTCCAACCCCCGTGTCTCTACGATGTTCTGATGCGGAGATATAAGGCTTTGTTTACTCTGTTGCTAGGGTACTGTATTTGGTTGCTAGGGAAAAAAATGGCATCCCATAGTGATTACACGCCGAGTCACGAGTGAAACGGTCCAACCCCCGTGTCTCTACGATGTTCTGATGCGGAGATATAAGGCTTTGTTTACTCTGTTGCTAGGGTACTGTATTTGGTTGCTAGGGAAAAAATTGGCATCCCATAGTGATTACACTCTGAGTCACGAGTCAAACGGTCCAACCCCCGTGTCTCTACGATGTTCTGATGAGGAGATATAAGGCTTTGTTTACTCTGTTGCTACGGTACTGTATTTGGTTGCTAGGGAAAAATTTGGCATCCCATAGTGATTACACACTGAGTCACGAGTCAAACGGTCCAACCCCCGTGTCTCTACGATGTTCTGATGCGGAGATATAAGGCTTTGTTTACTCTGTTGCTAGGGTACTGTATTTGGTTGCTAGGGGAAAATTTGGCATCCCATAGTGATTACACTCTGAGTCACGAGTCAAACGGTCCAACCCCCGTGTCTCTACGATGTTCTGATGAGGAGATATAAGGCTTTGTTTACTCTGTTGCTAGGGTACTGTATTTGGTTGCTAGGGAAAAATTTGGCATCCCATAGTGATTACACGCCGAGTCACGAGTCAAACGGTCCAACCCCCGTGTCTCTACGATGTTCTGATGCGGAGATATAACGCTTTGTTTACTCTGTTGCTAGGGTACTGTATTTGGTTGCTAGGGAAAAAATTGGCATCCCATAGTGATTACACGCCGAGTCACGAGTCAAACGGTCCAACCCCCGTGTCTCTACGATGTTCTGATGCTGAGATATAAGGCTTTGTTTACTCTGTTGCTAGGGTACTGTATTTGGTTGCTAGGGAAAAAATTGGCATCCCATAGTGATTACACTCTGAGTCACGAGTCAAACGGTCCAACCCCCGTGTCTCTACGATGTTCTGATGAGGAGATATAAGGCTTTGTTTACTCTGTTGCTAGGGTACTGTATTTGGTTGCTAGGGAAAAAAATGGCATCCCATAGTGATTACACGCCGAGTCACGAGTGAAACGGTCCAACCCCCGTGTCTCTACGATGTTCTGATGCGGAGATATAAGGCTTTGTTTACTCTGTTGCTAGGGTACTGTATTTGGTTGCTAGGGGAAAAATTGGCATCCCATAGTGATTACACTCTGAGTCACGAGTCAAACGGTCCAACCCCCGTGTCTCTACGATGTTCTGATGAGGAGATATAAGGCTTTGTATACTCTGTTGCTAGGGTACTGTATTTGGTTGCTAGGGAAAAAATTGGCATCCCATAGTGATTACACTCCGAGTCACGAGTCAAACGGTCCAACCCCCGTGTCTCTACAATGTTCGGATGCCGAGATATAACTGTTTGAATTTTATGTTGCTAGGGTGCTCAAAAGTGGTTGCTAGGGGCGTGGCTTAATACCTATGTAAGGATCCTGAGAGACTGATTGGATGCCTGAGTAAAATGAGCCCACCTACTTATCTCTACGACACTGTAAAGCAAAGATATTCCATATGGAACTGTTTTATTCCCTTATATGGGCATGTTTCCTGCCCCATTATAAGTCAATGGGAATTTTTGGGCGCCTCTTACACCCCACGGGTACAACTTACACCCTAATGTGATGTATGTTCTTACAGAGCTTACCACCCTCTTCAAATGTTGTAACCCACACGTTTCTACAAAATCCTTGAGCGGAGCTATGACCCATCAAAGTTGGCCACAATGTTAAGTCAATGGGATTTTTTGGGTGGTTTTTCGCCCCCCTTTCGAAAATCTTGCACCCGATCGCTTATAAAAGTCATAGCAGACGTGTCCTCAATAAGCCGGTCGTTTTGAGCCCTGTTTCATTGGTCTACGACAAACCGTGCGGGACGAGTTACGCGCCGAAAAAGTGTCCAGATATAAGAATAAATAAATAATAATAAGTATGGGGAATAATAATAGTGATGCCTTGCATAAATGCAAGCACCACTAATAAGTATGCAAGATAGTAATAGTGATGCTTTGCATAAATGCAAGCACCACTAATAATAATAAGTATGCAAGATAGTAATAGTGATGCTTTGCATAAATGCAAGCACCACTAATAATAAGTATGAGCAATAGTAATAGTGATGCCTTGCATAAATGCAAGCACCACTAATAATATCTTTGAGGAATAGTAATAGTGATGCTTTGCATAAATGCAAGCACCACTAATAAGTAATAATGCACATAGGTTACCTAGGGCAAATGTAAATATTCCTTGAACTGGCTTCCATCAGTTCTTGGACCAAACAATGGTGCTCGCCAAGATGTTTCCTTGCAAACAAAATATCATGGACCCACATTGACCGGCAGGTCCATCCTCTTTTACGTACATCAGGCATCCCTTCATCCAAAGCAACCACCAGTGCCAGTAGTTTTCCTTGTCTTGACATTATACACTAAATGATTTTTCAGCCAATTAGCGAAAATCAGACTATACTTCTGTTGACACTTCGTATCATAGCAACCGCAGCGTCTCAGCTGAAAAAAGAGCTTGCAGCTGACTTTTTCAGCTCAGCACCGGGCATTTCCAGCCGCTTTTTAAAAGTTTTGGTGTGCAAGCTCCCTAAGTCATTAACATTTAAAAGTTTTGTAGGTCAGCAAGTGGTCAGCAATTTCCCCTTTTTCAAATGTAACATTTTAACAAACTTGCATATCTGCTGCTTTTTCTGACCTGTATTTTAATCTAATTCATTTACAATTTCATTTACATTTCATAAAGTCATGCATTTCCTCTCAGGTTTTGTGGCTGATATGCTGCAAGATATATCTATGTAGACCCTGGATGCTAAGAAATCTCCCCAACCTGTCAAGAGAGGATGATGATGGTGGTGGGGGTGATGATGAGTAGTGATTACTACTACTAATAATAATAAAAATAATAATTAGTTTTTTAAAAATATTTATAACTGGATTCTTCTTTTGATATTGCATTTAATTTTCACTTTCATTATGTTGTCATCTTTACATTTCTTATATTTTGCTGTAAAATACAATAAGTTTCTATGAGCAATAGTTTCGTGTTTACTTTGTCAACCTGCAGTAAAGTTGCAACAGCCAGCAGAAACAACACCAGCAATATCTTTTGCTTTCAAGAAAGCTTTGTTTTCATCCCCCCACATTGTTCCAAGCTTCTCTTGCAAATACATATTTGCCTAATTCATATAATGTTTTCATTCACCTGCTGGTTTCAGAGTTTAACTCTTTCCCCGCCATTGACGAGATATCTCGTCAATTAAGAGAAAACGCTTCCCCGCCAATGACGAGATTTTCCGTCTTTCCGCAATACCGCTATTATCCGCAACTTTTTAAACCCGGAAGTATTGCCCTATGGCAAGCTGCTGCATGTCCGTGTCTGTTTTAAAGATCGCTCTGAAAGGGATCTCTATGAAAAGTCCGTCATAAAAATGGAATTATCTCTGCTTTTTGCTCAAAATATGGTGTTTTTGCAAAAACCTACCCATATTCAAAAGCTGATTGCAAAAGAACCACTAAAGGTAGGATGAAACGGTTTTTTTTTGTTTGAAAGCAGAGGGTCTGTTCTTTCATTTGGTATATTGTATGTTTATATATTTAAAGAAGAACATTTTCTGGAAGGCATTAAACTTTGGTGAAAATCATGAAAAACGCTGGCGTTGGCTGGCAACTTTTTTTTTAAAACGCTGGCGGTGAAAGAGTTAAGTAGGTTAATCTGACTGTAATCTATACATACACTTAAGACATACACAAATGTTTTTATTAGAAAAAGAATACTGTGGAGATAATTTTGTTTATATGTGCCCTGTCAATAACAGCGAGATTTTATGTTCGCTTGTTTTTTTTTTTTTAAACCCATCTCTTGTATGTGCAATATTGAGGGCACTTAAACGCGCGCACACAAAGACCGAGGGTGAATCCCAAACAGCGCAACAGTCACTCCACATAAAAACGTTACGTTGTTTTTCATTGCTTTATTCGCCAAATGAATGTTAATGGATTACAGAATGAGACACATTAGCGCGACTCTCTCTAAAGTTTACACACCAAGACATGCTTAAAGGAGTAGTCCACTTTAAAGATGGGGTCCATTGACTTTTTATAGTAGGAAAAAAAATACTATGGGAAGTCAATGGGCCCCATCTATAAAGTGGACTACTCCTTTAATCTTTGCAGACGAGTGCAAACAGCTCGACCGTGAGTGAAACCTGCTTGAGCACAGAGGGGAGGGGTGGGTGACGACTGATCACCGTGAGTGAAACCCAAGCGCTAGCACACAGATGGGAGGGGGCGGATGACATTCATTTTCGGCCGAATTTTGGTGCATCCCTACACATTTCCTTAAAATAAAACTCTTGGAATTGTTCACGTGTCATTAAATGTATAAATATGCTGTTCTTGTTGCATTTACACTGTGGGTATAACCAGCAGATGTCCTCAACACACTGCGTTTGCTTCGCTCTAAATAGTGAATCTAGTTTGTGTAATTTAATGTCTTACCTTTTGTTGTAGTTCATGAAGTAGAATAAAATTAATTACGTAGTCAATTTCACAGCAACCGCATCAGCGCTGGATACCTGAGGTAATTTTATGTTATAGACATCATAAGCTGCTCCGCAGTGTCTGTCATTTCAAATGTGTGTGCACTTGAAGTTCAAATAGATTTGATTGGCTGCCAATGGTTTATTTTATCATTCATCGCTCAGAAAGTGATGCCAACGATATCGTTCATTATATCTTTATAATTGTGGTGTGAACCTCGCTATTCCCTTTAATATTTTTTTAATCAAGCATCGCGTTAGTTCAGGCATGCCACGTCAGTCAAGCATGCATCAGCTGATAATCAGCTGTTCATGACGCGCACCAATCATCCACGACATCCGTAACAACCGACCTTTTAAATTCCCATTCATTGAGCTGCTTTCTAGAGCATTGCTCCTGTCGCTGCTGCTGCTGCCATTCAAACTGAATGTAGGCAATGAAAATACTGCTACTATTAGCACTGCTCATACTCACCATGTCTGATCCGAGCTCCGAAGAAGATCTGATCATCACAGAAAACTCCCCAGAAAATAACGATCCCGACCAGGGCCCATCTGTTCGCAGAAGCTCACGGCTGGCCAATAAAACGCCTCCTCCTATTTCAGACTGGCCCACTGAGAAAATTCTCGCAACCCTGTTCAGCCAAAAAATCCAGGTGCCGCTGGGAATTAGTCATGATCAGTTATTTCAGATATTACTGGAAAACATTCCCGATTTACCTCCAACTCAATCTACTCCAATATCTGGCCCCAAAAAGGCCACCGCAAAAAGAAAACACCTCAACAACCCGTCGGTTTCAAAGAAAAAGACAAATCGACCTGAAAACACCTCTTCACTTCAGAAAGATCACGTGATGTCAGCCCTTCAGAACATTCAATTATCCCTCTCCAATCTCGACACCAGGTTGCAAGTTCTGGAAAATCAACCTTCATCGATTCCCAATACGGCCATCGCTTCACCAACACCTGCTCAAATGGTTCCCGATGCTCCCGCTTTCTCTTCAGCAGCCACCACGGGACTAGGTCTCCTTCCACGCGGGACTTTAGCAACGGCTCTCCCAGCACCTACCGCCGGTGCCCCCTTCTTTCCACCCGCTGCTGCTATTTCTCCCCATCTGCGTGCTCAGATCCTCGCAGGTAATGATGTTAATCTGGTTAAGATCCTGCTGTGCTCAG
The DNA here is from genome assembly GCF_030506205.2 of Paramisgurnus dabryanus. Lineage (NCBI taxonomy): Eukaryota > Metazoa > Chordata > Actinopteri > Cypriniformes > Cobitidae > Paramisgurnus > Paramisgurnus dabryanus. The sequence continues at coordinate 36,549,466 of NC_133346.1, read as the reverse complement.
AAGTTCAGGATAAACGCATGGTTGACTGTGGGGACATATCTGTTTTGTTAAAAGATAATGATCAAAGGCTGTCAAACTGTTTAACTATGCCTGAGTTTAATGTCGCTTTTGGTGTTTTTAGAGATGTAATCTGCGAAATGTATCCGGAGCGCAGGGCAGAACTCGACACCTATCTAGCTATCATCTCAGATCTCGCAATGACTTACGGCGGGACTCTATTTTATGAGTACCATAAATCTTTCTCGGCTAAGTCAGCTATGTATATTCAAAGGTTCAACCAAAGACTGGACTGGTCATCCGTGGACTTAGCACTTATTAGTAGACATTTTAACGGGCATCGTGCACTGTCTTGCTCTTTATGCGGATCTTTAACACAAACTCCTTCTCTGTGCCCGAGATCCGCTAAATCCACTACTCCAGCAGGTCGCTTTTCTAAAGCCATTGATGAAGAAAAGGTCATACCTATGATTTATACTCCCATGTGTTATAATTTCAATGAAAGTGTGTGCAGGTTTCCTAACTGTAAGTTTATTCACGCTTGCAGTTATTGCGGAGACGGGCATCCAAAGTCCGTGTGTCCCAGGAGAATGCACGTTCAATCCAAAAAGAAAAAATAAAGCCAACCCCTGTCAATGTTCCTGAACTTGACAAAGCTTTGAAGAAGCATCCAAATCGCTGTTTTGTACATTATTTGATAACCGGACTTGTTCAAGGTTTCCTAGCTGGTTTAACAATGCTTCCCCTCAAATCACACATTTGTAATAATCTTCAGTCATCTCTCAAAGAACCTGAAATAGTTGATAGTTTGCTGGCTAGAGAGATTGAAAAATGCTATATGATCGGTCCCTTTGAAAATTCCCCATTTTCAGTCTTTAGGATTAACCCTTTAGGTGTAGCCACAAGGAAGTATTCGGTGAAAAAACGTTTAATCATAGACTTATCAGCTCCTCATAACAACGAACATGTTCCAAGCATTAACAGCTTAATTCCTCTCCCCAATTTTTCCTTGTTTTATGCTTCGGTGGACAATGCAATTCAGTTCATTAAAACAGTTGGGAAAGGGGCATGGCTGGGCAAAGCCGACATCGTAGATGCTTTTAAAATCATGCCACTTCATCCGTCCCAATGGCATCTGTTCGGAGTACAATGGCGTAAAAAAATTTACTTTTCCGTCAGACTCACGTTCGGCTGTCGTAGTAGCCCACGTATCTTTGATACTTTGTCAGAAGCTTTATGCTGGATTCTTTTAAATAATTGCAAGCTGCCATTTGTGCTTCACCTGTTAGACGATTTCCTGGTCGTAGACTACCCAAATTCACAACCAGAGCGATGCATCAATATTTTGAAAGAAACTTTTAAAAAACTAGGTATTCCCCTCTAAGTAGAAAAAACTGTGGGTCCATCAAATACGATAGAATTCCTCGGAATTCATCTAGACAGCAACCTTATGCAAGCTTCGTTGCCCCTCGATAAACTCGTTCGCATTAGGGAAGTTATGAGAGATTGCTTGAAGCGCGAGTCTTTTAGGGCATTTAAACTTCGCTATGCAGATTATCCCGCAAGGTCGCTCTTTCATTTCCAGACTCCTCGACCTCTCAAAAGGGGTCGAGAAATTGCATGATTCTATTAAGTTAGATTCCGGTTGCAAATCCGACCTACATTTTTGGTCACTCTTATGCGAAGGATGGAACGGGATTTCTTTTTTTTACAATGATGAGGTAGAGACTTCCGTCACGCTCAAATTCTTCACTGACGCCGCTCCTTCGAGCGGATTTGGAGGAATTTTTAATAATCAATGGTTCGCTAGCGCTTGGCCAAAAGAATTATCGACTCTCACCACAAACACTCTTTCTACAGCATTGTTAGAATTATATCCCGTCGTCGTGGCGTGCATTCTTTGGGGCAATCAGTGGTGCAGGAAACAAATTCTTGTGTATTGCGATAACAAAGCAACCGTTCACATGATTAATAAAGGGCGCTCCTCAGTTCCCTTTATTAACAAATTTTTTAGGCGTCTTATGTGGACGTGCATTACTGGTAACTTCATGCTGCGCGCAGCTCACATACCTGGCCTCGATAATAAAATAGCTGACTGTCTGTCTCGGTTTAAATTTCAGGAGTTCAAAACACTGTGCCCAGATGCCTCTCCTTCAAGCCTGCCTTGCCCAGCATTCGCCCTGACTGTTCTCGACTAAGCACCACTCTGCAGTCTTACCTTTCCGCAGCATCACAGTATATGAGATCAAGTTTAGCCAAATCCACATTAAAAGTTTATGACTCTGCATGGATTCGATTCACTAGTGTAAGGGGGTGCATATTTATATCCCCCATCCATCCGTTTGGCCCAATGGCGAAGTCCAAACCGCATGGGAAGGATTGATAGCGCGTTCGGTCTTTTCCGGAGCTTTGCAGATGACGTTTTGGCGTTACGTAATTTCGGTATATTTATCTCTAATCTGACTCCAAAGACAAAGATTTAGTTCATATTATATTACAAATTTGATTGATTATTACTTTTAAAGCTTACAGAATTTAGATGGATGTTTGTTTATTTATTCTGATAAAGCTCTGGTATTACACTCGTTCATTCGGTTCTCACAGTCGCACATGATCCTAGTACGGGCCTCATAATTAATATACTGGTCAACGGTCGTAAGCGAATCAGTGTTGGTCGCTGCCAGAGGTTGGACTATACGCTTAAGCGGCCGCTTTCTGCGTGCTCAACTTTAAACATACTTTATTTAGTCCCCTTAGAGGTGACACTTAATTATTACAATTATTATTTCTAATCAAGATTAATGAATAGAATAACATTGAAATAAACAGAGGTTGAGGCTGACCCTATTTAGAGTAATCAGAAATGTTACTCTAAACGGAAACACAGCCTCCACGCTTCTAAGTACACTTAAACTAACGCCAATTGCTATTCGTATCTCACAAATCCTCAGCTGATGTATTATTCACTATCTAGCTGGGATTGGGCCGATCCTAGCCTGATTTCAGTCCTTACGATAACTACGGATACAACGATATTACTTGCAGTGTCAACATTTACCGAGCAACACAGAATAAAATCAAATATAACAATTTATTAACCAGGTAGGTAAACATAATTCAGAAGCCAATTCACATTCCAATTCAAATACGAGAAAACAAATATAATCAAATGAGAATAATGCATACCTGGCAAGTGATGAATATCTGGTTACAGATTTCTCAAAGTAAAATAAAATACATGATGCTGTATCAAAGATACAGCATCATGGGGGTGAATTTCCATGAACAGAAAGACCCGCCTAAATCTTCTACACATCTCCTTAAATAACCAGAGAACAAAGCATATAGGAATTTGGTACTGATTGGTTGTTGGTAAAACTAAGGGCTGTCCTTAATCTGTATACAGTGGGTGATTGGTTTATGCTTAGAAAGGGAGGTGTCTATCAACATTGAATGAAGTTTCACATAACATTGAATTCTGTTGTTATATGAGTGAGACCTGTAACCACTTGCAATGAGACATTCCAATAGAAAACAAATAAGATACAGATTTTAGATTCTTTGTGCATGTAGCATTTCATATACAGTTTGCTTTTAGAGAAAAGAATACAAATGTATGACACCCTAAAGGTGTGTCTTTGAAACCCAAATGTGTCTCAGTGGGAAGTCCACTGTGAATCGTGGAGAGTGGCTTTTCCCGCGCACTCACTTTGCCCCCATGCAGTGTCCTTTGGGGAGGTGCTATCTTATTTAGGAAATTATCTTACAGCTCCGCCGCTTGATCATATCGGAGAACATAACAGTCCCGATGAGATCAACATACAGTAAGATGTTAGCTCTTGGTGGTGTCCAATCTCTGTAGTGTTCGTAGTGTTCAAGTTCAGTGTGTCAACCAAGGCCTGTGTGCTTTGTTCAATGAATGTCCCATTCTTTTGCGAAAAAACCACCTGTTTTTAGACGTTCTGTCCCTTTGAAGAAAGTTGTCACCTCTGAACGGTGATCTCCTCTGATTTCAGACATCGTCAGGTGGGGATCATGTCATTGACAATACATCACTGTGTGAAACACCTGCACATCTTAAGGACCATTCATTGATTGAACATTGATCAATACTGATAGACTCAGCAACATTATCAAGAGATTCATAGGGTAAACCATAAATAAAATAAATAAAAAACATAGCACATGATACCTTGATGTGGAAAGTGCAAGTGGTACGGTCTCACCAGGTCAAATATATCTGATCTATAAAATTACCAATGTTCTTTCCCACTGTTGTATTTGGAGTTTAGTTGAATTTAAATGTACTTGGTCTCTGGATATTGAAGAAGAAGATGCAAAAGATCAGGTTAAAACAACAATGCATAACATTGAGGTATGCATATTATAAAAATAAAACCCAGAAAATAAAATGTTAAAATAACCTTGAGATATGCATGTTACAGATTGTATGAAAATAAAACCCAGGAATGGTTAAAATGATCTTCAGGTATGCATATTATAGATTGTATGAAAATAAAACCCAGAAAATGTAAAAATAACCTTCTTCAGGTATGCATATTGGGTCATGTGAAAATAAAATAAAATAAAAACCAGAAAGTGTTAAATAACATTCAGGTATGCATATATTGGGTCATGTAAAAAAAATAACGGAACATGTTAAAGTAAAATTTGGTAATGCATCTCATAGGGTGTATCAATAAACGTGATAGTAAAATATTGCTACAATAGATTTAGGTATGGGCATGGTAGACCATATATAATAATAATAATAATAATAAGCACATAATGTTGTAATCATACCATGCACACATCTATCATGAATGTTGAGGGAACTCTGAATTTTCTAATATAAGCACCTTGTAGGCCTAAGATTAACTTAGGATATGTTCAGAACATGTTGAGTCCATGAGCACAATTGAAGATTCAGAATCTCATGTTAGATTTCTATGTGTGCAGGTATGTGCCTATGTGTATATGTATCTGTATGTGAATGTGTATGTATAGTCCATACATTTGAAGATTTAGAATCTCAGATTTCAATGTGTTTGCGTGTATAAGTAGGTGTATGAGTGTAGAGATATGTGAATACTTATATAGGTGTGTATCTGATATGTCGGCTAAGTCACATTTGATATTAGGAGTTGAGATGTAAATGGTTTGATTGATTCTTGAAAATTGTTTGTGCTGTTGTTTAGTGATAAGTTGAGGATCAGGGCGCCAACTGGTCCTCACTTATGACAACAACAGTCAGATTATTGATTTGAGATTTAGACAGTAAGTTTGTTATTGCAATTAGAAACGTAATCATCAAAGTGTGACTTTGCCATGTAAGTTTCTTATGAATGTTGTAGTTTTGCTAATATGGGTGTGAATGATATCACTTAGAATTTGTGTTGGATTAGATGTCCCTGTTTGTGTAACAGGAGAATGTTGATTTTAAATGTAATGTTAAGTTTGGAATATGTTGTGTGGTGTGTAGTTTTTATGTCTGGATAGTCTTTACGTCTATACCAGATGTGTTACGAGATTGTTTTAGTCAATGTGTGTGCTGTACAGTCAGTGTTTGTCTGAAAGATGGGTGGATTTTATCTCTAACAATTAGTGTTGCAAATTTTGAGGCCATGTCTATTCATGATGGTATAGTGTAGTGAGGTGTAAAATGGCCTTTTAATGTCTTCGCACCCATCCTCAGTTTTCTAGAATGTTTTTTCTGCAGGGTTCGCTGTCTTTCATGTGGCCAGACATCTCTGGCCAGGATTTACAGCTTTCAACCTGATAAAAAGACAAACAGAGAAGCAGTTAGTTTTTAACCCTTTATGCAATTTGCATTAAGACATGCGGTACAATTTCTGCTTTTGGTGATCAGTCATTAGGGAATAGATGTACCATTGTCATATTATTTTGCAAATTTATTTTCAGAGATTAAATTAGCTTTACATCCTTTGGTCAGAGTTGTTTTTTTTATTGACTACTGCTATTGCAGTGTAGTCCGACAGCATATTACTTTAAGCCAGGGGTGTCAAACATGCGGCCCGCGGGCCGGATACGGCCCGCAAAGGTGTCCAATCCGGCCCGCCTGATGATTTATACAGTTTTATTAAATATTAAATAATATTTTAAAAACCCTTTTAGGCGGGTGTCTAGTTCATTTTTAATATGAGAGACTTGCGGAAAGCAGCAAAATCATTATGCGGAACATAGAGTAAACACGGTGCCCAAAAATCTTGCCGTTTTATTGTTACTGCTCCGCTAAAGATCCACTGATTCCGGTAATCCACTTCGTGTTTTCCCGCCCGCTCCGCAGCATCTGTGTCCACTCTCTGCCTGGAGAGCGAAGACGACAGTTTCCGAAGTTCGTTGCATTAACAGGTAGATTCATTACATTATATCAGTTGTTAAACCACAGAATTAGTAATTTGTAAGTATGTTTATTTATTTCTTCCGCTAATGATTTGCTGTCAGTGTTCTAAAAGTGCTAACAACTAGCAAGCAAACAACAAAATATCCACATTCTTATTAACGTTACAATGCTTGTCTAATCGATTTAATGTTCCCGATCAGATCTAAGTTAATATAAACACTAAATTTGCTGTTGTTGGCACACTTTGTAGACAAAAAATAGAAAAAACACCAATGCCTTCACAAAATAACGACAGAGAACGAAAAGAGAGGCTTTTAGCAGCAGTTCAACATTGCAAACATGGATTCAAAGCTCCATCAAGCCAGCAGGTAAATCATATTGAATATTTAGCAGATTGTCACACTTTAATTCTTATTACATTTCCCATTATAATCACTTGTCTAAGTTGATGCTAGTAATATAACACATAATATTTATAATACTTTATTAAAACCATAATAATAGTACCACCACCCATAGTGCCATTTTTGGTTTGGGCCACTGCCCCTTCTAGCATTTTCTAAATGACTGTTCTCTTTACAAATATATTCCAAAGAAAAGTGAATGGTTCATAAATAATTTTGGCAAAAATGATCCGGCCCGCACTTCATGGCGTTATTTACCATCCGGCCCTCAGCCTAAAATGAGTTTGACACCCCTGCTTTAAGCTGTGAAAGCATATAAACCCTTGCTGTCTGCTGTGAGCATTCAAACTCCATTTCTGCTGGAGAACTTTTCCATAAGCTCAAATGGCTTCATTTTAAGTTGCTCAGTTCAGTCAGACCTGTGGGCAATTCATCAACTCATCACACCTTTGACTGCTTCAGATCTCTGACCCAAAAGGAATCTTTTGCTTGATGTGTTCAGCATTTATCATAGGTTTAGTTACCAAATGATTAAAATAGACCTCTGTATTGGATTAAAAAATGGGTTAAAGATTTCCAGTGAAGGAGATTTGGTTCACTATCATGAGTGTCACATTAATTTTGTGTGTTAAAACATGGCAGCATGTGACAGCGTACTCCGCTCCTTGACAAACTGGGTGGTGGACCAATTCTGTTAGTTTGGCCTGTGCAAGTTACTCCATATAGTATACATACATGTAATAAACCACATTTTACCATCTGAGGCCTGTTTGGCCATTACAATATAATGGATATTGCAACTTGATCACAATGTAGATTGTATTATATTAAAAACAGGATTAATTAAAAATACATTTGTTACTGATCTCTTAAGGATTACCAGACTGATGTTTGTGTGTCTGAATTTGCAAGATGTTCCTGTATCAATATATTTGAATGTGAAAAGGTGTCAGCCCTGGACAGACTGGTGTGAGGCACAGATTTTCATTGGTTCATGCTAATGTATTCCTACAACAGTTTCAAGACTAAAAATTTTGTGGCCTTTCACATCTCTATAAAGCTGTACAAAACTGTCTTTAAACAATTTTCACAGACTCTTAGGGAAAGACTAAGCCAAGAACTTTTAACAGTCCTGGTGTTTATCAAGTTCTTAAATAACACTTAGATTGATTTACAGAAGGAAAAATATGGTTACAGACAATTGTCTCTCTTAAAAACAATGTTCTCTCTTGGGAACAATGGATAGCCCGTTATCTGAGTGGGGGGTAAGCCCTTTCATCTCAGTTGGGTGTCTCACAGTGAGAGATAAGACCATTTGTGTTGGCCTAGAAAAACATTATATTTTCCTGCAACAATTTTAGATTTTGTTTAATTGTATCTCATCAATGGAGGAATACATTGAATGTGAAGTTTGTAATTGTAATATGACTTCCTGATTTCATCCTCATTCAGTCCAGAGTGATCTTTTAGAAGGCTCACTCACAACCTTGAATACAGTAGACTCCCCGGAGAGCTACCCTTGATAGTCAAACATTACATATCCATACAAATGGTAGATCTGCAGACAGATAGCTACCCTTGATTGTCAAACATCACATCTACATACAAATGCAGCATTTAAAAACCTTCCTATCTGTAAGCTTATCACATCTCAACTGTCCAAGTCCTCCTTTCACATGCAAACACATTAATTGCATTAGTTTAAATCATCCAACATCATTTTTTAATTGTTAAAGTTTGTTAGCTATCTTTTCTAGGTTGTGCATTTGCTGTCACAACAAAAACAATTGTGTAGAATTTGGTGATTTAAATTTAGATTCTAGATGTTTTCCTTGTTTGAGAATCAGAACAAATTTTGGATGATTTAACTCCAATGTGAGACGATCTTTTGTTTTCCGTAGGCATGTAAACAAAAGATCTTAACAGAGCAAAGCAATTCATTCTTCATTTAACATCACACAGCATTTCCTAATAATGTGGTTTCATTTCATTCTTAAAGCCCCACCGGATTTGATTTCCAGTCTAACATTAGGTATATTTACAATCTATTTAATAAATGTGGGATGTTTAAAACATTCCCTCAAACATTTTTAAAAGGCAAAGAAAAGATTGACTTACCACATCAGCTGAAGAAATAGAAGAAGTTCAAACCTTTAGCTCCATGAAAAGACTCTTATTCTCCAGGGATCGAATCAGTCGTACTTTGTACATTTTGATAAGATTTCCACTGGTTGAATATCACGTCGGGATCACCACTTTGTAAGGGGGTGCATATTTATATCCCCCATCCATCCGTTTGGCCCAATGGCGAAGTCCAAACCGCATGGGAAGGATTGATAGTGCGTTCTGTCTTTTCCGGAGCTTTGCAGATGACGTTTTGGCGTTACGTAATTTCGGTATATTTATCTCTAATCTGACTCCAAAGACAAAGATTTAGTTCATATTATATTACAAATTTGATTGATTATTACTTTTAAAGCTTACAGAATTTAGATGGATGTTTGTTTATTTATTCTGATAAAGCTCTGGTATTACACTCGTTCATTCGGTTCTCACAGTCGCACATGATCCTAGTACGGGCCTCATAATTAATATACTGGTCAACGGTCGTAAGCGAATCAGTGTTGGTCGCTGCCAGAGGTTGGACTATACGCTTAAGCGGCCGCTTTCTGCGTGCTCAACTTTAAACATACTTTATTTAGTCCCCTTAGAGGTGACACTTAATTATTACAATTATTATTTCTAATCAAGATTAATGAATAGAATAACATTGAAATAAACAGAGGTTGAGGCTGACCCTATTTAGAGTAATCAGAAATGTTACTCTAAACGGAAACACAGCCTCCACGCTTCTAAGTACACTTAAACTAACGCCAATTGCTATTCGTATCTCACAAATCCTCAGCTGATGTATTATTCACTATCTAGCTGGGATTGGGCCGATCCTAGCCTGATTTCAGTCCTTACGGTAACTACGGATACAACGATATTACTTGCAGTGTCAACATTTACCGAGCAACACAGAATAAAATCAAATATAACAATTTATTAACCAGGTAGGTAAAACATAATTCAGAAGCCAATTCACATTCCAATTCAAATACGAGAAAACAAATATAATCAAATGAGAAAAATGCATACCTGGCAAGTGATGAATATCTGGTTACAGATTTCTCAAAGTAAAATAAAATACATGATGCTGTATCAAAGATACAGCATCATGGGGGTGAATTTCCATGAACAGAAAGACCTGCCTAAATCTTCTACACATCTCCTTAAATAACCAGAGAACAAAGCATATAGGAATTTGGTACTGATTGGTTGTTGGTAAAACTAAGGGCTGTCCTTAATCTTTATACAGTGGGTGATTGGTTTATGCTTAGAAAGGGAGGTGTCTATCAACATTGAATGAAGTTTCACATAACATTGAATTCTGTTGTTATATGAGTGAGACCTGTAACCACTTGCAATGAGACATTCCAATAGAAAACAAATAAGATACAGATTTTAGATTCTTTGTGCATGTAGCATTTCATATACAGTTTGCTTTTAGAGAAAAGAATACAAATGTATGACACCCTAAAGGTGTGTCTTTGAAACCCAAATGTGTCTCAGTGGGAAGTCCACTGTGAATCGTGGAGAGTGGCTTTTCCCGCGCACTCACTTTGCCCCCATGCAGTGTCCTTTGGGGAGGTGCTATCTTATTTAGGAAATTATCTTACACTAGCTTCTGCGTAATTTTTTCAACCCCTGTTTTGCCTGTTAATATTTCAATGGTGTGTGCATATATCATGCATTGTCTTTTAACACAAAAAATGCAACATTCCTCTATTAAAAGTCAAGTTTCAGGCATTCAGTTTCATCTAAGATGCTTGGATCCATCCGTTTGCAGTCTGCTGGGGCATCCATCTGTCCGCTTGCTCCTCGACGGCATCAAAAAAGAAGTACCAAAAGGCAAAGACAAACGACTCCCTCTCACTCTTTCTCTCGTAAAAAAAATGGTTACTAAACTGAGGCAGGGGTGCTTTAGTCCTTACGTGGATTCACTCTTGGAAGCTGTGTTTCTCTGTGCTTTCTATGGTTTTCTCAGGGTTGGTGAATTCACTACACGCAATAATAATTTTGATGCCTCCTATGACCTCACGGTGTGCGATCTCACTCTCAATGAACATTATTTTTCTATTTTCTTTAAACACTCAAAATGTGACAAAGAGTCTAAAGGTATTCCAGTCGTAATTGCTCGTACTACTACAGATTTTTGCCCTTTTCATTCCATGTCCCGGTATCTGGGTTTTCGCCCTCATGCACGTCCTGACGAACCGTTATTCATAACTGAGGAGAGAAAAGCCATGTCGAGATCCTGGTTTGCCGCTCGTCTACGCTTGGCCTGCCAATCCTGCGGTCTCTCACCAGAACTTTACACCTCGCACTCCTTTCGTATCGGAGCAGCTACAACAGCAGCTTCGGTTACTACCATCCCCACATTGAAAAATTTGGGACGATGGTCCTCTGTAGCATACGAACGTTACGTTCGTCCAGGAATCAAGGACATTTTAGATGCGCAAAAAGTAATGGATTCAATGTTATTATGGTCTGTCAATGATGTTTTTTTAATATATATATTTTATTTAACCTTTCTTTGTTTTTGTTTTTTTGTTGTTGTTGTTTTTTTCTTTCGTGTTGTTGTTTCTCTCCTCTCTGTATGTTTTGAATATCAAGCCCCTTGAGCAACCAGCGTTTTCCACAGGGCGCATGCTTCCCCTGTCGTGATATAGGGTTGGATGTGGATATAGGCTACAACACGCTTGTTGTTACATTGCTGCTGCAGGGGTGTATTAGCTTCACCCTTCACGATTCCCCCTTTAACTCCGCAACATGCTTGTTGCAAATATGCCGCTATTTGCTCAGCACGGGGTGACGCTTCCCCCGATCTCGATTAGATCCGGTTGTACTAGCTTCATACTGCATCAGTTATGTTGGGTTTTTTTTCGGCATATGGTTTGTTTTGGGGGTCTATTTTATTTTCTAGCCGCTGCTCTCCAGGCTCTGTCTATGCATGCGCATGGACAGGCGAGTGAAATCTTTGCCCAGAACAGAACCATACCGCCAACACTAACTGTATGCATATAATTTAATAAATATTTATTTGACAAAGTGGTCCTGACTGAAATATAGTTATTGTTATAATGTGAAAGGCCCTTTGGTGTAATGTAAAAAACAAACATGAAGCTAAGTTATCTTTGTCGTTGTCTTGCAGGTAACCAGGACAGTTCAGCAGAGTTCATTGAGTTCATTCTCTCTTCATACCCAAAGCTGAGGGAAGGAGGTGGTTTTGAGTTATTGAAAATTTCAGGAACAACACGGAATCGTCATCTTTCCTTAAACCTGTGCCCTAATCAGGGTTATCATTCAACGATTTACATTCGCCCACTCCAAAGGAATTTGAATATGGAGAATGTAAGATTGCATCTACTATTGTACTTTTGATTGATTTATTGTATTATGTAAGTCATGCATGGGCAGCTTCGGTCCTGAAGGGCCATTGTCCTGTAAAGTTTTGCCACAACCCTATTCAAACACGCCTCAACAAGCTAATCAAGGTCTACACCTTAGCCTTAAAAACTAAGGTGAGAATCTTAAACTGGATGCAGTTATTAACAGGGAGCCAATGTAGTTGTTGTAGGACATGGGTGATGTGATCTGATTTTTACCAAAATTTGAGTGTGCGCCACTGTGTTTTACATCCAGTCACACATGTGCGACCAGTAAATTTGACCTTTTTGTGATGTGACACTGTATTTTAAACAGCACATTGTACTTTCTGCATTTATCTTTAAAGTATTTATTAGTAATACAGTGGAAATTAGTAGAAATTTGAATATTTGGTTAGCATGTTGATTTACAGTGTGTGCCCCTATATTTTCTGGTTGTGCCCCTAAAATTTTTAGTTGGGGCCACTGTGCTCCTAGTGAAAAAAGTTAGTCTGGAGCCCTGGATTATCACCTTACTTTTTAAGGCTCGTCATGGCTTAGCACCTTCTTACCTCTCCGAATTGATTATCCCCTATACCCCTGCCCTTATCCTGAGATCGAGCTCTTTCTTGCAGTACCCAAGTCCCGTCTATATAGTGTGGGTGATAGGGCTTTCAACATATCCGCCTCTAAGCTCTGGAACAAACTACCGCAAGACCTTTGTGATGTCTCTTCTCTTCAAACCTTCAAAACTTTGTTAATAGATTGTCTGTCTTCTCCATCAGTCTGGGTGTTTTTGTAAGTCTAATGTAGATTGTTTGATTACATGTTGTTTATTGACTGTTTGCTTATAGGTATTCATGTTTGTATACCAACTTGATGTAAAGCGTCCTTGGGTTCTTGAAGGCGATACAGCAGGGGTCTCAAACTCAAACTGGCTTGGGGCCCAGTGTTTCCCATATATTCATTTATCTGTGGCGGGCCGCCACAGAATCAACACTGGCCGCCACAAATAGATTTTTCATGATTAACATTTACATTTTAATTTTACTATTTAAAACGGCTTAATCCATTGCAGCGAGCGCACAGCGCGCCTCCATCCTCCCTCTCTCGTTGTGTGCAGCGCAACAGCGCGCGCCCCCGGCCCCCTCCCCTCTCTTTGCTGAGCCTGCACGCCTCTCTCATATAACAGTGAAAAGTATTTAACTCCGTGTTCCTCCGTGTACTTTCTCTTTTTCGCGTAAACGTCAACAGTCACGGATGTTACTGACAGAGAAGATGGTGGCTGATTAAGTTCATCATGAGAGTGACTTAACAAAAGGTTAGCATAGTGTTTCCCACATATACCCGTTCTGATGTGAGTCTGTGTCCGAGCTCTCTCCCTACGCGGCATGCCCATGCAAGTGTTCTGTAGTAACAGCAACTGTGTATTCTCTCATATTTCTATTTTCATATTCATATTTTGCGCTATACAATAAAATTCCACTCGTATTTCTAATAATAAAGCGCTCATAACACAACAACACTGATGAGAAGATCAACACCAGTACAGCCTCAATGTAAACGTATGATGATTTTTTCAGATAAGGTCGCGTTTTTAGCAGCAGTTTAAGAAAGAGCTGATTGGATTAAACAAAGAGTTACTGAGTCGTTGGTCGTTACTGGGTCCTGTTTAGTCACTATTTTATTGACAACAGAACAGAAACTATGTAAAAATAGCATCTTAGTTGTGTTAAAATGCAATATAATGTGACGGATCAAAGAGTAAAACACGACGCAATGATGTCACATATATGCTAATCAGCGTGTGACGTCATCGCCGCCACAGTATCTCAAAATCCTGTGGGAAACACTGGGGCCATTTCTGAGATTGACATTTAATTGGAGGGCCGCAGAGCTATTTTAAGGTTAAAAAAGTACAATATTTCTGTAAATTGACTGTTAAAATTCTATGATTTAATGTGTAATAAAAGCAATGGTTTTAATCTTTTAAATATACATTATTTTTTTATATAAGTAAATCATTTCTTAACCTTCTCTTTAATAACTAAGGCCTATTAAAACCTTGCACTAAACTAACAAATAAAATTTCTGTATACATTTATAAACTATTATAAAAATTACCATCAGTAAGTGTTTGTTTTTTGATTTGTTTTGGATTGTTTACAGTCATAGTATTGACTTTATTACGTTCCATCTTTGTTATTCCACAGTTTTAATGAATTTGCTATTATATATGGAAAAATATAAATAAGTGAAAGTGATCCTAAAACTTCTGAATGGATAGTCAATGTTACATAAGCTAGTTAAACTTAGAACTATTATAATACTGCTAGGTGTAATTGCATAGCAAGCTACATAATAATATTTTATACTTCATTATATATAGCAGTATACATACTTTTATCTTCTGTATGTTTCTCCTCATCTTTCCTCTTTTAACCTGGGCACTTTGATGGCAATTTTTCTTATCTGTAGGTTATGTGTTGTATTACATCTACGGCTCTGCCTCATATTATGCGGTGTCTCCATTAGAAGCTGTGACTTGTTGATGTGAGCCCCACCGCAGCTCTTCTCTGAGTAACAGCTGATATTCACCCGGAAGTAACAAATCTTCTCTGGACAAACACTACAAAGTCCCGGCCAAATTAACTGCTCGCATGGGGACAATGATATGATTGACGCGAGGTTCAGATGAGGAATTAAAGTCCGATCACGCATTCCGTATGCTCGCAATCACGGAGCGCGCGCGGTTCATGGCTGCGTATCAACGCGTGACGCCACGCCACGGAGCGCAACTTCCGCTCCCGAGCACTTTAGAAAGTAAGAAACTCCTTGACTCGTTTTAACACGCGTTGTTAGACGCGACATGTGAACGAACCCTTAAACGTTTAAATAAAAAATAAAATGAATATGAAACAAAGTGAATAAAAGTCTTTCTGTGGGCCAGATTATGTTATATTGTTGAAAGGTGCCGCGGGCCGCAGAGAGGTGGAGGGCGGGCCGCAAATGGCCCGCGGGCCGGGAGTTTGAGACCACTGCGCTACAGTATATAAATAAAACATTATTATTATTATTATTATTATTATTATTATCATCATCATTATTACAGGATTATTAGTAAGCTAGATACAATTATATTTAGAAAGTTTTTATCAAAAATAAAGACAAACTGCTTGTGGCAAATGTGAAACGTTTGTACTGCTCCTGATAAAATTACAAATAAATGCATAAAAATATGTAAACATTGCATTATAGTTTTAAAGATATTTTTTATAAATTCTATATTCAAGGTTTTTCCTTGATCTGAATTTATAAAAAATTAATTGACATTGCTTTCACAATGTATTTCTAAAATACCTTTAATTTAAATAGGTGCTGAATGATGGACAAGCTGACACTGAACCTGGACCTTTGACAGCTTGTCTCATTTGTGGAGTGGAATTTCCATTTTCTCTGATAAGAACACACAGTGAGGCTTGTTCAAGGTACTACTTTAAATCTAATCTAATTGTGATTTTAGAAGTGAGGTACGGTCATTACATGGTAAGATACATTTTATACCTATTTTCACATGGTGCTATTGTTATGGTCCAAAATCGTCTTTTTACCAGAAATACAGAAATTGTGTAGATTCTTGTGTAACAATCACATATAAGTCGAGTCATCCAATGTGTAACAAATATAGCCACTGATTTTGATGATGATAGTTATTTTTGGATAACTTTATTTATCCTGTAATTGCATAGAGCTACTTTTCATCATTTAAAGCAGTTTTTCACTTCATGGTTTTTATGGTTTGTAATTAATAGTTGTGTATTACTACAGGATACTATGGCATGTGATATTTACTTTGATTTTGTCAAATTAATACATTTTAAGTAACCGCTACATTTTTTTGTTTCAAGGCAGTCACAAAGTGCAGTTCAAACAGAAAATGATGTTCAAGCTGTCCCTTCAACCAGTGGGACTTGTGCCTCCACCTCCATCAACCAGGTTATAGTTTTGGACATGGATGAGACCGATCAGGATTTGCACAGTGAAGGTTTGTTTATTTTTAACTGGGCGTTCCATGTTGAAATGTGTTTTTTCTTTGGTCCTTATGATCCTGCCCTCTTAATTTACCCAATAGTATCTTAACACTCTGGGTAGGCAGCAAACAAACTGGGTTACCAAATCACACCAATTAAAATTCATTAAAAGGGCTTCAAGACGACATGCATATTAAAACGTGAATGAATATTTCAGCATAGCGCTTATTCTTGCTCAATCTCGTGTCCTCAATCTGACGACCCACATAAGTGGCAAGTCATAGAAGGGTGGTTCGCAGGGAAACAGTTATCCAATATTGAGAATTTGGACTGCAGTATTTATTTTATCTGCTAGCTGTCAATTTTACATACTGCACCTTTAAGACCTTACATTAATTACATTCAACACTTATTATTGCTACACTTTAACACTTGTAATGCTATTTTTATCCATTTAACAGATACATTAACTGCTGATTGTGCCTTCGAGAATTTAGATGCCACTGTTAAAGGAACACGCCCACATTTTGGGAATTTAGCTTATTCACTGTATCCCCCAGAGTTAGATAAGTCCATACATACCTCTCTCATCTCCGTGCGTGCTGTAACTCTGTCTGACGCAGCCCCCGCTAGCTTAGCTTAGCACAAAGACTGGAAATGCATGGCTCCAGCTAGTATACTGCTCCCAATAAGTGACAAAATAACGCGATCATTTTCCTATTTATGTGTTGTGATTTGTATAGTCAAACCGTGTACAAATAACAAGGTGATATGAGACACAGCGATCTTTTAACAGTATACATACTGAGAACTATATTCTCTGAAGACGAAGCACTGCCGCATGGGCGGAGTGATTTGCACAACTCTGACCGAACTCTCTGCTCCTCACCAGGGGCTTCTTGTGTGCTGCGAGCAGATCACTCCGCCCATGCGGCAGTGCTTCGTCTTCAGAGAATATAGTTCTCAGTATGTATACTGTTAAAAGATCGCTGTGTCTCATATCACCTTTTTATTTGTACACGGTTTGACTATACAAATCACAACACATAAATAGGAAAATGATCGCGTTATTTTGTCACTTATTGGGAGCAGTATACTAGCTGGAGCCATGCATTTCCAGTCTTTGTGCTAAGCTAAGCTAGCGGGGGCTGCGTCAGACAGAGTTACAGCACGCACGGAGATGAGAGAGGTATGTATGGACTTATCTAACTCTGGGGGATACGGTGAATAAGCTAAATTCCCAAAATGTGGGCGTGTTCCTTTAAGGTAAGCGAATCCTTTAAAAAATATGTTGGATTGCATTTTGTTGGGTATTAACAATGCATTTGCATTTCAAAATGTGATTCTTTTCAGTTTGCTTTGAAATACCCCATTAATTGAAATGTAGTATTTTTCTTTAAACATGGGTTACAGAACCAGATCCTGGCAAGGCTGTTCTACTATATGTAGATTCAGCACTTGAAGAGAAAATAAACAGTCCATCTCTGAACCTAAATCTGAATCTTAGAGATTCACTGGAGGACAGAAACAGGGCAATCATCTGCTTCTATAAAAAGGCAAAGGTGGAGTGGGCAAGTCCACTACAATGCAGGCTTATTGGTAATACAAATACAAATTATCCAAACATAAGTTGGTTAGACCAATCCTTTTTAGCAAGACATATTTGTCACACCTGCACATACTCTTTATCTAGAGCACCAATACCAGCAATGTCAAGTCTGAAGGTTTTTGTGTTTAATATTTGATATTGAAAGGTGATTGTGCCATTGGAGATGGAGTTAACAGGCATGTCCTCTCCACAGTAATGGAAAATGTTCAGAGTGGCTTCCTCCTTGATGAAGACAAAGGTATTGGAGTAAATTAATCTCTATAGCCTTGTGGGAGAATTTGTGCCTATTTACATTCATGCATTTGGCAACTTATGCTTAGTGTACACAATTTTCTGTACCTTTGTTTCCTGCATCTAACCCACAACGTTTGCGCTGTTAACAAAATGCTCTACAACTTTCTCAGGAGTAAAAACTTTGCTGTTTGAAGGTGAGGAGGACCACCTCATTCCTTCCACTTCTAAAGCTCTTTTAGACAGTGATTTCTTTGTTGTGGTTGGACGGATAATTGGGCACTGCTTCTTAAACCGAGGCCCACACCTTGCTGGGCTAAGTCCCTCAATTGTGCACGTACTGTTTAGTGGAGACCCCGAGACCGCAACCATAACAGAATCAGACTGTGTGGACCAGGATGTTCGGGAAGTTATCCAGTTGGTTCGTTGAAAGTTCATTTACCCTAATTTCAAAATATTTGTGTAAAATATGGGACCCTGCCTCTGAAAATCCAGCTAGTAATTTCTTTTAGAGTAATTTTTTAGATTTGCTGTTTTCTACATAATGTTATTTACAGAATGTAGAATGATTTTGTGAAAATATGACTTTATGTCTTTAACTCTTTCCCCACCATTGACGAGTTATCTTGCCAATTAAGAGAAAACACTTCCCTGCCAATTACGAATTATCTCGCTCTTCCGCCAGTCTTTTTTTTATTTGATATATTGTATGTTTATATATTTAAAGAAGAACATTTTCTGGAAGGCATTAAACTTAAGTGAAAATCATGAAAAATGCACTGGCTGACAACTTTTTTTGGAATGTAACAATGAGTTCTCTGAAGAGCAAAGATCACAGGTACTTTCTATAACCCTCCCATTGGACCTACATGGAGTTACTCCAGAAAATAGGCTGTGGCTGAGAGAGAAAATCCTTCTTCATTCAGTAAGTTTAATTTTATACAATATATAGCATAGTGAATGTAAACAT
Organism: Paramisgurnus dabryanus; assembly: GCF_030506205.2. Taxonomy (NCBI): domain Eukaryota; kingdom Metazoa; phylum Chordata; class Actinopteri; order Cypriniformes; family Cobitidae; genus Paramisgurnus; species Paramisgurnus dabryanus. The sequence goes on along the minus strand of NC_133346.1, from coordinate 36,530,389 downwards.
TTCAAACAACCCTAGCAAATAATCAACTGCTTTTTTTACAGCTTCAGTTTAAATCATGAAATTTCTAAATATGTTTTTAAAAGGTTCTGGGAAGGACGACTGAGCAGGTAAAGCAAATGAGAAGAGGTCTGAAAGACACAGGTGTTTGGGACTTCTTTAGCTCAAGGCCAGATGCTGTGCCAGTTTTATTCCCTAGGACCTGTGACACAAACCTAACACCACAGGTAATCCTAATACAGTATGCTGATCAAACTGAAGTACTGTTGCTAAAAAATAGTTTATAAATGATGTAAGTGTTTAAAATATCTTAATGACTTGCTGGAAATTGAAAATAATTTGTGTAAAGATCAATATTTAAATGATGTGTTGAAAATAATTTGTGTAATAATATATGTGTGATAACTTTTTCATCTTCAGCTTGTTTGGTAAGACAAGCTGCATTGTTTAAAAAAGGGTATGTTCTGGATTTTCTTTGGGGTGAGTCTGCACTAGGGCTGGACCAGAATATTCGTTCCGTGGGTTCACATTCGATTTTCAATTTTGAGATTTGAATGTTTCTGTTTGGAACAAACCAATTTGGAAAAGATCTTGTTCAAAGCCCTGACTAATACACACTTACACACCAAAGGAAATGTAAAAACATGAATCAGACGATAGTTGCTCTTTAAGTGGCCAGATCAACAATTTTGTACATTCTGACTAAAAAAAGACAAGTTTATGAGCTCAGCGACCGTCCATAGAAGATGTACCAAATGGTTGATCTGTCCACTCTCAATTTTCCAAAAATCTCTCGGATGAATTTGTTTTTTAAAACCTACCCATGGTCTCTATCACTTTTGTGGGTTCAGAGCCATAGCTTCCAATTGTGATGTTACACTTAAAATAAACTCCAGCTTTAACATAAGACAATTCTATCATGTTCAAGTTTTTTTTTATACAAATACACAATTCCTGTCCATTGAACAGCTTACTATTAACCTCTTTATAAAGGGTGGAGGCTACATAATAAACATCTATAATTTCTAAACTCAATTTGCCAATTTGGATCATGTGAGTACCCTTTTAGTAAAGCTGAGAGTGTGCACTTTAAGCCAAAATGTTTTATATGACTGTAACTGGAACAAATTTAGGTAAAAAGCTTAAAATAAATACAAAACATTCATCAGTTCTGATGTTTATGGGCCTAACTGTATGATTATAAGCTATTTATCTATAGTAGATGATTCTGCACAAGATTGCCTGGCCAAGTGAAGATGATGTGGATATGCTCAGCCTCGAGGAACAACGGAGAGCAATTGGTTTCCTCAGAACGTTTATAGAGAATGGTATGTCTTTTATGCCTTAATTACTACAGATCCCTTATGCTAAAACTAAACTTCAGCTTCCTGCGTACTGTCCGTGTGACATTTTTTTCATCCGGAGGGTTTACACAGTTTGCCGCCTTATTTTTGTGACTGCGCAAACAATCGCACATTTGTGTGTGATTTGGGTGCATGGTTGAAAATTTTACACCTCTACTGCCTTGTAGACAACTCATACCTCAGATATTATCGAGCTCAATCCCAGAAGTAAGTGTCTGGAACACAAAACGAAGTCAGTTATCTGACCTCTAAACAGATTTATCGGGGACATCCAACACTGCCCACATCTAACCATTACGTCAGAAGCCATACCCCATGTCAAAACACGTCTTGTAGAGTTGCACACTTTAAAATTCATTATCAGGACATATAAAGTGCACAGGATTTTTTTGGAATTATGATTGTGAACACACTACTCTCACTATTTATACTAGAAAATGTCTCATCTCTGTTAATGCACTCAACATTCCATACTGATCAGGTCTTCACACCAGACAAAAAACGATCCAGCCTTGGACGCCAGATCCCAGAAAATATAAATTACTCATTTAGTCTTTTGTCAGTTAAGGGGTTGATGGATCAAAGCTAGAGAACAACACAAGCATGACACAAGACAAAGTTTGTGATGGTAAAATAGGAAGAGTTTTATTGGTGGACAGTCTCAGTTGCATATGTCTCAATGTTCATACTTCGTCTAACCAGCATGAATTCAACATGCATGGTTATACCAAAACTGCTTAATAGCAACATCCCACAAACATTGAGCTTCCATAATGAATAAATTTATAAACAATGAAATATAGAAATATAATTAAGAATGATTAAACAATGATTAAAATGATAATAATGTAATTGTTAGTAATAAAAATAATATTGAATAATCAAGTAAACAATTATATGAATAACTAATGATTATAAAATGATTATATAAATAAATTAATAAAAATAAACCAAAAAACACAATAATAAAAACATTCAAGAAAAACAGTACATACTTTAAGGTCATAGTAGACGAATATGGATGCAGGGACAAATTTTAAAATGCTTCAGCAGATTTTTAAGTGGTCTCTGTAGGATGCAAGTGTGATTGTTGTTTGCCATTATAGAAATAGTTTTTACCATTTTTTTTTATTCACTTAACCACATACTGCGGTATACACATGAAGCTTACTTGCTTTCATTCTTATTTAGGATCTGGAGAGGTTCTGAAGAATTTACTCAAATTCTGGACTGGGTGGACTCTTCTATCAGCAGAGCTTGAAGTTCAAGTTACTGACTGTGTCTTGCCACATTCATCCACATGTTTTTATACATTAAAATTGTCAAAACATGTTATGACATACCCACAGTTCCCTTTCAGTCGGTCACTACGACGTCACGTCGTGACCGACGAATTGGGAACTCGCTTAGAGAGACCAATCTGCTTCGTATACTACTAAAACGCCAATGAACTTGGCATTGAGATATTTGCATAATGCTGGCGCCGCCCCGCCAGGTGCCTTTATAAGCAGCAGGTGCAAATAGGGAAATTAGCTTTTTCGCTTCGAAAGCCGGCTTTATCTGCTACTGAGAAGCTACTTTACTCTGTTGGGATTTGATTGCTGAAGTTGGTTGAACTAGCAGTATCACAGCGGACGCTTCGCTTATTCCACGGCTCTACATCTGTTTATTGTTTTGAGTTTAGTGTGTGCGTTGCCTTCCTGTGCGCTCATCAACTAAGCATCTGAGTGAATTTCCCTAAAAGAGTGATACGAGAGAGCTTTGTGCCTTGTTAAAGGCAGCCACTCTCTCGTATATGCGGAGATCAGCGTCCTTTTCAGGATAGCTTTTCGCCCGTGCGATCTTGGATGCGAGAAGTATAAGGGTTCCAGTGACGGTCACGAGCGCTGTCTTCGTGCTCAGGCATCCAGCACTCCGGGGCTGCGTTCGTGGAGAGTTTCTGTTCTCTCTGTGAGAGCATAACCCTCTTGGATTGCGGAGACGACTGTCGTTTCTACGGGAACGCTGTCCGCGCCTTTGCAGTGCTGACGCCGCTATGGTGCGGCTGTCAAGCGCTCGCACGGCGCCCTTCGCGTCACTACGCTGAGTAGGACGGAGGATGCGTCCTCCACCTACCGGCCTTCTCATCCTCAGCCGGTTGAGGCTCCGGTGGAGACTGCAGAGTCGTGTTCTACGATGTCTGCCGAATCCATTGGACCTCCTTCTGGTCCCGTCACTTCTGCAGCATCAGAGGGGTGTCCATTTTTCCTCCGAGGCAGAGTCGTTCCGGAGATGGCGGCCGTGCCCGCTCGAGCGGCGGAGACGGTAGAGTTGGAAAGGTTAACCCCTCTCCGCCCGAACCGTCCCGCCCACATGATTGGTACTTCGGAGCTGCTCGGGCCTCTCGGTCCTCTCCTCCTGTGCCTTTCTTTCCCGACGGCACGAAGAGCTGACGTGATTTGCGGCCGTCCGGCCGTTCAGCTTTCACCCCTCACCTCCCTCGCCAACGGAGCCGCTAAGGGCGGGGACCCCTTCAGTGGAGCGGGATGCGTTCCTGGAGGGACCACCCAACCTTCCCTCCCGTGTTTGTAGACAGTCGTCCGGTTACGGACGCTGCCCGTCAGGCATGCCGGAGAGGCGGCTTCGGCCCTGCACGCAATAACGTTGCTGCAGGCTCACCAAGGATTTACGAGGGAGACCGCGACCTTCAGTCGTGCGATGTCCACCACAGTGGTTCAAGATCGCCACCTTTGGCTGTGTCTGGCTGACATGACGGACGCAGGCGAGAACAACTTCTTTAATGCTCCTGTCTCACAGACAGTGGAGTCGTACAGCTCCGCTGCGCAGACTGAGGCGATCTCCTAGGTCATGCCCCGGCGAAGGAAAGCTGCCCTTGGTCCGCCACGCCGGCTCCTCAGTCTGCCTCTCGCCGTCGGCGTCCTGCGGCGACCACCTCCGTTCCCCTCCTCGGACCCCATCTCGGCAGCGCAGGGGAACCGGTCGTCAGCAGCTCGCCCCGCCCGCTTAGCCGCTTCCCGTGAAATTCGGGAGTTTAAGTGGCCAGTGAAGGGCGACCCGGATTGGCAGAGGATCACTCTTCAGGAGATGGAGCTCCTTCCCCCGATAGAGGGTCGGGTGGAAAATCCTTGGTTTGCATATGTTCCACCGGCTGTTCGGCCGGTACCCACTTAACCACACATAAGAGTGCATTCCTCTTCCCTCTCTGGGTCTCCGGAGGATCGAGAGAGCCGTGAGCGGGTCCACACCAGCTCCCCTACCTCTCCTCTATCGCCAGCGGGTGACCTGAGGAGTCCGAGCTCTCCGCTGAGGAGACCGGACCACCAGCACCCTCATCGGAGACTGCGCTCTCCGTAGAGGAGACCAGATGACCGTTACCCTCAGCGGGCTCAGGTCAGTGTCACACACACATACTGTAGATGTTTATGCTGTCACAGCAGACGCACCGGCAGTCCCACCTGTCTCGCTTCGCTGCCCCACCGCGGGTACTTCGGTAGTGTCGTTATTTCTCCTCGTACGGTGCCTGGGTGCTTGGCTTCAGTTCCCAGCCCGTTTCGTTGGGTTTTACGCACGATCCGCCTCGGTTACGAATCCGGCACTCCCCAAAATTCGGGCTTTCGTTTCACTGTGGTGAAAGCGTCCGATGCACATGTACTGCGTGCAAAAGTCGATATCCTGTTGGCGAAGGATGTTCGAGCCGGTCCCTCTTACCGAGATGATGATGATAGGGTTTTTCCAGCCTTTATCTCATAGTACCCAAAATACGCGGCGGGTTACGATCGATTTGATTTACGCACCGGGTCTACGAAGGTGTTCTTTTTGGATGATAACGCCGAGGCTCGTATTTCAATATTCAGATCGGTTTGCAGCCTTAGACCTGTAAGACGTGTACTTTATGTGTCCATCTCCCCTCGCTTTAGACCGTTTTTTCGCTCTGCGTCGTGGGGTGGGCATATTAATACTGAGTACACCATTCGAGCTGTCTCTCTCTCTCTCCGTGTCTCCGTGTGCTAGTCACGGCATTAAAATATCAGAGAGAGAGCGTTGTTCGCATTCTGCTTTTATGTACGTCGACTTATAATAGCCCGTTCTTAGCAGACGTGCGCGAACACAGAGAGTTAATGCTTCGGCATCTTGCTCGTTTAAGTCTTCAGGTCGACTGGGAAAGAGCAACTTTGCCCCGTGCAGAGGATCCTTTTTCTCAGTATGGAAATAAGACTCGATTGACTAATTGGCGTGTTTTATAAGAGCGCGCAACCTAGTCAGTTCTGACTTGCCTCGGTTTAATTCGAGGGAAGTACGCGGTCCCTCTGAAACAATTTCAGAAGCTCCTGGACATATGACAGCATGCTGCGGCTGTGACATCCGCCCGAGCTGCTTCATATGAGACCGCTTCAGCGTTGGCTTACGATCGAGTCTCGAGGAGAGCGTGGCACACCGACATACACCGTGTAAACATTACACCTGCGTGTCATCTCAAATTTTCCCCGTGGTAGACCCGGCATTTCCGATAGAAGATGTGCCCCTGAGGGGTCTCCTGGCATTCTGTATATTGCAATGCCCTCAGCACGGGATGATCAGCCACGTATGACGGGCTTGCAGTCTCAGGGGTGTGCATAGCACCCCAACTGCCGCGAGCGGTGCGCTGTATATCTGGGACTTGTACGCTCCGCTATGGAGATGCGAGGGAAGGATGTATTAGCCGACACCAATAACATTGCGACTGTTGCGTTATTTACCGTTAAGGCGGTTTTGCGCTCTCGTCACCTGTCGCATCTCGCTCGTCATCTCCTCCTTTGGAGTCAGAAGCATCTGAGGTCCCTTCGTGCCATTTACATCCCGGGTTCGCTCAATACAGCGGCACACGCGCTTCCCGAGCTGCGCCCCCGGCGAATGGCGACTCCACCTCCAGACGGTCCAGCTAATTTGGAAGAAGTTCGGTTGTGCGTAGATAGATCTGTTTGCGTCGCCGGACGATACCCACTGTCGCCTATTTTATTCACTAACCGAGGGCAGCCTCGGCGTGGATGCGTTGGCACACAGCTGGCCGCGGGGGGTGCGTTAATACGCATTCCTTCCAGTGAGCTTTATTGCGCAGACACTGTGCAAAGTCAGGCAGGACGAGGAGAGCCTTTTATTAGTCGCCCCGTACTGGACTACCAGGAATTGGTTTTCAGAGTTAATGCTCCTCGCGACAGCCCCTCCCTGACGATTTCCCCTGAGGAAAGACTTTCTTTCTCAAGGAAGGGGCACATTATGGCACCCGCGCCCCGACCTGTGGGATTTCCATGTATGGTCGTTGAGCGCGCGCAAGGTTTAGGTGATTTATCGCAAACGGTATCTAACACCATCGACGCGGTTCGAGCACCGTCCACACGACGGGCTTACGCGCTTAAAGAAACCTTTTTCGTCACCCGGTGCTCTTCGCAACGCGAGGACCCCAGAGAATGCCCATTAACATTGTGCTTTTATATCTTTAACATAGGTTAGATGGTAGGCTGTCCCTTCGCCATTAAAGTTGATATCGCCGCTATTTCTGCTCATCACTCTCTTATCAACGGCAGATCAGTTGGCCAGCATGATTTAATTATTACATTTTAAGAGGCGCTCGCAGGCTAAACCCCTCGCGCCCTCCCTCTTTCCTCCTGAGACCTGTCCATGGTGCTGAAGCCTTCAGGTCTCCCTTTTGAGCCTTTGCAGTCTACGAGTCTGATGTTTTTGTCAATAAAAACTCTGACCCTGATAGCATTGGCCTCCATGAAGAGAGTAGGGGATTTACATGCATTCTCTGTTGACGATTCGTGCCTTCAGTTTGGTCCTGCTGTCTCACTGAGACCCAGACCAGGCTACGTGCCCAAAGTTCCCACCACTCCCTTCAGAGATAAGGTGGTGAGCTTGCAAGCGCTGCCCCCGGAGGACGCAGACCCAACCATGGCTTTGTTGTGCCCCGTACGCGCACTGCGACTCCACGTGGATCGCACGCAAAGCCTCAGGACCTCAGACCAGCTCTTTGTTTGTTATGGTGGCCAGCAGAAAGGGAAAGCTGTCACTAAGCAGAGGATGTCTCATTGGATAGTTGATACTATCGCCCTGGCTTATAATCTTCAGGGTATTCCTTGCCCCTTTAATTTGAGAGCGCACTCCACACGGAGTGTTGCCTCATCTTGGGCTTTAGCTCGTGGTTCCTCGCTAACAGACATCTGTAGAGCTGCTGGTTGGGCGACACCTAATACGTTCGCTAGATTTTACAGTGTTCGTATCGAGCCTGTATCCTCTCGTGTTCTTTCCTCACCAGGGGGAGCACGGAGAGCAGTCTCGCAGGTCGGCTTGCAGCCTCCAACTGATGCTTCATAACTGTGTCAGTATGGAAGGCCTTCAGAACAAAAATGCGTAATGGTTTGAATTGTTCTTCCTCCGCTGCCTTGGCAGCCTTTGTTGCGGAGCATTGGCTGTCAGCCTTTCACTAGCTGTATCCTCGCAGACCTACGTGTCTGGCTCGGGCTCCACATTGTGTCCCACCGGGTTCCTTTGTGAGTATTTTTCCGTGGGGTTAATCCTACCAGCCCACGTTTCCCTTAGCAGAGCACTGCTTTGCTTACACAGCCACGGCTGTCTTTATTCCTCAACTACGGTTGACTTCGCCCACCATTAGCCCTTAAGACGGGCGGTGGCTTCCGCAGCGTTCCTATCCCGCTCAGGTAGGGCGCTTCCCAGTCGCTGGCACTTCTGTGGGGTTAAAGGAACATCTAGTGCCCGGCCTTCTGCCTTAAAACCTATCTCCTCCTCCTTAAGTGGAACCGGAGGGCTTTACGCAGACACTGGAAGAGGTCAGCCCCTAGTGGCGTTTTGGTAGGGATTCCCAATTCGTCGGTCACGACGTGACGTCGTAGTGACCGACTGAAAGGGAACGTCTCGGTTACGGATGTAACCCTCGTTCCCTGAAGGAGGGAACGGAGACGTCACGTCCCGTCGCCACAGGGCTGCTCCCTGCTGTTTATCGACCGGTCACTTTCTCCCGGCTTTCTCAGCGAAAAGAAGCTAATTTCCCTATTTGCACCTGCTGCTTATAAAGGCACCTGGCGGGGCGGCGCCAGCATTATGCAAATATCTCAATGCCAAGTTCATTGGCGTTTTAGTAGTATACGAAGCAGATTGGTCTCTCTAAGCGAGTTCCCAATTCGTCGGTCACGACGTGACGTCTCCGTTCCCTCCTTCAGGGAACGAGGGTTACATCCGTAACCGAGACGTTTCACCGGGACCTGATGGCAAGCATCACTTCATGCTATTCTGGTTTTGGACAGATTTAAATAATTTTATACATTTCTGTTTTAAAAAACAGTTCATTGCCATAAGTTGTTTATTTGTAGTGTGAAGCGCTAAATTGTACCAAAAACTAAATAAGTCAAAAAGAAAGATTTTAACCATTACTGCTTTAAAAAAAAAAACAGTTCAAAGCCAAAATGAATGGCTATAGACCAATTTCGTGTTTGCAAACAGAGATGACGTTTTTTGTGGGCGGAGCCAAACTGGTTGCAGAAAGTGACTGCTCCGCAGTAGGGTTGTGAAGTGTTTTAGCATTAAACCGTGATCTTTATGGATCCGGTGTTCTGTCGAAGTCTGATTCCTTTATGTTTCCCTTTAGTGCAATGTTTCTTATAGCGTTTTAATCACATTACGTTTATTTTTTTAGATAGATAAAAAGTTTAAATGGCTTGGCTACTGATATGCATGTATGTAATGTATATGTATTGTTCTTTTTTGCTAAATCAAATATTTTTACGGTCTGAATCGCTAAAGTACATGTAAAAGCAATACTATCATGTATTATATATAATAGCGTTTATTAAATATTTCATAATTTTCCTGTTTTTTATAAATTCTTCCTTAATTAATTATAATTGTAACATGATAAAAACGCTATAAGAAACACATGGAGGGAACAGACTTCGACAGAACACCGGACATCTTCTCTACTTATTTTCTATTCTAATTATTAAAAGATTTCCAGATGATTTCCTCGCTCCATTCTGTCCGTTTAAGGGCTTATTGTAATCATAAACACCTACGTTTATCTTCAAATGATGTCTTTGACGATGGTATTCTATAAAAATGAAAGCCATCTTTTTTTGCATTCTTATTCTGACACTTAACAGCACAACCGGACATTTTCCAGTGAGTTATCTTGCTCTTTTCACTCGTGTCTAATTCATTTCCACTGTTTTTCTGCAACCGCATTGCGCGCGCAGCTTGCAGTGACGTAACTGTGACGTCTACTCTAAATTGGTCTATTGTTTAAATCAGTTGTTCATTTGTAATGTGAAGCGCTTAATTGTACCAAAAACTAAATAAATAAAAAAGCAAGATTTTAACCATTTGTATTTAATGGTTTAACCCTTGTATTGTGTTTGATTTTTGTGACCATTTTGATGGAGCAATCAAACTGACCCGCATCAGATTCAATTAGTGATGAGCGAGTCACTCGAAACTCGGATCATTTAACCCGATCCCTAAAATGACTCGAGAACCATGAGTCCTAGTGACCATTAACCCGAGTCAGTTGAGTCCTCTAAGATTTTGCATTAAGAATGAGAAATTGTATAAAACACAAAGCTCTTCAAATGTTTACAACAGAATTACAACAAATAACTCTACATAAGCTGCCATAGGTTCTATAACTTGCAACAACAAGTTAATTTACATCACCAAATGTCAACTGGGGGTACCGAGTGAGCAAAAAGCTGCTATTCCGGATCGTAATTTCCTGCAGCTCCGAGTCCGAGTACAAAGGGATGCGTGTGCGCGACAATGAGTTGGTCGGTGGCTCGGGGATTCACACAGAGAGTGACTCAACTCATAGAGCTTGAATCCTGGACTAGGAAAAATGAGCCTTGCTCGTGTTATTAACCCACTGACTCATGTAGGCTAATCTGTTGCAATATTTGACTGGCACAATGTTTTGGGTAGAAGCTGCAAATGTTTAAACATTTTAAAACCGAGGACTGCTGCAGCAGTGCTGCTGGAAAGATCCGCCACCGACGGACATACACAGCTCCTCTTGTTGACTGAGTCACTCAGAGTGACGCGAGTGGTTCACTCACAGGACCCGTGCAGGAGCGGGCGTCTCTGTCTGGGACTCAATCACAAGATCATGTTCTTGCGTGGATGAGTGACTGTGTGGCTGCATTAACCGAAACCTATCGTGGATCTTTTAAGTCAATCTGAAACAGGACACGTTCCTCTCACATCCAAGTCAACAAAGCCTGACATCTTCTAAACGTGGTGTTGATATATTTGTCATTATGAAATTAAACTAAACACACCGAACTTGTACAAGTATGTTATTGATAATGTTACCACGGACATGCATGTTTTTTACGAGTTCCCCAGCCGTTTTTTGCGAGCAGAGGAGTCGTAGACTCGTAGCTCATGCGTGATCTGAGTTGCTTGGTTGGCATTAGTATGATTTAGCGATTGGAATTGGAAGTGACTCGAGTGACTCGCACAACCCGGATCATATTAGTGAGTGACTCAGAATAACCCGAATCCTTAAAAAGATCTGGGTTGACCATCACTAGATTCAATGCAATTCCCTAAAGATCACATTATGAAAAACAAGAAGGATTTAGGTATGAACAGGACCATTTTAGTATGAGTATTGTCAAGCATTACCAAAAAATTTAATATCAAACAGTATTATTTTTTAAAATGCATTTAACCACAACTTTTAACATATTTAGCAAATGTTGAAAATACATTTTGTAAAGTTTTACATTTTAATGCAACATGTTTTTTTCACATTACTATATTTAAAACATCCTAAATAAACAATTTAATATTGCTGTGAAATTAAATGCTTTTCTTTTCCTAAACAGGCTCATCTTTTGTTCTTGAGGCTCATTGTACAAATTCAAGAAATCACTGTATACATGATATACACACAACAAGCATCTGCTTTCTGACTTCTTGCATTTTACACAAATGGTGGTCGTTTTGGTGTTGTGTTTTGGTGTTGTATTCACTTTTGGATTTTCTGTGGGTTTGAATTGAATCTGCTTTATATAGTATTTCATATACATTGAAAATAGAAATGATAACTCACTTTTACGTTTCTGTTTCTGATTAAGTACTTTATCAGTATTAAAATTAGTGAGCAAAAGCTCACTTTTCCCTTTACAGAGTAGTAAAATATATATGCAATAAATGTATTTATTTGGTGTCTATAAAGTTTCCTTGGAACAAAAAATACGGTTCTAATACGCGCGAACATAAAAATTGTTAAAAGTATTTATTTGTGTAAAAAAACACTTCAAAACACATCAGTGTATCTTAACTTTGCATGCATGTTCATGGCCCTAAATGAGAAAGAGTGACAAAATGTCTGGAAGAAAAAGATAACTTTAGTATTTCATTTACATTGTAAATATAAATGATAGCTTACTTTTAACATCTGTGTCTGTAAAAGTCTTTTTCAGTACTCAAAAGAGTGAGCAGCATTTTTACTCCTATTTCAAAATAATAAAACACCAATATTGCAACAAACACTAAAAATATTTAATTTGGGTCTGTACCGTTGCTTTGGAACAAAAAAATATGCGAGTCGAATTGGCCATAAATTAGGAAAAAGAACAAAATGTCAAGAATAAAATCACAGGGTAACTGGTTCTTCCGACAGCTTAAAAATGGGCCAAATTGACCTAGAACATAATATAAGGGTTAAACAGGGTTGTTAACTTGCTGCAGTTTTCTGGCATTAAACAGCAATTATGTCATACAGTATGGCAACAGTTTCACTGTACACATTGATTACGTTGGAAAAAGAACCATGTGGATCTGGCAGTATGTGCAATTCAAGGTCAGTCAATGGTCTTTGAAGCTGAACTTCGGGCACTGTAACTCCCTCATGATGGTGCCCACTGGGTCCTTCCCAGTCAATGCCATGCTCTGCATCAACCTAATGAAAGATAAAAAGTATTTGGTTATATCAGAGCTGATCACACAAAGAAACCACTAAGTGTCCAACATGTATTCATTTTTTTCTGTGAATCAGTCAGGCATACAATAGAAACTGGCAGCCTAAAATGTTTTTGTAAACAATAAGGTTCGCAGGGCAATTAAAAGTGAATGATGATTTTATTTAATAAATTGACAGTTTTCAGTTTTAGTTAACTACACTTTTCAACCATAGTTCTCATGTGACTGTCATGACTGCTGGGTGATCGATGGCTGTGTGTGTGTTGTTTATCTGTGGTGCCGGTTCCTCGTGTGTTCACTAACTCCGCCCCCTTGTTTCGGTAATTGTTCACCGGTGGTGTCTCGTTTACCTTTTCCTTTATATTGCACGTAGTCCTGTTTTTCGTTGCGCGCTCATTGTTTTATCACAGTCCTGCTGCCCTGCCTTGTCTTGTCAGTCGCTCTCTGTCTCTTCCTCTTGTTACCCCAGGTTTGGTTTTCGGCATTCGGGGACTCGTCTTCGCCCGGACCGCTCGCTTGTGGATTACTGGAACTCATTGACTTTGTTTGTCTCTCAGTACAGCTGGTTCGCTTCGTTTCTAGGCGGTACACCAGCTGTCTCTGTTTCTCTCCGGTTTGCATCATCACCCGTGAGTGGAGTACACCTTTTTACCATTGTGGATTACATTGACTCTAACGGCTGTTGTTTCTCGGAACCGCTGGTTCGCTTCGTTTTTAGGCGGTGACCAGTGGTTTCCGGGTGGCTCTTCTACATCAGGATTTCACAGTGGATTACCCGTCTGAGAACTTGGATTTACCATCTTCCATCTCCGCCTGTCATCCACCTTCAGGGCGCCGTATTTCATCCCTCTGTTGCGTGTGGTGACTGTGCTGGTGTTCTCGACGGAGTGCGTGGGTGGCTCTCTCTCTCCCTTCGGATCTGTACTGGATTATCGTGTAGCGCCGACTCACTCTCTCCTACTGTGGGAGTGCTTCATTCCCACAGTAGTGTTATCATCCAGAGTGAGTCAAAGGGTGTGTGCCGTGTGTGGATCTACCAGTGACTTTGCTCTCCAGATCTCTCATTCTATTTTTCTAAATAAATATTGTTAACTTGCACTTGACTCCGAAGTTTTTTCCTGACAGTGACGTCCCACACTCATTTGAATCCCCGCTGAAAGGCAAGAGTGCGTCACGTACCACTGAAGGTTAAGAAGTGAGCGATTTCTTCTGTTTAGCCTAAATTCAGAATACTTGTTGTGCTATAAAATGTACTAACCAACAAGGAAATGAGCCTGGGCTGTTCATCTATAAAATGCCATCAGTAACCAAAACCCTGAAAGGGGGAATTTGTTAAATTTTTACTAGTAACGTATTTGCCTCTGGGAAAACAAAGGCTACAGTATTGCAATCAATAAACACTCATATTTACAGTGATCAATTTAGCAAATGTAACATTAACCCTGGATATATTAATAATTGTGTAAGACAATTTCCTGAATAAGATAGCACCTTCCCAAAGGACACTGCATGGGGGCAAAGTGAGTGTGTGGGAAAGCCACTCTCCACGATTCACAGTGGACTTCTTATTGAGACACATTTAGGTTTCAAAGACACACCTTTAGGGTGTCCTACATTTGTATTCTTATTCTCTCATCTACCATTTGTATGGAGATGTGATGTTTGACAATCAACGGTAGCTCTCTCATGCGGTGTTCTCAGGAAGGGCTCTCTCAAAGCAAACTGTATATGAAATGCTACATGCACAAAGAATATAAAATCTGTATCTTATTTGTTTTCTATTGAAATGTCTCATTGCAAGTGGTTACAATGGAACAACAGAATTCAATGTTAAAGTATGTGAAACTTCATTCAATGTTGATAGACACCTCCCATTCTAAGCATAAACCAATCACCCACTGTATACAAATTAAGGACAGCCCTTAGTTTTACAACAACCAATCAGTATCAAATTCCTATATGCTTTGTTCTTTGGTTATTTAAGGAGATGTGTAGAAGATTTAGGCGGGATTTTCTATACCTAGAAATGCACCCCCATGATGCTGTATCTTTGATATAGCATCATGAATTTCATTTTACTTTGAGGAATCTGTAACCAGATCTCCATCTCCTTACCAGGTATGCAACGGTTTTTGTGTATTTCGTATTTGAATTGGAATGTAAATTGGCTTCTGAATTATGTTTTACCTACCTGGTTAATAAATTGTTATGTTTGATTTTATTCTGTGTTGCTCGGTAAATGTTGACACTGCAAGTAATATCGTTGTATCCGTAGTTACCGTAAGGACTGAAATCAGGCTAGGATCGGCCCAATCCCAGTTAGATAGTGAATAATACATCAGCTGAGGATTTGAGAGATACGATTAGCAATTGGCGTTAGTTTAAGTGTACTTAGAAGCGTGGAGGCTGTGTTTCCGTTTAGAGTAACATTTCTGATTACTCTAAATAGGGTCAGCCTCAACCTTTGTTTATTTCAATATTATACTATTCATTAACTTTGACTAGAAATAATTATTGTAATAATTAAGTGTCACCTCTAAGGGGACTAAATAAAGTATGTTTAAAGTTGAGCACGCAGAGAGCGGCCACTTAAAGGGATAGTTCGGCCAAAAACGATATTAAACCCATTATTTACTCAACCCCAAGCTGTCCAAGTTGCATATGTCCATCGTTTTTCAGACAAACACATTTTCGGATATTTTAGAAAATATTTTAGATCTTTCTGTTGATTAAAATATAATGTTACGGGGTCCAGCAATAGTCCACGACCTTCAAGTCCAAAATGTGCGTCCATCCTTCACAAATTAAATCCAAACGGCTCCAGGATGATAAACAAAGGTCTTCTGAGGGTAATCCGTGCGGTGTTGTTGTAGAAATATCCATATTTAAAATGTTATTAACGTTATTAACTACCTTCCGGTAGTGCCGCCATCTTAGACTCAGGAGAGAGTATTAGCGTAGTGTACGCACTTTTCTTAGTGACGTATGACAAATTCGGAGGGTGGGGGACAGAGCAGCAACAGAGAAACCGCTGTATGCTGCGTAAGCGCTCATCCTGAATGCGGATGACTCTAAGATGGCGGCGCTACCGGAAGGTAGTTAATAACGTTAATAACATTTTAAATATGGATATTTCTACAACAACACCGCACGGATTACCCTCGGAAGACCTTTGTTTATCATCCTGAAGCCGTTTGGATTTAATTTGTGAAGGATGGACGCACTTTTTTTGGACTTGAAGGTCGTGGACTATTGCTGGACCCCGTAACATTACATTTAATCAACAGAAAGATCTAAAATATTTTCTAAAATATCCGAAAATGTGTTTGTCTGAAAAACGATGGACATATGCAACTCGAACAGCTTGGGTGTGAGTAAATCATGGGTTTAATATCGTTTTTGGCCGAACTATCCCTTTAAGCGTATAGTCCAACCTCTGGCAGCGACCAACACTGATTTGCTTATGACCGTTGACCAGTATATTAATTATGAGGCCCGTACTAGGATCATGTGCGACTGTGAGAACCGAATGAACAAGTGTAATACCAGAGCTTTATCAGAATAAATAAATAAACAAACATCCATCTAAATTCTGTAAGTTTTAAAAGTAATAATCAATCCGATTTGTAATATAATATAAACTAAATCTTTGTCTTTGGAGTCAGATTAGAGATAAATATACCTAAATTACGTAACGCCAAAATGTCATCTGCAAAGCGCCGGAAAAGACAGAACGCGCTATCAATCCTTCACCATGCTGTTGGTTCCGCCATTGGGCCAACGGATGGATGGGGATATAATGTTCACCCCCTTACAATTGTATTTTTAGCCATATTATAATATATTTTCACCTGGAATTTTTTCACGTATTGAGGCAACCATCTACAGTGATTAGTTAAAGTGATATGTTTAAATGATCCTATATTGAATAAGATGAAAAGATTTACTGGCTTGTGCTGTCTCTCTATGGAGAGCCCAATGCTAACTCGCACTCTCTTGTCCGCCAATCACCCTGGTAGGTCACGTGACTGAAAACTATGGATAATATACTCTGTACAATTTATACTATTTATTCTTTACATTGATGTTCATATTAAACATAGTTCACCCAAAAATGAAAATTCTGTCATCATTTACTTACCCTCATGTAGTTACAAACCTCTATACATTTCTTTGTTCTGATAAACACAAAAGATGATATTTTGTAAAATGTTTGCAACCAAACCGTTTGTGGACCCCGTTTACTTCCATAGTAATCTTTTTTTCTTACCATGGAGGTGAATGGGGTCCACGAACGGTTTGGTTACAAACATTTCTCAAAATATCTTCCTTTGTGTTCATCAAAATGAATAAATTTATGCGGGTTTGTAACAACATGAGAGTGAGTAAATGATGACAGAATTTTCATTTTTGGGTGAACTATCCCTTAAGGGTACAAACCTGAACGGAATCATGACCTTCCTTTTGAAGTGGCGATTGTTGCCCTTCAGTACGCAAACTATGGTGATTCCAACCATCCTTAAAGAACTCTAAGTGTTTCTGGATTTGTGGAAGAAAGGTCCAGTGCAATGCGTACATGTGCACTTCATCGTCTGGGTTAAGGAGGCCCTCCCTCTCCAAGTTGTAAAAACAATTATAGAAAAGGTCCAACCCTCCCCCAAAGACATCTCTCCACAATCGTTCAATGCTGAATATAGAATCAAACAGAATAAATAAGTATTGATTGAAAAAAAAAAGGCAAAGTTGCCAAGTAACACTTAAATGGACACTGTCAAGTATCACTATGACTTGCAGGTATAATGTTATTTTATCGAATGTTAGTTTCTAGCATGCTTTGTGTTTAATAGAAATCAAAGGGTTAGTTAACCAAAAAGAGACAATTTTGTCATCATATACCTACCCTTATGTTGTTCTAAACCTTTACGAGTTACTTTATTTTGCTTAACACAAATAAAGATGTTTCAGAGAATGTTTGTTGGTGAGTTAATGGCAGAATAGCATGTTAGAAACCAACATTGTAAACAAATTGCTATGTTTTGCCAGATAAACTAGTTTGAAAATATCCCATTAAGCAAAAGTTATTTTAACAGGCCTTACTGTAGTGTGGATAGAAAAACAGATTGATGCCTTGCACACTTCTGTAATAGAGTCTTATTTCATTTAAAGTTTTTCAAAGTCTAATGGATTTCTAAGCAAAATATAACTTTGGATGGTCATACTAATATTATAATAGCAACCAATTTAACAGGAAATATTACCGTTGGTTGTGTGTACTTCTTCCAGTGAGGTGAGAATTTCGATCTGCCCCTCTAGTAGACACCATGAAACGTGCCACCTCATCATTTTCTCCTCCTTTGTCAGACCGCACCCGTGATGGCACTCCATGTGTGTCGACTGCTTCAAGAAAACTTCTTAATACTGTAGAAGCGCGGTTGTTGGTAGCAGCAGTAAGATAAACAATTAGACGGCTAAAGCCATCTATCCCGCCGTGAACCACCACTCGCCATCTATAATAATTGCAAAGATTTACATATTTATACAATTTAAATGGCCACAATGTTTTTAGGTAAATGGTATGTGTATATTTGTGACCCTGCCTGTCACAATGGCTAAAGTTATTTAAGGGCAAATTAATTGTTAAAATCAAACTTTGATGCTCATAATCTTTCATTTTGAGTCTTCAGCCTGGTTTTCACATGTATTTTTTTGCAGTATCCATTAATTTCATTTGAGATAATTTAAGTAACCGGTGTTTTGTTTTTTCCTTTGGTTGCAAATACTAATCATCAAAGCAGTGGGTTCCATTGCCAAAGATAAACTATTATAAAAAAAAGGCCGAGATCCATCCATGATCCTTCAACTAACCATCCTTGTATTATGCATCAATGCATATAAATTGTCTTAATTGTGCAGCCCTTTCAAAAAACTAAGTTATCAAAGACAGTTATCATTTTGATGAATAGTATTTACATTGTTTTCATTTCACTATAAACCAGAGGCTTAACACTGTGTGACAACAAACCCCCCCCCCCCCATGTAAAAATGTTTTCAATCCAGCTGTCAGTTACAAGGAGTGCTGTAATGTTTTAAAACATAACACCATTTTGAAACAAGATAGTGATTAAAATAATATAAGGTTGGATTTGGTGACTTAAAAAATGAAAATAAGAGTAAGAAATTAACTTCCATGTCTCCAAAACACTTTTTGTTCAATATCTTAACCAAGACACATCAAAACGTTTCACAAATTCACAGGAGATCTTCTAACAGTAAGAGAGAAAAACCAAAAACACAGATTGCTTGGCCATGTGTTACTATGCAAAGTAGGTGTGTTACAATTAAAACCAATGTTACAATGTTCCCCTTTATCCCCTACATCAGGGTTCCCCAAATCTTACCCTGGAGGGCCGGAGCACTAGCCTGGTTAGCCAGACCTACATCAAGATGTAAGGTCTGGCAACTCTTCACACAAACGGCTCAATGCAAGGGGCGGGAGATAAGGTTGTCCCTCAAAATGCCTCTGCACGCAATAGGATAGCGCTATGACCAATCAGAGCAACGAAGAAGGTGACGTAGTTACCGTAACCAGTCGGCAAAACTCCAAACACATCTTTCTTGCTTAAAAAGGACTTCAGTAGGGTTATTTGCTCTTCTCTCAAAGAAAAACAAAAGTCTAAGTCCTCCAGAGTCGCGGCCAAAGCCGCTTCAAAAGAAAGCTGTTCGCCAGCAGCAGCAGCCATTCTTTGTTTTCAAGTAGGAACCATTGCAGCTCTGTCGTCATCATGTTAAGCCCGCCCCACAGACGCTACACACGATGTGATTGGCCTCACCAAATTTTAGTTTTTGGAGCTGTTAAGTGTATTGTGAGTGCCTAGACTAAACCCTGGCAGCAAATATATTTTGCAGCCGCTAGGGTGCGTCTAGATTTCTAGGCTACCGGAGCACTGCAGAGTTCATCTCCAATAGACCCCGAAGCCGCCGCCAGGCGCCGCCATTTGCGCCATTTAGAAGTTCAGCCGCCATCAGCCAATAATTTCCTAAGCCAAATTGAGCCGCCAGCTGATAAAGTTTGGCTGAGCCGGCTAGAATTATTTGCAATCAAATAATAATTCTATCACATAAAGACATACACACACAAAATATATAAACAATACACGAGATCCATTTTCCGATTGGTTTACAGCACAGTCTTGTGCTCGCTCGTTGCTTAAATACACAGAGGGGTTGCAACCTGTGGAGGTTGCATATGCAGACTGCAAACGTCATCAAGCCTGGTTTATTTAAGTTAACTGAGCATTACACTCGCAAGCCATACGCATATTACAACAATTTAGGATTAACTTATAATAAGAATAAATTTATAATTGTTGATATTTTGAAATAAGACAGTGTTGATGACGTAGGCAGCGTAAAAATGCGACCTCCGGAGGCTGCAGTCTTCGGATTGGGAAATTAAAATTGCTCGTTTTCCGTACAGAAGAAGTGATGCATTAGTAACGTGCGCGTCACGACAATGCATTTCAAAAATAGACCGTGTTATTTTTATTTTTGACCAATGCGCGCGACCAGCATCCACACAGGAAAAAGCTGCGGGTAAAATTTTCTATGTCTGTTTCCGGGTGCTGTATGCAGCATGTTCATTTTTACTTTAATTTTGTATTCGAACTGCGATTTGGAATCGGTGAAGTCAAATATAGACGCGTTTCTTATAAAAGGCGTTTCTTCTGGGAAGTCCGTGGCTGTATAACATTGACTAAAGTGGTCGCAATCAGGTCCGGTAGCGTCGCACACGCATAATTCTGCGAATGAGAGCACTAAGTAAAAGCAACAGAAAGTTCTTTCTATCGGTCTCCCATGCTGCTTGAACCCCAGAAGTAAAGAGACCTTTATAAAGCTTGCCAGTAAAATCCATATCACACCAGCAATGACAAGGTAAGCCAACGTTGCTATGGTTACAGTCCAGATACATAATAGATTGCTAGGCTATTGCTATGCTATCTACAGTTTTATTACAAACAGCAACCAAAACTACAACGTAAAATTAGTGTAGACTTTTAAACATCAATGTTAAAAGTTTTTACCAACCTTTGTATGGGAACCTATTCATTCATTCATTCAACCCAGTGCATGCCAGGTTTGTGCTGTGGCTCTGAATTAAAAGTGAATTAAAGAATAGAAATGAAAAGAGGTTGCGTGTTTTGCCATGTTATTAGTCTATAGGTTGCAATATAGTGGGCTCTAGCTCTATTCTGTTTGGTTATGTGTACCATAATTTACCAGACTTTTACCAGATCATTTGTCTATGTTTATAATTCTGACAGTGATTGTTAATGTATTTTGCCATAAGTCTTCACTGTGACTATTCAAAGCTCGAGGGCAAACACATAACTTCTAGATTTATGCAGCAATAAACTACATTTTAACATTTTATAATGCCTAGTCATACTTCTGTTATTTTTATGAAAGTAACTCAAAAGTAACGTAACTCATTACAGTTCAGAGACAGTAATATTGTAATGTGACTAATTACTTTCAAATTACAGTAATTTGTAATATATAATGTATTACACTTTGTAAGTAATTTTCCCAACACTGTTAATCAGTATAACGTAGACATCTGTAGACATGTGGCAGCTTCAGCCATTTGCAGCTATGAAAAGTTTGGCGGCTGCAGCAGCCATTTAGGTTTTGGCTGAGCCGGCTAGCCAGCCAATAACTTCATCAGCCAGCCATTATTCTCAAAACAAATGGCTTCGGGGTCTAATCTCCAACCCTGATCAAACACACTTGAGCAAGCTAATAAAGGTTTTCATGATCACTAGACAATCACAGGTGGGTACGTTTGTTTGAATCGGACCTAAACTCTGTAATGCTCCGGCCCTCCAGGGTAAGATTTGGGGAACCCTGCCCTACATAATAGTAAACTATTCTCATCTGTTAATTATCCATCATTGCTGTTACACCTGTTAGTAATTTAGCCTGTCTATTTAAGCATTGTCTCTGGTCTTGTTTGTTGCTGGTTCATTATCTTTGTTTGGCCGTCTTGGTTACACATTTGTATTCCTGTTCCTCCTTCCTTAGATTCCGTTTTGTGTATATTTAATAAATAATTTTTATTTGGAAATTGCATTTGCATCCTTTAAAATCACAACGTGACAATATTATTAATTCATAGTCATCTCATTAAATGGACCTCAAGTTACCACAGACTGGACCAAATCTAACATTTACTAATTGCTTTTGTCTCATCCTACAATGAGACTAAGGCACTGTTTACACGTACATGATTATTTTGAAAAACTGACACATTTGTGACCCGTCACGGAAACCAGGAAATCAAGTCGGCAGCACAAGTTTCGAGAAAATGAGAAACAAAGTTTTTTTTTTCGAAATTTGTGATTTTCGTTTTATTGCAGAATCTGTTAGTTGAGATCACAAAGAAGCCTCTCCATGTTTGAGATAGCAGTTTTTGTATATTTAAAAGCGTACATTTTGCGGTTAAAATAGGCTTGTTTTTCCGGAGATTCTAGCGTGCAGCGGGGGGCGTCATTGTCTGTGTGTATATTTACATACTGTATAAGCTTGTGTTTTCGCCTCCGCCCCCAAAGGGAACAGCGTGACTACTAAATAAGGATAGTTCGCCCAAAAATGTAATTAAAGACTCACCCTTATGTCGTTCTAAACTCGGAAGACCTCCGTTCATCTTCGGAACACAGTTTATGATGTTTTATCGTTAGATTTAGTCCGAGAGCTTTCCCCTTCATTGAAAATCTATGTATGGTTTCCATGTCCAGAAAGTTAATAAAAACATCATCAAAGTAGTCCATGTGACATCAGTGGGTCAGTAAGATTGTGTTGATGCATCGAAAATACAGTTTGGTCCAAAAATAGCAGAATTATGACTTTATTCAGCATTGTCTTCTCTTCCGGCTCGAGCGTGAAGTCACGTGACTGTAGTGACGCGGCTGCCCTCGGGTGGATCTTCCCAGACTGTAAAGCTCGGGCACACAAAACAAAAGAAAAATAAAAGAAGCTGGGGCAGAACAAATAACAGTCAGCCGCATCGTACGTCAGCCGCGTCACTGACTTTATGCGGCGCCGCAGTCGGATGACGTCAAAGTACCGCGAGAGCTCTTCAAGAAATCTTACGGAGTAGTTTAATTTCGACTCGCTCTCGCTGTACTTTGATGTCATCTGTATGTCAGTTCTTGCAGCGCAGCATGAGTCCAAACACACAGAAGTTACACAGATATCGTTGTATTCTTCATATAATTGGCTACATGTTTTGTCTATCAATATTTTCCATGAAGTCATTGGCTGATGGAGGAACGAGCGGGCCATTGGTAACCTCTCTAAAGGATGTCACGTTTTCGACGGCGCTGTTTGGATGATCTATTATACTACTTCCCTATTTTAAATACAAACTTTGAAGGCGGGTTCATGTGTTTAACGGAGTGAAAGCTCATATACCCTTACATGTTACGATTTAAATAGTCTTCAGATTATATATTATATTGTATTACCAGACATTCATGCGAAATCTGATGTAAACAATCTATATTTCACGGATTATACGCATTTGTGGACAAATATGGTCATTGGATAATCTGAAACAGACTGGATTCGACTTGTGATCCCCACAAAGGTAAAAGAGTCATGTTTATTTTTGCGGGTTGTCATTTGGTCATAAAATACTACATATGATGCTAGAACATCTCAAAAAGGGTTTTACAGGGGGCATGGCTTAGCTAAATGAGATGTAAATGAGCCCTATTGTCTCCCCCAGCTGAAAAGAAGAGTCCCTTTCGTCTCGATTTTCTCGGTTTGAGTATTTCTGAGTTCCTATATTCAAATGGCCACAACTTCTCCAAATCTTATCAGATTTCCATGTGTTACACATCGTTGGAAAGCTTAGAAACTGCACTTTCAGAATCTGTGAATAACTTAAAATGCCCAGATCCGACTTGTGTCCCTACTTTCCGTGACTGGTCACATTTCCCTTCATTTGTGCCCTTCGGCTTTGAATCCGATTCTTTCAAAAAATTCCGAGTATAGTGGAGATTTTGAAAATCTTCAATTACACAGTTGCATGTAAACTGATACAAACGGATGTTAACCCAGCCAACACCACAGTATGCGCCAGAGCTTGCACCTACGCCAAAAGAGGGACCTTGTTCAAAAGATGAATTTTTTTATACCGGAGAGGTTGGAATGTCTGTTTATAAAAATAGCCGCTCACGTGTAAAGTAGGTCTAACAGACCCAGTTCCCGCTACCATGAAGGTCATCACACCGCTGACCTACTGGCCTTCCTTCAACGTAATTCCCAGCCGATGTCTGACCAACGACCACTGGGTGCCCCCATATATATATATATATATATATATATATATATATATATATATATACATACATATACAATATAATTAATTAATAATAATAATTTTGACATGTTTTTGAGTGTTTTAATTCCCATAAAATTTTATAAAATCGTACCTATTATATAGTATATATCACCTATGTTTGGCACTCTTTCAAGGTTTTTCCTCTTCAAGGATTTTTCACTCCTGACTAAAAAAGCTGGGAGATTTTTTCAACACCCTGGGAAGTCAGCTGACATTGGCTTAACTTAGCACCCTCTTCTATGCGTTACATTATTACTACGCTCACTATTACGGTTTAATCTTAGCCACTGTACTGTACTCTGCTCCTTATGTTGTCGATCGTTTTTTCTGTGTTTTCTCTTGCATCTATTAATGTAAAGCTGCTTTGAAACAATTAAACAATTGTGAAAACACTATATAAATAAAATAGAATTGAATTTATGATCAAAGGTTCAAAGATCAAAAGTTTATCTTGGTATCTCTGTTAATGGTTGGTAGATGATCATAAAGTCACTTGACTGAAATGGATGGATTGTGGATACGCATTTTTTGCAATTGCTTTTAATTGTAATGCTGAGTTTACACCAAACGCGGTTTGGGCGTCAAAATCGCGTCTACCGCGCGTGGTTTGCCGCTTGAACAATTTGGATGCATTCGCGTGTGTAGAGCGGAGTAGACGCGCAGAAAAAGCAAGCATTTGACGCGCGTCCGAGGCAGAATCCGCTTCTTGTGGGAGGGGCAACTGCTGTGCGAGTGTCTTTTTTCAAGATGGCTGATGTTGATCGTGCGTTTATTGGGAGAGTTACCGGGTTGTATTTGCTCTGGAGAGCAGAACAGCGGCGTAGAGGTCAGCGTCGCCGTACATGGGTCCATAAAACCCACCGGAGGCGTTCCCAGTTTGGCGAGTACCACCATTTGCTCCAGGAGCTGCGCCTGGATGACGGCCGCTTTCAGCGGTACTTCCGCCTGTCTCGCGCCCAGTTTGATGACCTGTTGTCCCGCGTTGGAGCGAGGATCACCCGTCAGGACACCAACTACAGGCGCTCTATCCCTGCTGCGGAGCGCCTGTCTATCTGTCTTCGGTCAGTAAATGTATATGTATGTAAAATACAGTGTATTATGTATTTCATAAATAATGTTACAGTATGCGAGTACGCTATGCTATCAATGTGTCTGAAACTACGGTTACCAAATTAACCATGGTTTCACTACAGTAAAAAAACATGGATACTGTAGTAAAACCACGTTACTCACAAAATAACTATGGTTAGTGTAATAAAACCATGGTTACTGTAGTGAAACTATGGTAACCACAAAGTAATCATGGTTTTGAGAGCCATTGTTTTCAAAAAACTATAGTTTAACTATGGTTACTGTACTAAAACCA
This sequence comes from Paramisgurnus dabryanus, assembly GCF_030506205.2. Lineage (NCBI taxonomy): Eukaryota > Metazoa > Chordata > Actinopteri > Cypriniformes > Cobitidae > Paramisgurnus > Paramisgurnus dabryanus. The sequence continues at coordinate 36,505,290 of NC_133346.1, read as the reverse complement.
TGGTTTTGCTTATAGTAATCAATGCACCCCAAAAAAACATGGTTAACACACTTTTAACACAATGAAAACATGCTTACTCTTCCTAAGGACACTGTTTGACTAGTACTATTGTGCTGTGTCGTCCTAATTTAGTCCTGTTTTTAACTCAGTTTAATCCTTCTTAATTTTTAAGTTATGCATCCTTTACATTCAATGCAGTGGTACTACTGGAGTGTACTTATAATAATATTCTAATAACAACATATTATTCTAATAATATTTATATCAATGTTTTCTAGATTTCTTGCCACTGGGGACTCATTCAGGACCATTGCGTCTAGCTTCAGGGTTGGGGTCGCCACGGTGTGCAAGATTGTCCCCCAGGTAGTGACTGCTATCTGGGACTGCCTTGTGGAGGACTACATGGCTGTGCCCACCACTGATACCTGGAGGTCCATTGCAGAGGAATTCCAGGAGCGGTGGAACTTCCCTCTGTGCTGTGGAGCGGTGGATGGGAAGCATGTAGTGCTTTTACAAGGGAACCTTCTCCATCGTCCTCCTTGCAGTTGTGGATGCCAACTATTGCTTCCGGGTGATTGATGTTGGGGGGTACGGCAGGACCAGTGACGGCGGGATTCTGGCCAACTCCACCTTTGGACAGGCTCTCCAGGCTGGCACACTTAATCTGCCTCCTGACAAGCCTCTACCTGGTGCTGAACAAAGAGGACCCCTGCCCAATGTCTTCGTGGCTGATGAGGCATTCCCGCTGCGAAAGAACCTCATGCGGCCGTTCCCTGGACACTCCCTTCCTCCAGAGAGGCGTGTCTTCAATTACCGCCTCTCAAGAGCCCGGCTGGTGGTGGAAGACGCCTTTGGCATCCTCTCCTCACAGTGGAGGATGTACCGCCGGCTCATCGAGCTCCACCCTGAAGTTGCAGAGAAGTGTGTGAAGGCGACATGTGTTCTCCACAACTTCATGAGGTGTTCAGTGGGCAGAGAGGCACCTGCTGTGAGGGGCGCAGGAAATGCTGGTGAGGAGCCGTTGCCAGGTCTGGGTCGGGTTGCAGCAAACAACTCCTCCAGAGAGGCAGTCCGGGTGAGGGATGTCTTCATGGCACACTTCTCAGCAGAGGGAGCAGTAACATGGCAGCCGACAGAGTAATGTTTGAAGTCCTACTCATGACTTCCCCACAACGGCTCTTTTAAGAGCCACCCACAAACCTATAAAGAGCATCAACACAAAGTTTTACCTTCATTACTAGTGTGTGTGTGTGTGTGTGTGTGTGTGTGTGTGTGTGTGTGTGTGTATGTATATATGTATGTATATATAAATATGTACATACATACACACACACACACACACACAATTATATCTACATATTTGAACTTAGAAGACATAACATTACATAGTTTTATATAGTGAACTATGTAAAGTTATTTCTTGTAAGATTGAATTCAACATGTTTTGTGTAACATTTCTGGTTTGTATGTTGTTTTGTTTTGCCTCATTTCCTTAGCAGGTCATGGGTGCACTGTGTCTGGTCTATCTCTCTGCTCTACTCGTGCTGGCCCAGTTCCAGGCTGTTAGGTCCACTACAGCATGCACATTTAATCGTTGTAGTCCCTGAGTCATAAAGTCTTCCAAATGGTATGTTTACCACGTGAGTATGCAAGGTACAATGATAAAAACATACATTACTATTAGTCCTATTATTAATATAACATCGTGAGGAAACCCATATTTGGATTGTTACTTCATGTAGTTCAGAAATGTATGACTGCAAGTGTTCAGTGTCACAATCAATAGGTAACATAGCTGAACAATGTCATTCCTCCTTTGATGTGTAATAATTCTATAAGTCTGTCCTATGTTTTTGTTGAGGTTACTCCTGGAAAAGAAACTGTCATTTATTTTTGTTTGGATGACAAATAAAGCCAGCCTCCAAAAGTAATTAACCTGTCCTGTGTTTTCTTTGTTTTCCTTACACAACACTGTCCAGACACACTAGTATGTTCATTGTCTTCACATTATAATAATGTTTTATATAATCAAGATGAACATATTGAATAAATAGCATTCAATACAATATGAATGTGTAGTACATGTCAAAATCAAATGTGTATGTGACCAATCACTTGCGTTGTTGTGCATTACAATAACACCACGCATGTAGTCGTAGTTTCAAAAAATTTATTTTGGACAAACATAAATTCATTGGATATAAAATTAAAATAACTTAAGAAAAATAGATCACTTCTAATAACAATCAAATATTTACAAACTATGTACATGCAGAGACAGAAACAAAAAGGACCTCGCTTGGAAGGTGGAACAGTCTCAGGGACCAAAATGAAGGAGAAGAGGAAGGAGGGCATTCTGCATTTCCTGCAGAGCCTGCTGCCTCGTTTCTTTAAAATAAAAGCCTACTGTGGGGTGTGGGGTTCTAAATTAAGCACAATGGTGCTGTTTTCCATGGCTAATTTGTAAATTTGAAATTTAACCATTTCTTTTGTATGAGGCGGCATGCTCTGCAGGAAAGGCAGAAGGCTGAGGAGGAAGTGTTCATCCGCAGACGCTGGTGGAGGGGGTGGTGGTGGGGGGGCTGGAGGATGCCTCAGGAGCTCCAACAGCGTCTGCTCCACCTCGGAAGGACCATCACGGGGCCTCCGGGTGGCTCTCCTCCTCTGTTGTCCTGTGAAATTAAAAATACAATGCACAGTGCAATGAGAAGACACAAAGGAAATAAATGAAATAACAAAATTGTTTTGTTATTGGGATAATGATATGTTAGCAGGTATGAGTGACCCATCCAGTGCTTTTAAAAGTGTGAAATTGTTTTGAACTTGCTTTAACCTGTTTTACATGTTTAAAATTATACTTAATACATAAAAACATCAGGAACATAAACATGCAAATGAGCAGTACTTAAAAATGTATCAATGCAGCTGATTGGCGGCATACATTGCAATAGAATTGAGTTTGCATTTAGAAATACAATGAATATTAGTAAAGGGACTAATAAGTGTTTTGACTTTATGTGAATGTTAAAGCTGTTGTTACTGTACTGATGTGTTCTGCATGTTCAAATATTGGTTGAAGTGTTGTTTTCACACACCTGTGGGTGCAGCAGCAGGGGATGAAGGACCAGGGACTGGGGAGACAGGAGAAGCATCAGGGGATCTGGGATCCGCCTCATCGATGTCTGTTGGCTCTGTCTAGCCAATTTGAAAAGTTAATACAACATGTTGGTAACAATACTCATAGGGGTGGTTTCCCGGACAGGGACTATTTTAAACTAGGACTATGCCATGTAATGAGGAAATATAACTAGTTTTAACAAACATGCCTTATACTGAAAACATTACTTGTGTGCATTTTGATGCAAAACAAAGGGCACTGAAGTATTTTAAGATATGTCAGTGCACGTTGTTTTCTACATTTCATGTAGTCTAGTAGTAGTCCGCCCCTATAGAGATTACATTATACTCTGCATCTGTACACATTAACACCATATATGGCTTGTAAATTGGCCTTATTGGAAAACTCACCTGTTTCAGTGTCCCCCTGGTCCCTGGGGTGGTTGTACTCCATGACCTGGGCCTCGACCCCTCCCATGTTACTGCTGGTTTCCCGTGGGGTAACGAAGGGCTCGAGGAATCCCAGGATCTGGGAGTACTTCCACTTCTTCCCCGACCCTGCTGCTGACCCACTCCTCTTCTCTGTCTCCTTCTTCCTCTCCTTGAGGTATGTGTCCCTGAGACTTTTCCACTTCTTACGGCAGATGTCCTCTGAATAAATACATTTTGTTAGAGAAAAGTAGCTGTAATGTAAAATTACACATGTTTATTTTTTTGTGGTAAAACTGTAGTGACCATATTTTTTTGGTGTATTGATTACTATCAGAAAAACCATGGATTTACTGCATGGTATAAATAGGGTTTTTGGGGATTTAACTGTAGTAAAACAAAGGGTAGGAGCATGTCCTAGTTCAATGTTTTAAATATTCTTGAAATCTTATTTGTTGTTGTCTATGAATGTACAGTCGGGGACGAAAGCCTTTTTAATGTTTTCATATCTTTATTGTTGTGGGTTTATGGAAAAAAGGGCCTGTCCCCGGAAAACGGGGACATCTGGTCACGGGGGAAATCATTTAAAAAACGGCGGGACGGCCACAGGCCGATAAACGTGTAGTCACGTGACTCAAGAGTGAAAAGTGTATTTACAACTTACCAGGTTGCCCAATCTCCTCACTGACACACTTCCAAGCGAGGTCCTTTTTGATTCTGTCTCTGTAGAAATACGAGGTTGTATCATAAATCTCCGGGTGACTGCTCACGGACAATATCAGCCTTTCCTCCATGTTGAATGAATGACTCTGGGCGGGTCTGCGGCCACAGCAGCAAGCAGGCTCCCGATTGGTTAACGCGCCGCGAAATTCCGCCAAAGTTCAAATTTTTCAACTCGGGCGTCAGCCGCAAATTCGCGTGAACCGCAAAATGCACAAAAGGCACCATTCGCGCGTACCGCGCACAACGCTCAATTCGCGCAAGCTTCACGCGCGAAAGAGGCGGAATCGCGTCTTCCGCGCCGCGCCGAACGCCTCTTCCGCGCCGCGGGACCTCTTGACGCGCGTCAACGCGTCTTCACATTGACTTAACATTGAAATCACTCGCGCTTCACGCCCTTACCGCGGTCGGTGTAAATGCAGCATAACCCCTCTTTAGTGCTAAGAATGTAGAATTATATTTTGTAAATTACTTGACAAATCCAAATTGTAGTCTTACCTTATTAGTTTATGGTTGCCGTCTATATGCCATAAACTGTTTGGCGCTGGCACGGAATACTGTCTGCGCCTTCGCGTCTGAAGCTGTAGAGAGCGCAGCATAACTGCTCCTGGGTCTATGCGATGCATGGACTCTCTCACACGTCGTCCTACAAACAAGTTGATTAAAAAGCTACACACAAATATATATTTTCTTTAAAAAGAGCTAAAACCAAACAGACAGTGGTCTACAGACAATATTCAACCTGAATACACAATATTACTAGCATCAAAACTGAAGATGATATACGCAATACACTAGGCTGATTAGAAAATTATAGTGCGAGTGGATTATTTATTTGAAACTGTGGATTCTGGTGATGTTTAAGCTGAGCCATGCATCTCTTAGCAGGATGTATTTGTCTTTCTTCTTCCAAAGAGTGCCGAGGGGATGACATTTTTGTAGGCACCCCGAAAGATAGTGGGACACTATTTCCCTCATAAAAAAGCTCAGTAATTTTTCCATAGACTTTTGTATTACCAAATAAAAGTACACTGTGTTTAATAATAGTTTATGACACTTACACACTATGTCCAACAAGATAATCTTCACAGAAGAGCACAATTTTTTTTATCAATTGCATTTATCAACAAAGACTGATGATTTATATTATTCGCACTACATACCTTATTCCATGATCTGCCATTTGACGGTGAACTGTTCTTTCAGAAACCCCAAAAAGAGTTGCAATATTGCGAACAGAAAACCCTGAAAGCAAATAATTATCCACAGCGTCCACTGGTAGAAAATACGAGAGCCGTCCGACTTCCCTGGCGTCATCTGAATTTTGCAAGGACAGATAAAGCACATTGACCACTTCATCCAGATTTACAAATATATAGGGGTCAATTTCAGTAATTGCCGCAAAATTAAACAAACTGTCCGACAGCGCCTCAACTTGTGAAAGCACATATTCCGAATTAGTTTCAACTAGCCCAGCCAAATGTCTCAACTGTCTAGCTATCGATTGTCTATATTTCGCCATTATCCATGTATATCTGATTGTTATTATGTGATTCTTATACATGTTTTTTTCTACATAGCCTATTTCTATGGATTTATTGGCGGGTCGCATACCAACTGTTTGGTACATAGCGCCACCACCTGTGCTGGAGTGAACTGATTTCAGTCTGGTAGTATGTTAAAGATGTCTATATTCTATTTCTAAGACCACAATACTTAATACATTTTTAAAAAGACCTTATAATTAAAAACACTAGACGTTCTTGTCCTAGGGGACCCACTGCTCAACACATTTTGTATGTCTCCCTTATACACACCTGATTCAGATCATCAGCTCATTAAGGGGGAGATCCATGAATAGAACTAGAACTGGGTGTGTCAGTTAAGGGAGACATACATATGCAGAGCAGTGGGTCCCCTAGGACAAGATTGAAAACCACTGGTCTATCTCAATGCTCCAAATAGTATTAAAAAATCTAGAATTGTGTTGTGAACATTTTATGAGAGGTTTTAATTATACACAAAATTTTGTATGTGCCATATTTGGTGAGATTGGTTGCAGTGACTTTGTTTTGGAAGAATATGTTATTTCCAGATAATATCATTTTTGACCATAACATATAAAAACCGCCAAATGCAGCCTCCAAGCAACACGTGGTGTTATTGAATGAATCAGAATTCAAATGAATCGGCTGAATTGATCGAACTTACTCGTTGAGACAGCGACTTACAGCCACCTTGTGGCTGTTTTAGTTTGATATTAAACATAATTTTTATGATTCCATCATTTCTATTTTTTAAATGATAGTATAATTAAAGCATTAATCTCATGTTTTTATATGCTATAATTGCACTCCCTGCTAAAAAAAGCAACAGACACCATCACAGAAATTTTATTCCCAGACAGCACACATACATCTGGCCGACGTTGTGCCGACTTTCAAAGTTCCATCGGCAAGATGTCGCTCAGGGAGCGTTTGCTCATTGGGAAGATGTCGTCTAGATGTCGGCATCTCGTCGCAAATGCCCTCGGGCCGATGTTTAAACGATGCAATTACAGCCGCTCTGCACGGGCTTTACCATGCATTTATTTATTAAATTAAACCTTTATTCATTCACACTTATGCAGAATAATGTGCTTCTTTGCAATAATAACTAAAAACAAGTACACCACTGTCAATAACCGTTGCAAATTTATTCATTTGACAAATATAACACATAAACAACTTGGATAAATCAGTAACAGAATATTTACATGTGTCACACATAAATTACATATTCTGTAACTATTATACACTGCTATACTACTGTGTAAACGTTTTACTTACACTTAACTAAAATATTTCTTATACCCTTCAAAATAATATACTCTTAAAGTATATGATTCAATTACGTTTGTGGACAAAAATATAGTCTCAACATATACATTTATTTCAATTGAGAACTAAAATTTAATTTAAAACTTTTTTCAAATTACTTGGACAAAATGATAAAATAAACAAGTAATTCAAGCCCATAATACATAGAAATTTCTTTAAAAATATCTCAGGGTGAGATTACTGAAAAAACCCAAGGTTATATATTTCAAATTCTAGGCAAAGGGTGGCTGCATTTGAAATGCTAAAATATAACAGTTTGGATTTCAGAAGTTTTAGTCTCAAGATAATTCACATATGTTGTACAAATGGGACACGGCCTGTGAAAACCCAGCAAAGTATTTCTTTGTGACTTACTGTTTTCTACATAAAATCATCCTACACAATTCAGAAAACATTCTCTGAAAATATAATCTTGACATATTCAATACTGACTGAGTAAGGTCATGCCAAAGACTGAACTCAATGTTAAATCAGTAAATTCAAACTTTAGATGTCATTAGATTTTAAGACAGTAGCCTGGATTTCATATACAAGGTCACATATTTATGTATCTTAGAAATATATTGTAAATAATAATGTGCATGTACATAACAAAAACATTTAATCATAAAACATTCTCGACAGGTCTTCTGTCTTGTTTTCTGCACTCGTCTCTGCAAGCAGTGCCTGTAAACCTTAGATGTTCCTCTTTGTTGCCTTTGTTTCCTGTCCCGAACACCGCCTTTTAAACATCTGGATACCACTTCTTCCTCTCCATGGTTCCTCTTTGTTGCTTTAGGATCACCTAAATGGAAACATCCAACAAAAAATTATTAATCATACGATCACATTTTTATATTTACATTTAGGTGCCTATGGCAAACATGAACAATCGTGTATATTGGATAGATAATCAAAAAGTGGACCCACAAAGCATACAGTACTTTATGTAAGCATATAAAACATCTGGTCTACTGTGTTGTTGCATTCCTGAGTGTCTGGCTGTGCATTATTAACAGTGTTAATTCTTCTTTGCATCCTCAGCTATACTTAAAATGAGTGCTATAGGAGGAATTAATGCAAATGTCTTGAAAATTATACATTTTATTGTTAGAGATATCTAAAGATAACAGTCACCCACTTGCTTACCACCAAAATGTGTTGAACAAGTGCTTGCATCAGTGTTCATGTAATCGAGTAAAGTATAACCTTATTCACACAGCACTTTGGTCCCAGAAAATATCCGTAAAATTGGCAGACAGGCATTTGTGTGAACGCAAAGATGTTCTGGGATTGTTCCAGGAAAAAGGTCCTAGTAACATTACCGTAAGATACAGGCATGTGATTGGCTAAGGACAAAAAAGCAGGAAAATATATTGAGACCCCCCCCCACACACACACGCCAATCAAACTGGTGGCGGATCTATACGGATAGTAAAGTAGGACCCATAACAACTTACTTGAACAAAAAAAACACATTTTAATTCATTTTACAGCTAGATGTGCAACATGCTACTTTTTTGTACAGTATGACACATAACAACTTATTTGGTGGATGTGTAACAGTGGGAATCAAAAGCAAGTGTCTTGTCCACTGCTCCATCACCACCTCTCTCGAGTCTCTATATCAACAACCATGATAAAAAATATGTTTTAACTTATTTTTGTTTTGCATTTTTACCCAACTTTAACAGCTAAATGTGCAACATGCAAATGTTCATGTCAAAAGAAGGCCTATTTTGCCGACATCCAAATAAAATGTAGGCAATGGCTTATAAAGAACTAAAGGCATGGCTACTTTTAATTTTATACTTTAAATAAATTTCCAAGCCTGTACTTTGATACTTTTACTTGAGTAAAGAAGTTAAATCAGTACTTCTATTTTTACCAGAGTATTTTTTTAATACAAATATCTGTAAAATGTGCTACACAGGACCATTAGTTATAATAAAGTGTCTTAAAGGTCTCTTTTTCTAATTTTAGACCCCTGTAGATGAGTAACTTTGTTAGCTGTTAAACATGAACAATAGAAGGTTGACACTAATAAATAGAAGTAATTGTACAAAAAAGTGCAGGTGCTATTTATTTTAATCAAACTGGTCAACCTTAAAACTTTAAACACACGAAACCTTTGAAACAAACGATGATACAGAGGCCGTTTCTCAATCCTAAGTCTGCAGCCTTCCGGAGGTCGCATTTCTAAGCTGCATACGTCATCAAGACTCATCAAGAGTCACAATATTAACAATAATGAAGTTTACTGTTATTCTTAGTTAATCGTAAATTGTTGTAATATGTTTATCAGGGCTTGACATTAACTTTTTGAGGAACTTGTCCTTCGGACAAGTAAATTTGTGTTTCACTTGTCCATGCACAAAAGTCACTTGTCCGGGTAAAGATTTATAATATAATGTATTTTTTGTGTTTTGCTAATCAGTGACAGAGCAAGGGATTTTCATAGGGGTGGCCAGGCAGGGGCCAGCAGTTACTCTGGGGTGGCATATAAAATCTCTATCATCCAACCTTAAAATACTTTTAAGTATTATAGTGTGTTAATCAGAATAATGTATAACATACAATTGCTACAATAATTTAATTTTTATTAAAATGAATTGAGATTAACATACAATTTATAGTCATAATTCAACCTCCATGTTTTTTAAACTATTTAATCAAATAAAACTTTTGAAATTTACTTTGAAACCAGAATTTATATCTCCCATTGCTGAAAAAACTAGAGACCAGAAAATCATGTGAATTTTGAAGGCTACTTTAATGTATTTTACTAAGATTTGTTTGGCTGCTTCTTGCTACTCTTTCTGAAGAAGAATGCTATATCTGCTGCCTTTCTCTTCATTTTTCACTCATTTCAATGATTGTCTGGCATTAAAACACTAAAGCAAAACATTAAAACATTAGGCTACCATGTTTTTAAAAACTTATTAGGGTAAATGTATCTAGATTATCTGTTATATATAAAATCAATCTTAATCCTAGCATTTACGCTGTAATGTCTGTGTGGGATTTTTTAATGTACAGTGACGAACTCTGTCAGATTCAAAACGGCTGTCACGCGGCGCAAACACACGTAGGCGCGCTGAAAGAGAGATTATCATTATAAAACAGATTCTTAAACAAGATTTTAAGCCATTTATGTGTTTTTACCGAACTTTAGAAGAGAAATTTATATTCATGCCGGAGCCTGAAGAAACATCACTCTAGACTCCACTCCGTCCCGCGATTCCCGCCCCTCCGTGTTCGTCGATCAGGTTTCATGCACGAATGTAATGCTCAGTTAGGTTAAACCAGGCTCGATGAGGTAACTTATTTCCTTGCCTTATTTCGGAACCAATATTGTTGCATCGTCCCTCTTTCAGTCGCCACCAGGATTTTCTGCAATGGCGCTCGTTTTTCCTTTCATTTCTGTGAAAATTGCTGCTCTAAATCCACCAAGCAAACCGACGTGTATATGTTTGCCGCTTTGTTTCGCGTCACGCGAGTGACAGCCAAACGTCGCAAATGAGTAGAAGAGAGGAGATAAACGATCGGGTCTGATTGGTGAATACAATCATACTTCGCCATCCGCCATTTGCGAACGGTCAGAAACACGTCCTTGTTGATACTTGAAAATGCATCTCTTTGTCATCTGCCACCGGTGTGGCCCTGTTGCGCGGGGACGGCGGCGATTGTGGTTCCGTCCCGGGTTACCATGGCGACGGCTGTGAGATACCCCCCTCCCCCTCCCCTTTTTTTTTTTTTTTACATATCTGCATGATTCACGTAGGTCACATTTTCAGGTCGGAAAATCCGGAATTCCGGATTAATCCGGAAAAATCACACCCCTGAAGATACCTGGAAAGCCCTCTTTGTGAATGAGACGCAAAAACAATGGCGTAGTTTTGAAGTTATGGTTCAGCTCTTTAAAACAAAGGTTTTACAAAGGTCGGCAAACTGGACTGAAGCAGAGATCAGGGAACTTGTCACTATCCACGCTGAAGCAGAGATCATTTAGCAGCATAACAGTTCTAGCGCATCAGGTGCTCACATGAGCTTATATTAAACAAAATACATGTGCGTCATAGCAACAAGATATACCATTCAGCTCTTTAAAACGGGGGTTTAAATGAACATTTACATTCACAATGAGAAATGTCTGCAAACTGGACTAGAACAGAGTTCAGGGAGTTTCAAAAATCCACTTTGAAATTGGGTTAATTCATGTGCATACTAGAACAGCGCATCACGCATTCCATTATAGTCTTATCATAAACAAAAATCCAGTCATCTGCAGAGAGAAATAACCAATAATAACAAACCTTCAGACACTGTGGATAAAACCTATCGAGTGCAGGACTTTAAACACATCGGGCCCTATTTTAACGATCTAAGCGCATTGTCTAAAGCGCACAGCGGCACGTCTAAATGGGCGTGTCCGAATCCACTTTTGCTAATTTAACGACGGGAAAAATGGTTTTTGCGCCGAGCGCATGGTCGAAAAGGGTAGGTCCTATTGTAATGGGAGTATTTTGGGCGTAACGTGCAGTAAACCAATGAGAGACTTAGCTCTCATCCCCTTTAAAAGCAAGTTGCGCTGGCGCTATGTCTAATCCCTATTTAGATAACGGACTTTGTAAACTGAAAAACTAAGCGGAGGAAGAAGATCCGTTAAATAATTGTGTTGTTTTTCACTTGTATTGAAATTGTTATTTTTTTATTAAAACCTTTAAAACCCGTTTTCTTTTAGTCATGGAAGTAAAAAGCAGGCTTGTAATTGCTTTAAATGTATGGCTATCCAATATCATCAAAAAATAATTTACAAGTATGTAAGATAAGGTTTGTACTCTAAAAATACTTTATTTGTAACAAACAGGAGATAAAGAATTTACAAACGGCTCCCCTCACGTTTCAGCACTTTGGACAGCGGTTTTTTTAGCAAAGAGTTTTTTAAGCATTACTTAAAAATGTTTCTCATCTCACCATATCCACAGTTACAGAGTCATCATATACAATAAATCCGTGAGGTAGCATTAAAATTTTTTTTAAAAACAGACGCATTTGTTCAAAGCAAAGCATTTATTTACTTACCAGGCTGCAGAAGCAGCTCTTTGCGCCTTCTAACGTCTCATAATTAGTCCTCATTTATGTCCAAGAGACTCTTTATAATCTTTTATATTCAATCCTTTAATCTTTCATATTTAAATGCATTTTTGTGTTGCTGCGCATTCATGTACCTTGTGATAAGCAAACCCGCGTTGTCCTCCCGTGTATAGGCGCATTTTACTAATGCGCTCTTTAAATAACATAAAACACATTGCGCCATTGACTTTAGACTTTAGACCAGGTTTTTGTTGGTCAATGGCGTAGTCTATTTTAGTTGCCTCAAAATAGCAACGCGCCAACAATGCGCCTGAACACACCTCGTTTTTAGACCAGAACGCCCATGGGCGCAAAAGGGGGCGCAAATGCATTTGCTATTTAAACAACGCGGCGCTAAACGTGAAAATTAGGGTGGAAACTAGCGAAAGACACTTGCGTCGCGCATTGCGCTGCATTGCGCCGGGTGTAAGATAGAGCCCATCATGTGTCTTTACGGCATAAACACAGAATCCGGAAAATCATAGGCAGTGTGAATGAACCAAAAATCAAATGGTCCTGGACCAAGTTTAAGTATAATATGAATGGGCCCTTCTTCAATGTATCGTGTCTAACAGATACCAAGTAGCAAAGTTTGTCTCACCTGTGGGCCACAACACTTAGTTCTGTCCTAGTATACGCCTTAGTCCTCGGTCTAGATCTCACCCAAACACTGTAAACGGAGCAGAACAGAAATGTTCATTTGTAAGTAGAAATGATAAGTGGACCCAGATTTGTTCCAGAATGTATTAAATGAAAATAACGTGGTCTGCTTTGTCTAAGATAAAGGATAAAATGCACTGTTAAATAAAAGACATTTTAAAAGGGTTGAGTTGTCTGAACCAAGTCATCTTGTTGCTTTGACGTCTTTGTTTTAGTTTATCTTTACCCTTCTGCTTGTTAACAGCACACATCATCAGTATTGTTCAATTATCACTTTATGCATTACTTTATTTTTTTATTAATGTTAACACACCTTCAGGATCGTCAGTGTACCTAAATAGATAAGACTGAGCAGTGTTGAATTACCACCAGGGATTTTGATCTGTAACTGAATTCAGTCAAAGCAACAAGATGACTGTCTGATGACTCAAATGAGTTAAAGGATTACTCCTCCCACCAAAATGAAAATTGACTGATTATTACTTTTTTAACAGAACACAATCAGAGTTATATTAAATCATTTCCTGGTTCTTTACATTTATATATTGTATTTATATTTTTGCTTTATAATGTCATTGACTGGGATCAATGTTTTTCAAAGCTCAAAAGTATATCCATCCTTCATTAAAGTAATCCATATGTAACCCAGTGGATTAATAAATGTCTTCCGAAGCGAAACAATACGTTTGTGAGAAAAACTATTCATATTTACAGCTTTTTGTGATAGAGACAAGACATTTACAAAGTTAAAAAGACAATTTAAATATGGCGGCACGTGTTATCGCATTGGATGTTATGCATCTCATGACTAGTCGTAAAATGAATTGTGATGAAACACAGTAGAGACACATGAGAAACAATGCGATTGAGTTGTTGTAGTCTGTTTACATTACATATACATCGTAACTCGCTTAAAGCTTAAAATATAAAGTTTTTCTCACAAGCCTATCATTTTGCATCAGAAGACCCACTGGGTTATATATGGATCACTTTAATGATGGATGGATCCACTTTTGGAACTTCAAAACATTGATGCCCAGTCAATGCCATTATTAAAGGAATAGTCTACTCATTTTCATTATTAAAATATGTTATTACCTTAACTAAGAACTGTTGAATCATCCCTCTATCATCTGTGTGTGTGTACGTAAGCGCTGGAGCGCGCTGCGATGCTACGATAGCATTTAGCTTAGCCCCATTCATTCAATGGTACCATTTAGAGATAAAGTTAGAAGTGACCAAACACATCAACGTTTTTCCTATTTAAGACGAGTAGTTATACGAGCAAGTTTGGTGGTACAAAATAAAACATAGAGCTTTTCTAAGCGGATTTAAAAGAGGAACTATATTTTATGGCGTAATAGCACTTTTGGGAGTACTTCGACTTGGCGCAGTAACACCCTCCCTCTCCCATTATGAGAGGGAGAAGGGGAGCGGACTTTTCAGGCGAGTCGAAGTACTCCCAAAAGTGCTATTACGCCATAAAATATAGTTCCTCTTTTAAATCCGCTTAGAAAAGTGCTACGTTTTATTTTGTACCACCAAACTTGCTCGTATAACTACTCGTCTTAAATAGGAAAAACGTTGATGTGTTTGGTCACTTCTAACTTTATCTCTAAATGGCAGCATTGAATGAATGGGGCTAAGCTAAATGCTATCGTAGCGTGGCAGCGCGCTCCAGCGCTTACGTACACACACACAGATGATAGAGGGATGATTCAACAGTTCTTAGTTAAGGTAATAACATATTTTAATATTGAAAATGAGTAGACTATTCCTTTAAGCATTGAAGAACCAGGACCAGTGGCGGACAATGACTTATTTTCCGAGGGCGCACAATGCAATGCGAAGCTCATCCCAACATGTATGTAGCCCGTCATGTGTGTGGTTCGTCATTTTAAAATATGTGTTAGGCGTATCGCATGTGAATCACGTGTCATTTCAAAATAAGTGCCTGCTGCACACACGTCATAATGGTTTATGATAAAAGATACCTGCATTATCTCATGCGTAATCAGAGTTTAATGTTAAGTGAATGTGTTGTGTGTATTTTGTGAACGTGAGCATCTCTTTTATCATAAAAGGTTTTGACGCGTGTGCAGCAGGCACTTCTTTTGACAAGACACGTGATGCAGATGGTTTACATGACGCAACAAACACATATTTTTGAAAACACGAGCAACACACATGACACTCTGAACACTTATTTTGAATTCGCACCCCTCAGAAGAGCAGTCACGAGCCGCCACTGGCCAGGACAGTATTTAATATAACTCTGATTGTGTTTGGCTAAAGAAAGAAAGACAAACATCTTGGATAACATGGGGTTGAGTAAATAATCCTTCAAAGCTAAAAGTTTACGTAAAAATTATAATTGTATCATTTACTCACCTTCATGTTGTTATAAACTTGCCAAAAATTCTTTAATCTGATAAATGATGTCAATCATACAGTTGATGGTACCCATTGACTTCCATAATAGGAAAAAGACATTTTATTGAAGTAAATGAGCAGCTGTGTACTTAACATCATTTATCAAAATATCTTGTTTTGTGTATATCACAATAAATAAACTCATGCTGGTTAAGAACATAAACCGGGCCTGTGTGACCACTAAAGCACAATAAAAAACATGTAAAGCTATCTTACCTTGAAAGAAAATTTGACACGGACTACTGAAAATCTAATGAAGGAAAAAGACAAAAAATCATATATTATGCACAAACGTTAAAAACAACATTGCAGTGTAGTGTTTAGTATAATGCGTTTCAAATAAGTAAATTCAACTTATATTATTTGTATAGTATATATCAGTACAGGGACATGCACAAGTTTGGGCACCCCTGGTAAAAAAAATTCTGTTAATGTAAACATTTAAGCGAGGGGAAGATTAAATGATCTCCAAAAGTATCCAAAGTTAAACATGAAACGCACATGATTACCACTGTATGTAGTCCAGTGCTGGGATCGTCTGAAGTCCTTGCAAGGGTCGATGTCATCTTTCCATTTGTGTTAGGTCATCTGACAGAGGCAGGATCCAGACTGCAGCTCACATAATTGCTAGTAGAAATAGAAAAGCAAATTGAGAAAATTTGCATGACTGCTGTTCATAGCTTTAAGGTAGTGGATGGTTGTGATTATTAAGTTATTTATAACCTGAGGCAAAGGTTAGTGAATGCAATTATGTGTATGCTAGACTTAGAGCTGTTGCTTTTGGTGGATAGAATCGGCGGTGTCAATTTCAACGTCGATAATTAGTCAACATAAATATTGTGTCATCACGACAAAAATATAGTCTTTTCCCCTTTGACATGGCAGACTTAAATGCAGATTAACATTCACAATGAGAAATATCTGCAAACTGGACTGAAGAAGAAATCAGGGGGCTCGTCACTATCAGCTATGAACATTCACCAGCATAACAAAACAGCGTGTAACACAGTGCTTCCCAATCCTGGTCCTCGAGCACCCCCTCCCAAAAACTTATTTAAAACACCTGATTCAACTTAGCCTCCTTCCAAAATGGTAAACATGTCTCCCTAACAAGCTGATGAGTTAAATAAGGAGACATCTAAAACTTTTTGAGAGGGCGTGCTCGAGGACCAGGATTGGGAAGCACTGGTGTAACGCACTCCTTTATGATCTTATCATAAACAAAAAAATACACGTGTGGTTTCTCGAGAGAGAAATCACGGATAAGCAAACTACAGATACTACGAAAAACCTACCAAGTGCATGTGTGTGAAAGCACAAACAAATCTAGATAACTATTGGCAGCGTGAATTAACCAAAATCAAATAATCCCGAACAACTCCCGGATGTGTACTCTGTATTTTTTCCATAATATGTGTGTGAAAAGGGCTACAGACATTAACCATTCATTGAAAGCAAGTTGTCCATTGAACCTTAAATGTCCTTGTCAGTATCGGGAAAGCGGTCCTGAAACAAATATCCTCGTCGTAAGAGATGTACGGCGTACTGTCTCGACTAAACATATGGAGTCCTTCTTTAGGATCTCTGACTGCCGCACTCTGATGTTGTTCACCTGGCGTGTAACACGACAACCCAAATTGTCTTCATTATCCCAGGCACCTGCACAGAAACATTGAGAACACAAGCACCAGGGAAGCAGTGAGTGTGCGTCTTACCTACACCTAATGTAGCGTGTATATGACGGGCGATGGAGGCCCCGGTGATCCCAACATAGGGGGGAGAAGCAGTTATAAGTCGGTATCTCAAAAGCCTGAGGCAATGTGGTGGGAGAAGTGCTGGCTCGTGTCTTCCACTGTCGGTTTGCTGGCATTGGAGAGAATCTCATCTGGATTGATCGCATCCTAGATGTACATGCCCTGCACAGAGAAACAGATGGCTTAGTACCTCTATGTCCTATCTCCGATAAAACTAATATGACAGTATGGTTAAGATCAAAAACACTTAGGGTTAAAGTCAAATAATAAAAATGTTTGTAACAGCTGGTTAAAAACAACTTACAGCAAATGATGTTGTGATCTGTTTTGCAAAGACATAAAACATAATAATTGAATATTACAGATTAACATAAATGATGTCCAGTTACACCCACTAAAATGTCCTGAGGTGTCTGTCAGTGAAACACTTACACAGCAGTGCCAATGACCTGTTAACACACAAGAAGAGAGGAAACATATGAGGGAAATATTAGCTAAGGAAAAGGCAAGAAATTTATTCAGTCATTTCCAGCCCTTGATGTGTTTAAAATCCACAGTATGGCAAATGACTATGATATGAAACACCTGTTCATTAAATCACTGTACATTTCATACATCTGATATACAATAACGTAAATCAGATTGCACTGTGCATAACAAAATGGTTGTCAAAAAATCTGAACTAACTTAAATAATGTCAATGTAAACATCTTTTGTTTGTTTTGTTTTTAAATTTGCTGCCATTATAAGCACTCAAACTATCATACAGATCATAATAATACACTTTATACAGTAACTAAAACTGCCAGAGCATCATAAATATATATAGAGACAAAAATCATATTATTCACACTCACTAAATGTGTTTAAAATGACAATTTACCTCAGACAAGATATTTGCAAAAGCTTTTCTAACAAACGGGACAGAACAATTAACCATATTATGTTGATCATTTAAACATCAAACAAACACTCACAATGAAATGAAATGAAACAACCAAAATTACTATGTTATTGAACTCAATTATATAATCATCGATAATCATCCTCATATTTTTCCTAAAATTTAAATGACCTCAGAATACTTCCAACTGCTGTTCAGAAAAGCAATGGCCATCTGCCTATATTAAGTTCATCGTTTACATAGCAACAAAAACACAATACTGAACAAGTGAAAGGTATTTAGATTGATAAAAATAATGGAAATTATAATCTCTATTAAATAAAACATTTTAGCAAAAATGCATCAAATCTGAATAGCGCTGCTAGTACTACAAACGTTATGACTTTATTTGCTGTGCTGTAGTAGACGGAGTGCCTTATACTAACTTGTAAGACTTTAAATATAAGATTTTTGTCGAAAACTTACCTGAACCACGTACGTCTGCGAAGTCAGCTCCCGCATTTTTTCCTTGTTCATGGCAAGACGAGACTGGAGTGGCTTCTCTGGGTTAAGGAATATATCGCCATCTGTTGGTTTGGCATGCTCATGACAATGCTTCATACCGGGGTTTTGCGTGTTCGAGTTGACGTGGAATTGTCTGTTTTTTTACGAAGGAGGGGAACACAAAACAATGATACGTGTAAAACAAGCCAATAATCCCTTATTTGTACTCACTTTCCCGAGTTGCCTTTTCTCTAACTTACTTGAGTATTAACGGCGGCTGGCAACCAGCGTATGTACATTACTACCCCCTCCTGCTTCGGATTAATGGAACTTAGCAGCTGTGTGTCATTAAAAGCAAAGAAAGCGCTGCTATTTTATTTATTTTTACTTTTATTGTTGAGAATTACCCCACTGATTGCTAGTTTTAAAGGCTGTTAACCACTTCAGTACTCTGATTAGGGAGGAGTCATCAGATTTCGCTTTTATTTATGCAAGTTTCAACCTTGTACACATGCCAGTATTCAACTGAGGTAGTTTCTGTAATAAACAAATAAGACATAAAAAATAACCTGTCTACATACGGATTCAACCGTATTACAAATGAAACATCATGAACTCTCATATATACACTAAGCAAGGATATAAACTACGGAAAGAAATATAATAGCATAAATCACGTTATGCAGCATTATTATAGCAACAGATAACAAACTGTAGAATACAGGATTATGCCCATAATAAGAAGAACTAAACATATATTGCAGGTATTAGTGTTATAAGCACCCGTGCTAACGCAAGTGTTAGCGCGATTACACTGATAATTATACAGATCACGAAACAGCTGCAAAACTGGCGTAATGCCAGAAATAGTTACGGTGCACACAAACATTAATCATTAAACATAGTATAATGATATGAACTTACTGTGTCATAAACTTTAACTTGCACTGAAGGATGCTGCACACGAGTGAAAAGCTTGCGAACTCTACGAAAACTCCAGCTAGTATACTTTCGTAACAGAGAATACCACACTTACGCTAGAAACGTATATGCTTTAAACTATGCACTGCGCATTTCACGTAACCCAACACTTTAACGAGATAAGTTACGTACAATAATAGATAAACCATAAAGAATTCGCAACATGTATATTATATTAAAACATTTACATTTACTTAACGGATTCCATTTTTCTTCACTTATTATCATTTACTTAGTTCTTGTACACACCCATGATGTCGCCTTTGCTCTGGTGGGTTGCATTGCAAAGGGAGGAGTAACTGGACACGCACCAACAGAGAGAAGCGCGGCATCGGCCTCCGGTATAGTTATCCGACCCAAAGCCGACGTAACAGACAAGCTTGATGAGCGGGAAATACCGTTGACTTGACTGAAGATTTGGCCGATGCCTGGCCGATACTTATTAGATGTTTCAGATAAGGAGGCCGACGTACGCTCTTGAGCCGACGTCGGGCAGACGTACGTGTGCTGTCTGGGATTGGTTTTAATGGAAATGTTGGTTGTATTGGAAACTATTGAGGTCTCTATGGGTCTCTGTTTCTCTGTACTGGTATGTGTTGGGTTCTATTGGTGGTGCCATTAAATCTTAATAGAATATGTCCCAAAACACACTACAAAAAGAAATTTTGTAATGGTTTTGATGGTGAAAGCTAATGGTAGGTATTTTAATGGAAACCATTAGGAATTTCTGTAATGGTTTTATTGTTTTTTTCAGCAGGGCTGAAGAATTTCCTATTTCTTATGAATTAGCATTGTAAAAATAGGCTATACATTAGACAGCTTTTTGTAGGCTGTCTAAATCTATTTATATGGAGAAATATAACCGCAATAGAAAGGTTTGTTTCTGTTGCTGTCAACGTTGTCTTTTGGATGTTTCTTTTTTTTTAAAGCAACACTATGTAGTTTCCATGTAAAAATGACTTACAGCTCCCCCATGTGGTTGAAAAGCGCAACAGTGCCTGGTATCAGACACTCTTCTGCAGGCAGGGGGAGGGAGGGGGCTGTGTGCTCTGCCCTCCACCGCCACTTTCAGAGTGTGCTTTTAGGAGCTAGGAGGCTGCTCAGGTTACACCAACAGTACAATTTGTCTAGTTAAAAGTTGTTCTATCATTGAAATAATTTTAGAGACATTATTTAAAGGTAAAAAAACTACATAGTGTTGCTTTAAATCCGTGAACTCAAAATCTGACGAGGGTTTGAAAGGACATGATGCTTCTGCGCAGCAACAGTACCCCGGGATCTTATAATCATTACTTCATTTTCAGTCTATCGTCTGCTTTTCTAAGCAGCTCAATCACGCGTCACCTCCCCTTACGAAAATTAACCATGGTTTTACTACAGTTAAAACCAAAAAACCATGGTTACTGTAGTAAAACCATAGTAACTACAAAATAACCATGGTTAAACCATAGATAGTGTAGTAATACACTCAATACACCAAAAAACCATGGTTACTACACTTTTACCACAATATAACCATGGTTAATTTTCATAAGGGTCGCCATGATTTGGATCACCTGCATGGCGTTAGATGCGTGTCTCGCTGAGTTTGCATGATCACCCTTTGTTAGATTTAATCCCATACAGCTGATTCCACTTGATGACTTGTGATTAAGAGGCGCATTAAGCATTCAAATTGTCACACGTTGTGCATTGCAAAATTAGCAAACGCCAATGTAAAGTGTATGCAGCCGGCGCATTTCAAACGAGCCATTGATCAATATGCTTGCCTGCGCTGTTTCCCTCCGCGTTCTGGGCTGCTGGTGGGCGAGCCTCAAACTCTGATCAGCCCCCATCCAGGGCATTTACATTAAATGTGATTAATAGTGCATAATTTCACGCGCTTCCATATTAAAGTGTCCACTTCCAAGGGTCTGTCATCAGATCTGTTGATAACGTGCATTTTGATATTGATGTGTGCCAAGACATTTTAGAAATCACGACCGGATGGCGATTTACAGCCATGTCCTAAGTACAGTATGTATGCTTTGTATAGTGACCCTATATATACACAGTTATGGTGACACAAAATGATTTAAAACTTGAAATAAGGTTTTGTATAATGCCCATTTCCAAGTCATTCACTCCCTGTGCAACTTCATTCGCTTGGTCACACCACCAGGTGTCACTGTGGCCTCAAAGCTTCAGCACTGGCACTCAGAGATCGATTGCTAAGTCTGAGGTAAAACACGCCCCCCTCATTAGCATACAGACGAATAAATAAATAAATGTATAAATAAATAAATGTGGAAATAAATATATATAGAAATATATAAATGTATAAATAAATACGTGTAGAAATAAATACATTTATACATAAATAAATGTGAAAATAAATAAAAGCAAAAATAAATAAATGTATAAATAAATGAATAAATAAATAAATAATAGTGTGAAAAATACAATTATACATAAATAAAAAATACAGGTATAAATACTCATTTATTTTTGTTTTTTTACATTTCCTTGTATATTATTTCTTTATTTATTTATGTATTTATTTATTTATGA
Organism: Paramisgurnus dabryanus; assembly: GCF_030506205.2. Lineage (NCBI taxonomy): Eukaryota > Metazoa > Chordata > Actinopteri > Cypriniformes > Cobitidae > Paramisgurnus > Paramisgurnus dabryanus. The sequence continues at coordinate 36,483,265 of NC_133346.1, read as the reverse complement.
ATATGGCAGAATTGGTTTTACATTTCCTTGTATATTTATTTATGTATTTATTTATTTATGAATATGGCAGAATTGGCTTCCCATAGATGCAGCAGGCAGTATAGGCCCAGCAGCTTGCAGGTAGGACCTATGCTGCCTACACATAAATTTGCAGTGTGTATTCTGTACCAACATGAGCAGTCAGGCACCCCACACTGGTAGTAATAATTGGGGGCATTGCTATGCAGTTTTGTGTGCTGAACATAGTTACACACATTCTCAGACAAACAAATTTACAGTTGAACATTGTGGTGCATGTTAACTAGTCACCTACCTAATCTATGTTTCTACACTCTTAGGCTGACACTGAACAGGATAGTTAGTCTCGCCCTCTGATGACCTGGAAAGAAAAGAAAAAGGAGAAATTACACAAAGGCAACCAACTATAGACCCCTTGCACGTGACGTCACGCTCTACTCGCGCGAATTATGGACGGCGGAAGTGCTATGTTGTAGACGGACGGCAAGCCGAACAATTACGTGTTTGTGTTCGTCAGGGTCATAAAATGGTTATTTCGTGTTGCTATGATGCACCTACCAATACAGAAAAGTGGCATAAATACATTATTTTTACATGAATGTTATTGTTTAATGCTGCAGTGACACCATAAATCATAGCTGCTAACTCCCACGCATCGCAATTGACCCCATTCTCACGCCACACATCCATTTTCACGATGTAAGTAGCTAAACCAGTGCTCGCAGTACTGACACTTTTATATTTTAGCGTACCTTCACTGTCTTTGGCGTGCCACCACTTCTCATGTTGCTGGTACTTTGCTGCAAAGAGTCAAAGAGCATTTCACTTTATGTGGCACTGCGCAGGAAGTTCGGCAGTGAGGACATCAGAGTACTGCGAGAGCAAGTCGAAATGTTACAAAAGGGTCCGCCTTTACCTTTGCTCTCGCGTTACTCTGATGTCATACGCCGATCAGTCAGCTCCGCACCAGTCGAACACACAAAGCGTCAAGGTCTGGATGAAAAGCAGAGACCTGCCCGGATTCCACGCACGCAGATACCCTCAGAAAACACCAATTTTAATCAACCATCACTCGCGTGTGCATGTTTGCAAGCAGTACAAGCCTGCGTGATGTTTGCGGTGACAGGTTTTAATAAAAGAGAAAAAAGTCAATTGATATTTGACATCTATAAACAATAATATATACGAAATATAATTATATGGTCTTGACATACACATTAACTGTTGCTTTAGTTTAATATAAACTATACTCATTTGGTTTATTTGATTGTGACAGTCCCTCTATCACCAATCACAAATCATCACTTTATGCTTCTCTTTCTCAGTGGATAAACTGAATCAAAGCTGCTGTTATCTGCATTTATACATTTTACAGAGACCAGTAGCCTGTTCATTAGATTTTAAGAACTTTTTTGGCCCTTTTATCAGAAGGAAAGCATAATAGAAGTGTATAAAATAATAGTAAAGACTCTAATCTCAGGCATTTAAACTCAGTGAAAGCTTTATTCAATTTAACACTCTGGGGTCGGCTGCGGCGCGGGCGCCGCAAACTCTTTATTTTTCGATCACTCCCCAAAGAGACTTAGATAACTCTGCTGATTTTTGACATACAGATATGATTTATACATCATTTAAAACGTTAAATTGTCTAGTTTTTTCTGTCCACTCCCAATAAAAACAGCATGTTGTGCTTTTCGCAAAATTAAGAAAATAAACATGATGCGCGTTTTGTTCTCTCTCCCTCAGTGAAGTCCTTTCAGAAACACGTCAGAAAAATGAACTCTAACTTAACGAATATTTGTCATATAAACAAAAGATAAATGTCTACATAATGCTTGGAATGTCTGCTTTTGGAAGATGTAAGTGAAAACAAATATTGTAATTCGTTGTTAACTGTATTAGAAGAGAGAGATGTACCGTCTTTCTTCTGTTGCTTCATTATCTATAATGAGCCACGCCCCGCTCCATTGAAGAGAAGAGCAGAGATCATCCATATTCATTAGTCAACCCCACAGTCAATGGACATTCCATCTCTGCAGCCATTCACTGCTGTGTTGAGTTTTAATCCGAGTGCTGGAAACATGACATCTACTTGTTTACTCGTGACTGTAACTAAAGTTATCTCCAGACGCGAGTGTGACTCGATCGACGTCCAAACGCACACACAAACACACAATACCTCATATTTGAAGCGCTTTGTGGTATCATTATAAAAGATGCGATTGCACACATCACATACTTGTTTACTAGCACCTAAATCTCCAGACAGACGCGAGTGTGTGTGCTTCGTCAGTGTGACGGGATCGATGTCCGACATATAAATCCTTATTTACTTGCGGATGTGTTTCAGTTTCTCCAGACGAGAGTGTTTTCTTTGTCTTCCGTCAAACAGCTGAGGCGACAGGAACGCACATACACAAACACGCGAGTCAGGAAACTCGACGCGCTTTTTGGTATTCTTATAAAATACGCGATTGCAAACAGTACAATCCTTATTTAGTTGCATATCTCCGCACAGCAAGTTTATTAAACACAGGATCACTCGCATGTGCACACATTCACTGCTTTCATGATCAACACGTGAGGTAATGGCGGTGGCTGTAAACAAACATTGATAAGTTTATCACGCGTGTCCCTGGTTGTGTTTCTACTATAATGATTACAAAAACACAAATAGGAGTCCAGACAACGATAGGCAGTTGTTCTTTTGAGCTTTTTACTGCACAAAAGTAAACCTCTTGCTGGCCAACCAAACACAAACCCTGTGTTCACTTTATGATGGCCAAACAGTACCTTTACCATGATTAGGCTACTATGGTTTTTAAAAGGTAACTTATACTTGTGATATTAATAGAAAATATTTCTATATATAGATATATATAGATACACACACACATTATATATATATAATATAAATATATATAATGTGTGTGTGTGTGTTTACATTATTTTGAAAAGTAAACCTTATCATGGTTTTACTACAGAGAAAGTTACATTCCTGTTGAACATCCCCACAAGGCTTATTGTGTGGCTCATTATTCAACTCTTTTGTCTCTCAGCTGTCAATCACTGATTATTCAGGAGCTTTCCCGCCTCCACGCATACAGCCTTTCCCAAGCAAAAGTGTGTTAGAAATTGTAAATCAATGTATTGCTTTATGTGCTTGAGTAGGCCATATGATTTTCACATCATTTTGAAGAAAAAACTCTAGACTACTAGATCCTATTTTGAAAAGTCTTGGGAAAACATGTTTAGAATGAGTTTTGTGGTGTTATATCAGTGACTTCAAAATTTTGCTTTTTCAAAAACCACGCATAAACATTTTTCTCTCAAAAATACAAACATGTACATACATGTTGATTATATGATATTGTAGCCCAGTTTGTGATGAACACAGTGTTATGAGACTTTTGCCATTAATATGTTTTTAAGCAACTGAAAAAAGCACAAATGTCAGTGCATGTCAAAACTTCCCCAGGGCCCTAAAAACCCCTTAGACCCCAGAGGGTTAATTTCTAAAATATGATTCGATTTGTATTGTGAATCATTTTAACGCAGTCTTTTCCAACTATTTAACACAGAAATAGCTTAAATCCACACTATTATCAATTGGCAAATGGTTAGGACTTATATAAAAAATTATTACAACAAACCCCCACCCCCCAAAAAAATCTCACTCCAAGCTGAACTCAGAAGTTGGCAGCTCTGCAGACTTTTAAAAGCCTTAAGATCAGCACCAGTGTATGGGGATATCCCGTTTACCACATAGTGGTACAAATCATGCAGGCTGAAGTCGGGCAGACTCTGCGTTTAATGAGGTCCGTGAAAATTGAAGGAGGAAGAAGGTAAGGGTCGGTATCCAGTCCCGCTATCTCTAACTTCTCTAAATAGCGCTTTTTCTGAGGACCTACCAAATGCCCTACTTCGACCGATAACGGCACAACAACTTCCTTAATATAAGAAGCCATGTATTTTAGTGTAATATATATTTAAACTGTTTAAAACTAATAAAAAATCCCGCTCGTCTATTACTAATCAACCTAGTGCGTCAGTGATTTTGCCGTCCAGCATGGCGTCGTCACGTGGTCTAGGTCACGTGTTTGCAAAGGGTCTATAAGAATTTCAGTTTGAATGCAGATTATAATTTAATTTAAGCCATATGTCAAAAATGATAGTGGTGTGTGTGTGTGTGTGTGTGTGTGTGTGTGTGTGTGTGTGTGTGTGTGTGTGTGTGTGTGTGTGTGTGTGTGTGTGTGTGTGTATATATATATATCCTTTCCTGGACAGGGATTATTCTAGTCCAAGACTACAATGCATGTTTGAGCTGCTCTAATTTAAAAACACATTGTACTGACTAATTATAAATTATAAATATATTGGTGCCATTGTTTTGTCTCAAGGTGCACACCTGTAGTGTTTTTGTAAGGTATGTTTGTAAAAACATCTTAAATGACCTCATTTAAATAAGGTATAATCCTGGATTAACCTAAACCCTGTCCAGGAAACCGTCACATAGTTTTTTTTTCTGTTGCACTTTGAGATTGCTCACTGCAAGTGCATTTACAACTTTTACAATTATTATTCATTCATATCAGGAAAAATGGGAACCCAAGTGTTAAAACCCTCCCGTTGTCGAACACGACATGAGACTAACTTACTCTAGTTAGCTCAGTCATGTTGTAACTAGGATATCCGCTGGAAAAATGAGAATCACAAAGTTATTAAAGTTAAACAGCTAACGGTTAGCCCTGCTAATCTATGATAACCTTGACTAATTACATAAATGTGCACACATAAGTAGTAATGTTTGTCCCATCATTGGTTTTATAAACTTTACAAACACCAGATTTGTATAAACGGTAATAGTGACATGAAAAATTATAGCAAAACTCTCATTACTAACATTACTAACTATTATCAAATGCTGTGAGAAAACTTTAAACAATTCCCGACACTTTCTAACAAAATGTGAACTGTGTCATGCGATAAACGTTTATTTGAAAGTAAATATTATACGTATATTAAAATAACATGGGTGTAAGCATAGACATTATAAACGTAGACACCTCATGAAGTGCTGGAACGCATCAAGCGTTGGCGCCATATTGGATGGGTCTCCTCACTGTACGCTAGCATCAGAGTCAATGGGAGTTAACGGAAAGAAAGCCATACTATGGCCGTATTTTGTGCAGCTTACGGTTGCAATAACCGGCGCAGTATTGATTCCAGATCACATGGGATTACATTTCACAAGTAAGATTGAACAATCATTTTGGTTATTTTACGTTATAATTTATAATATTATGTCAATGTTCAGCAGGAACTGGTACTCTCTCTCATGATCTCTCGCTGTTTTTTCTTGACATTTGAAGGTTTCCCAGTGATACAGGCATGAGGAGGCAATGGGAAGTTGCTATAAAACGGGAGGGTTTTGTTATGACAGAGTCGTCAAAGCTCTGTAGCAAAGAGTATAGAAGAACAAGAGGAGAAACTATGATTCGTTTTTAGCAACAGCCACTAGATGGCGCTTCAGTAACGCGGCCGCTATTTGGAATGAAAATTCTCACAGCCAATTCATTTTAATTCATACATATTAAAATTAATTTAATACCTAATTACATAAAATACATACTACGTAAAAATTACATAAAAATTGTGTAGTAAAGTACTTTTTAAGTAAAAGTAAAAAAAGTAGATGTTTAATGTACTTAAATATAAACCAAAAACTTGAAATTATGAAATGTAGTGGAGTAAAAATTATGATAATATGCTTTGGAATATAAGAAGAAAACTGATAAAATACAGATACTTGAAAATTTACTTTTATGTAGAAAGTAAAATACTTAAGTAGTGTCTGCCTTTGTCAATATGCCATACTTAAAGAGCATAATACAAAGTATTTTAGCATGAAAGCAGTATTTTTCAATTTGTGACGGCGTCCTGTATCATAACTAAATCTCTGCTGCTTATAACAACTCAAACCGTGGGAAAATCTGGTAAAAATTAGGGGAGTTATGATTATTCCTCATTAGAAATGAATGCAAGGGAGCGCACTGGAGACCCATCCAAGATGGCGGCCACGCGATACGTCAGCTTCAATAGGCAGCTCAGTCTACGAGGTGTCTACGTATATAATGTCTATGGGTGTAAGTGCTGCAATCATGCATGATGCTCACCTTCTCCATTCAGCCCGGAATAGAAGACACGAACGCGGGCGAATGCATCCCAAACAGTCGAGGCTATCCCAAGATTCATTGCGCGCCTGTAATGGCTGAATATTTTAAAATAAACATTTTAAACCTTTATTAAATAAAAGTGTGTATTTATCAGAAAAAAAATTTATTGTCACTGTTTTAGTATTATAAATTTTGTTTTGTGTTAATATTGTTCTGTTTATGTTTTCATATATATTCATATTTGTGTTATATATTTCTAAGGTTGATTAATTTGAAATACTGTTGAATAGTTTAATCTACATCAACATGACATATTTTCTAAAATAAATTAATATTTTTCTGATTCCATATTTATTTTAATAAGTCAGAAACGTCTCCACTGTGTCCTGCTGACAGGCGCGGTGGGCATATGCAGCAGCTGACGCAAATTATGGGTCTTCCGAAGGGTAGACCGCCTCATTCAGTTCTCTTCCCAAACTTCTGAGGCTGCCACCTTGAAAGACCGAGTACTCACCTTTTAAGGTTGCATGCTTAGAAGGTCGCAGCCCTTGAATTGGGAAACAGCTTTTGAACTTCAAAACCGCTCTTGAGGAGTCTATCGGTGACGTCACGGACACTACGTCCATGTTTTTTTTATACAGTCTAATGTTTTTTTTTATACAGTCTATGGTTCAAAACAGTGGCCGGTTGCATAAACATAGCCGTGACGTTAAGACTGCGTCTTAAGAATGATTCTGACTAACTAGCAATAAGTTGGGGCTAATCAGTCTTATTATTTGGATTTAAATTAGACCAATCTACCTTTCTATATAACATACTTAAAACAGTTAAGATGTGTAATCCTCACCATGTAAGGTTCAAACACTAACAGGTCTGTTAGTTTTGTGCATTAGAAACAAACTCTCATTGAGTGTTCGTCCCTTTATTATAGACTTCCAAAAGAGATGCCGTGTCAGGCTGCAGTTCCTTTGCAGTAATACAAGAGGTAATTTTGATCTTCAATGACTTTACTGTAACATATGAACTCATGAGAATGATATTATGTAGTAATAAGACACACAGGTCCTGTGTAATCCTCACCATGTAAGGTTCAAACACTAACAGGTCTGTTAGTTTTGTGCATTAGAAACAAACTCTCATTGAGTGTTCGTCCCTTTATTATAGACTTCCAAAAGAGATGCCGTGTCAGGCTGCAGTTCCTTTGCAGTAATACAAGAGGTAATTTTGATCTTCAATGACTTTACTGTAACATATGAACTCATGAGAATGATATTATGTAGTAATAAGACACACAGGTCCTGTGTAATCCTAACCATGTAAGGTTCAAACATTAACAGGTCTGTTAGTTTTGTGCATTAGAAACAAACTCTCATTGAGTGTTTGTTCCTTCATTATAGACTTCCGAAGAGATGCCGTGTCAGGCTGCTGATGGGGACAAATGTAGTTCCTTTGCAGTCATCATTCCAGAGGTAATTTTGTTCTTCAATGACTTTACTGTAGACATATGAACTCGTGAGAATGATAATTCGTATGGAAAGACAGGTCCTGTGTAATCCTCAAATTTACAAGTTAAGACATTAGGAGGACTGAGTAAATCCAGTTTAGTCTTCTGAAGGTTTTTCATTCTCCAATGGATTTTTTTGCTTGATCTATCATAATATTTTTGTCACTTTTTTTGAAATGTGATGATTGTAACCCTCTGAAAAATTGCCCCACACAGTTGTGGTGTGAAGAATCTTTTCCTATCGGTATGACTAAATGTTCATGGTTCTATACAATGCTTTCTATTAGGGATGTAACGATACTTCACGATAAAACAAATGCCACAATGTTGCATCGTAGCATGATGGGGATATTTATACGATGACGTTCTTTTAATTTTATTTCCTTGACCGGTCAACACATGATCTACTCTGCGCCAGCGTCACCTGTGTTTCACCGCAGTCACACAGACATCACTTGAATCACCTGCAGCTTGAATGAAGGTCAGCAACACGACTTTGATAGAAACAGATATTGATATAGATAATGCCCCGTCATCTTTAAAGTCCAACGTCTGGCAGCATTTTGTTTTCATATCACTCGACGGGAATCTTAATTAATTGCACGGAAGCGTGTGCACACAAAAAAATGCCTAGACGTGCGCTTCTGTCCGTTCAGCTGCGTACAAAAGTCCAGGTGACGCCACACGATTGAGGTATCTTATGAAAACATAACAAAACTAAAGTAAGTTTCTAAATAATAATGGTAATCTTATTTTGACTCAATCACTATTGGCTTCTGAAGATGGATATCAGAATTGTTTTGTGCAAAGCAGAGAAAGAGAAGCAGAAATGAGAGATGATGAGTTTAAAGTAGTTTAATCCTCACTCAGTCAGGTCTTAAACATTAGAGAAAAAATCTTAAGTAAACCTCTGTCAAGTCTATAGAATTGCTTTGTTGCTGAGAAAAATCAAAACATGTATGTGTTATACTATTCTGTATTTTAAGATATGGAATTTAATATTTAGTTCACTAGCTGTAGGACACAGTTGGCGGTAACTATGATACTAGATTATTTAAGTATAGCAGTCATAAAAAGAATGGCTTCTTAAAATAGTGCTATTATAAAAATATTCTTGTAAAAAAAAGTTATTGATCATTGTTATCATTGTATAATGTAAAATGCAAATGTGCAAGAAAATATGTTCTCTGCTGTCAATATTTCCAAACCTTTTATGCCATTTATGCCTCCAAACATGTTAACAATGTTCATGTTAAGTATAATGAACATGATACTTGAATATTTTTAAATACATGTAGGAATAGTGGGTTAAGCAAAGGACATTGTGTAGAAGAAAAGAATTGGGGGTCTGTGCCCCAGTAGAGCTTTATATCTAACAACGCCCCGGCTAAGTCTCTTAATTCTAATTTATGTAAAATTTCCCTTTTTTCAGTGACAGACCTGCAGTACAGAAGGTTCAGTTAAGCCTTAAAATATTGAGAGAGAGGTTAAAAATCTAGATTGAAAAGTAAAACAAAATCTAGATTTAGAAGTTAATTTCTAAACAATTTCAATCATAACAGGGGTAATAACAAGAATCATATTTTATTTTCAAAGAGGAACAGAATACAAACAGTTAATTGGTTTTGATATTCTACACCCCCGAGTGTCAGTTAGGATCAAATTCTTATCTTTTGATTACACTGGTTTTTTTTTTTTTTTGTTAACAGGATTGTGATCATGATCTCGTCCCTGAAGATATGTGAAGTTTAAAAAAATGTGTCACATGTGGAGGACCCTTTTCACCTCTAAAATGGTCAGGGGTGAGGTGTAAAGGTAATTTTTTTAAGAATGAAGATCCATCCATATCTTTTGAACATGATGCCACAGAAACACTTTTAAAAAACGGCTACATGTGCAACTCTGCCATATGTTCAAGATGATAATCAAAAAATGAAACAAACGCACTCCGTCCGAGGTGCAAGTCAAAAAGAATACATCCAAATATATAGCACAAAATATTGACTGCACACTCACTTGCAAAATAATTTTATTGTAACCAACGTTTCGGCAAATAGCCTTCGTCAAGGTATGTTCAAGATGAGCCATTTACAGTTACACTCACTTTTTAAGTACTGACCATGGTATTATGAACCGTCTTATTTTATTAATTCTTAATAGGGGTGGGCGGAATGACCAAAAATCTATTCCACGGAATAAGTTATTTTATTTCACGGTAGCGGTATATATCACGGAATAATAATTTTTCTGGTAAATCAACAAAAGGGACTTGCTTAATATATTAAATTCCAATTTAACACTTAAAAAATATATCTTTAATTAAATTTTTTTATTTTTTTATTTAGAGCATTAGTGAATGAAAGACTCTCAACTTTTAGATCAACCTCAACAAAAAGGTCAACAAAAAATAAGCCACATTTCTATGGTTTAAAGAGAACAGAACTTTTTATTAATATCAGAACAGATTCTTAATATTTTCTCAAAGCAATGAAATAAATAAAATTTCAGTAACAAAAAACAAATCTTGCAGAAATATAAAAAATGTAAACATTTGAGGAAAATGTCAGAATCTAAACACTTGTTCTAAAAAAAACTGAATGTAAACACTTCTGAGGCTCAAACTATTCTGACTGTAAACACTTCCTGAGTATAAGAAATTTAAACACTTTTAGAAAAATATCAAATAAATATAAACACTTGAATAAATTAAACAATAAATATTAAAATTTAACAAAACAATTACAAATTGTGTGCAAGAAAAACAAGCTGGTCAACTCTCTCTGGTTTTAGTGCAGATCTGCGGCATGTAACAATATTCCCACTTGTGCTAAAAGCACGCTCAGATGGAGCACTTGTGGCAGGGATACACAGATATTTTTTGCCAGGCTGGCCACACGTGGAAAATTAGCCTCGTGCTGCCTCCACCATTCCAGGGGGTTGGTCTCACCATCCACTTCAACCGTCTGCAAATAGCTGTTAAGTTCCATTTCAATTGACTCACTTTCTGACTGGGGGACAGCTTGCCGTTGGCGTGACGAAATTTTAAAGAAGCTTCCCAAACTCTTCTTCTGTTTTTTAGCAGGATGTTCTGAATTTTCTCCAGCATCTTCAGCTGCTGGCACTGAGACTCCCTCGACAGGACGTTTTTCAGCTGCAAGACTCTCCATCTCTGCTGCAGCTCTGGTCTTAATGTAGTCCACTCGTTCTTCATTTATGTATGTGGTTTTGAAGCGGGGGTCAAGAAGGGAAGCCATGTCAAGCAGCTCCTGTGTGGATTCATCTGCATATTTGTCATTCAAATACTCCAGAATGCTCACCTTAATGTCCCTGGTAAGCTGTGTGTCATCATCCTGTGGCTTAAGAACCTGTTCATTAAAAAGATGAAGCACGGGTTTCAAGTATGAAACGCTTACGTACTGTTCCCCTGACAGGGCATCTGTAAATTCTACGAGTGGGCATAATGCCTTATTTACAGATTCGAGAACGTCCATGTCCTGCCATGTTAGAGCCAAATGTCTGGTCTTTTTGTCAGCTTGCAGAACTTGTGTTAGGGCTTTTTCCTGCTCAATGACCCTTTCAATCATTTGCTGCCTAGATCCCCATCTTGTTGGAGTCTCAGTGATAAGCTTGTGAGCAGGCAAGCCTAGCTGCAACTGAGCTTTGGCCAATTCACGCTGTCTTTTCCAAGTGTTTGAGAAGGCACTCACAATTTTCTTGCACACCCCAATTGCACGGTCAACTTGGGGCACTTTTACACCTCTCTCTGTATAAATAGATTAAAAGGGTAGAGGGCTATGTGTAAACATGATGTAGCAATAGCTGACAAATTACACAAGACAAGTAGCATGCATTTAAAAATGTTTAAATGTTTATCTGTATAATTAAGATGTATTTATAAGTTTAACAACATACTTCCTAATAACAGGATGTAGAGATAATAAAATAAAGACAAAAATAAAAGTCATAAAGAATTATTAAACTATTATTATTGTTATTATTATTAATAAAAATTTCTATTAGACACTTACCAATGGCTAAATGAAGACGATGACCAAAACACTGTAATCGTGTCCAGTCATTTAGTTGCAGTGCTTTGATGTTGTTTGTTGCATTATCAGTTGTGACACAGACTTGATGATCCTCTCGCAATTCCCATGACTGAAGCGCTTCCTTTAAGCTTTGCGCTATCATCTCTCCCGTGTGATCCTCGGGAAAATAGGAAGTCTGCAGACATCTACTGCACAATGTCCAGTCTTTGATGAAGTGGATTGTTAAGCTCATATACGGCTGTGTAGTTCGGCTTGTCCACAAATCCGTTGTTGTTGAGAAGTATAAAGCACTGCGAAGCTCCGCTTCAATTTTTCGTCGGCCTTCTCCATATAATCGCGGCAACTCTACTTCACTAAAGTGCTTGCGGCTCGGCATTACGTATCTCGGATCAAGCGTTTTGATCAGATCATGAAATCCCTTCTTTTCCACTGTGTAAATTGGTGCCATGTCTTTACAGATATGCATTGAAATGGCTTGCGTTATTTCTTTCCATCTGCGTGAGGTTTTGTCATATGGAGTGCCTCTAGTAAATGATTCGGCTAAACTAGTTTGTTTTGATTGTGTTTTGCTTTTAGCACCAGAGGTTGACGGAACACCTGATGCGGAGTGCATCTGTTGGCTGTCATTGTATTCTTTGACATGCTTCATCTTTAGATGATAAAACAAGTTACTTGTGCTACCGTGGCTAACGTGCACATTCGCGTGACATAGTTTGCAAATCACGTTTTTCTGCTCTTTGTCAGATTTTGTAAACCCGAACCACGTCCATACCACTGATGTCGCGCCTCGCTTCACAACAAGTTCCTCCTCCTGCTCGGGATTGGTTTGTGAGACTTCTTTATCAGCATTCTTATCTTTCTCCATGTTTATCCTCTTATCTACGCTTATGTGCAGCTTCTCAATCGTTCTCACGTCAGCCGTGCTACACGTGAGGTTAACCACGCCCACTAATTTACATTCCACGGTATACACGGAATAGAAAAATCTGTAAGGGTAGAAATTTTATTCCGCGGATACGGAATATTCCGTCATACCGCCCAGCCCTAATTATTAATTTTCTCTGTCTAGTTTGCTACGAGTCCTGGCACAAAAAGTGTTATGTTAAGCACAAGGTGAACATCACTGAACCTCTGCCAGTGGTAAGTGTTTTAGTAGAACTATTCTCAGTGAAATGCTTTCCAAGTACACAAAATACAAATGTATTTTTTAATCATTATCAGGTCTGTGAAGAACAAAGTTCAGGTGAGGTTGTATCATCAGAAGAGGAATATGTGCCTGATTCCACAGCTGATTCCAACAGCTCATGGGACAGCATAGCAGAGCCTTTAAAAATTGATCAAAGTCGAGATTTAGAATTACAGAATTTTGAGGCGTCCACCAGCAAGTCTCAAAAAAGACACACCACCAAGAAACTTTTGTAGAGGCAGAGAGAGAGTCTGTTTCTGAAGCTGCAGAATCAAGTCAGCTTGAAGGATCAGGAGTTACTGCCAAAGTAGGAAATGCTGAAGGCATAATTGTTGGTGATAGCACTGATGCTGGGACTAAACAGGTCTTAAACACATCCTCCTCTCTCAAAAATAAAACGTACTGCTACATTTGTGGAAAACAACAGACAAAGTTTACACGTCACCTAAAACGTCATGAGAAAACTCATGCAGATGTTGCTCAAGCTTTAAGTCTTCCCAAGAAGTCCAAACAGCGCCAGAAAATGCTTATAAAGCTACGCAACAAGGGAAACTACATCCATAACTCTGAGGTTTTAGCAAGGGGAGTTGGATCCCTAAAACTAAGGCGCACAGCAAAGACAAATTACAATGCAAAAGACTATATTCACTGCATGTACTGCCAGGCATTTTATCTACGAAGAGATCTGTGGCGACATGTTAAAAAATGTTCTTCAAAACCAGTAGAAGCCAATTCAGAGATTGGAAGAAAAAAGATCTTGTCTTTGGCCTCTATGAATGAGTCAGCTCTGTCTCAGCAGATATCCCCAGGTGTTTGGAAGATTTTAGCTGTCATGAAAGATGATGAGATAACTGCTACTGTGCGAAGTGACTATTCTATTCTTCAGCTGGCCCAGTCATTTTTTATTAAACATGCACAGGATCCCACCAAATATGACTATATTCGCCAGACATAGTCGCAAGGAATTCTCAATACATACCCTTGAAGATGCTGTGAGACCTGCAAATTTTGATGTGGTGATCAAAGCTGTCAAGAAAGTGTCTGGGTACGATGACGAAAAGCACTGCTACCGTACTCCAAGCCTTGCATTAAAGTTGGGCCACTCACTGCAGAAAGTCAGTGACATTTTACATTGCAGAGCACTGATGGCACAAGACAGTAACCTAATAAAGTCAACCCAGAATTTCAAAACCCTTTATGCTACAAAGTGGTCTGAACTCATCTCCCACACCGCTTTAACTACGCTGAATGAGCGCCACTTTAACAAGCCTTCCACTCTTCCTTTTACGATAGATGTTTAGCGTCTTCATAGACATCTGGAGAAGACTACAGAACAAGCATTGAAAGACTTGGAAGACCACAGTTCACCAAAATCGTATGGTGAACTTTGTAAAGCCACCATGGCAAATGTAATACTTTTTAACAGGAGAAGAGGGGGAGAAGTTTCAAAGATGACGCTGAATGGCTTCCTGGAGAGAGACACAAGTGCCCTGCACAAGGATGTCGCTTTTGGACTGACACAATTTGAACTTCACCTTTGTCAACACTTCAGTCGCGTTGAATTAAGGGGTAAAAGAGGCCGGAAAGTTGCGGTGTTACTTTCACCAGACATGGTAAAGGCAATAACACGCCTAATAGAGAAAAGAAAAGACTGTGGTGTTCTGGCAGAAAACCTGTTCCTGTTTGCCAGACCTCACTGTCTGACTCCCTACAGAGGACAGGACTGTTTGAGGCTATATGCGAGTGAATGTGGGGCTGAAAACCCTGAGCTCCTCAGATCGACATTATTACGCAAACATGTCGTAACTTTGTCACAGATCTTGAACCTCAAGGATCACGAGTTAGACCAAGTTGCTGACTTCCTTGGGCATGACATTCGCGTTCATCGTGAATATTATCGGCTTCCAGAGGCTACTTCCCAGCTGGCCAAAATCTCAAAATTACTGCTTGCCATGGAGAAAGGGACTCTTAGAAGCCTTCAAGGCAAAACACTTGAGGAGATTGAAATTGAAGGTAGGCATGGGCCGGTTACCGGTTTCACAGTATACTAAGGTTTTAAACAGTCAAGGTTTCAAAACCACTAAAATTTTCTGTGATACAGTTTGCAAGGTATGAGCTGCTTTTACACAAAATTCATTAAATTGTTAAGTAACATAATTGATTTGATGTTTACATTTAATATAAAGAATATTATAATTTAAAGGCTTTATCTTTACCTGGCATACATGTTGTATGTGGCTTAAAAATGAATTGTATTGTGTCCAGTTAAAAAGGTGTTGTTTGTATACACAGACATTTGAAAATGACACATTTTAGTGTTGCAATGGCAATACCGCAACCCTGTGAAACCTTGATATTTTTGCTTAAGGTTATCATACAGCCAGAATCTCATACCTGCCCATGCGGTAAATGCCATTTAATGTGAAGTAAAAAATAGAACGGTAGGAAATGTGTTTTATCAAAATTGAACACACATTATATGTAGGCAATCTATAGCACTTGAATCTCATTATTCATCAAGGTAATATAATTTATTTTCTTAGATAACCTACAGTTGACTGAATCGAGTGAAGAGAGTGAGGTCGATGAAGGAAATCTCACATATCCACAGACTGGTAATTACAGTTTGATTTTCTTGAATTTGCTTCATAAAATCACATGACAAATGTTAAACTTTTATTATAGATTCTACAGAGATGAAAAGAACAACAAAACCTGTTGAAGCTCCAGGCACTTGTATTGTCACCAGATGGTTAAACTCTTAACAGTGTAACTCTTTGCTATGATTTATCCCTAACCAATTGTTATTTCACTGTCCAGTCAGTAACTGTGTAACCATTTACTGTTTTCTTGTATTTTAAACACAATTCGAGGGGATGTTAATTTGTGTCTGAAATACAAGCAAACGTCTCTGGTTACGTATGGTAGCCCTCGTTCCTTGAGTGATGGAACGGAGATGTCATCTCGATAGGAGTTACCAACGAATTGGGATCACGCTAGGGAGACCAATTGCCTTCAAGTGGAACTAAAATGAGCCAATGAAAATTAGCGTGCAGGATTTGTACTTAATCTTGTCCAACTCACTCATATCTGCCAGGGTGAGCCAATGATGTCGCTCCTGGACGACAAGAGTGAACATCGCCCTGCCCAGGGAACATGCAGAACTTTTTTTGTCCGGAGGGCAAGGTCTGTCATCATATGCAGCACTTGGAGCACCCCTGGGTCGGCACCTTTCTCCTGCATGTCACAGAGCGCCATGGCCTGGTGAACCATTGCATGCAGGGCCATCTTTTGAAATATGAGATTGTGTGAAGCGACAGCCAGGCACAGAGACTTGAGAAGATCAGCTTGTAGAAAGAGAATTCCAAACGCTCATTCACTCAGACACAACCGGTCGGCTACAGAGCAAAAAGCAATATGTGTGTGCGTTCGCTTCCGCTTTATACCCGCACTGGCAGGCGTGGGCACGGAATGCAACTCCCGCACACCAATATTCATTGATTCATTTTAGTTTCACACGAAGGCAATTGGTCTCCCTAGCTTGATCCTAATTCGTTGGTAACCCCTACCGACATGAGGTAGAAGTGATCTAACAAGAGGTAACAGTAAGGGCCTTATCCACTTGGGTCCCAGATAGCAGACTATCAGACTGCATACACAGTTGGTTTGCATTTTACAGCTGGGATGATATGAGGTCACATGCAAAGATGGTGAAGGGCGTAGTATGTCAATTAAATGTTTGAACGTTTCCTGGTTTTTGCATTGTTAATGAGTTTGGACGAAAGCAGCCCGACTGCACGCACCAAGTAAAATTCAGTCCCGTGGATTTAAAAGTTTCTGTCATTATTATTGGGAGAAACGAGACACAGGAGTGTAAACATTCTCTTTGTATAATTTGAACGTTGCAAATTAACCAAACTATCTCTTTTTAATACTTCTACTCATCTTCTGTTATTTGTGTGTATGTATTTAATAGAGTATATTACATTTGATTACAGGTTCTGGAGGGCTGCTGATTGCTAGGCAACCTGTTGGTAAACCTCCAGGCATGTCTGCGCCATTATCACAAGGTTCGCCCTTATCCTGAGTCTACTAACATGTCATCTTATTTTATTGTGCATTATTTCGTAACCTAAAAGCAATGTATTCAGTCCTCCTTCACTTGTTTGTCACAGCAAAAATTTGGATAAATGCAAGGCATGTGAGCTAAATTTCAAATGATGTGGCTGTACAGTACAGTAGTAGAAGCTTTAAATGATGACCAGGACACTTTTTTCAATCTAACAAATGTACTCATTAAAACATTGCAGTGTAACAATGAACATTGGCATGGCTGCCACTTTCAATGCACACGACAGCAACTACGGAGTCTCACCTTGCTCTTCCACTTCAAAATAAAAGCACTTCCTATTATATCATTTACAGAAAATAATAATGTTCTTACCCTTACAACTGTTTATTTCTCAATTACTGTAAATAATGTTAATATGTTTTAACCTAAACCATATTTGAACTTTCCTTTTCAGCTTATTTTAAAGTACACACATTTTTTTTATAATTAAATAATTACACTTTTTTCCACATCCCCCCCAGTGATCGGTAAGATTTGTTTTATGTTTTTAGAAGTCTCTTATACTCACCAAGGCTGCATTTATTTGATTAAAAATACAGTAAAACCATAATATTGTGAAATATATTATTACAATTGAAAACAGTTATTTTATATTGAAATTTTAAAAAGTAATGTATTCCTGTGATCAAAGCTGAATTTTCAGCATCATTACTCCTGTCTTCAGTATCACATGATCCTTCAGAAATCATTCTAATATGATGATTTGATGCTCAAGAAACATTCATGATTATCAGCATTTGATAATTTTTTTTCTACGATTCCTTGATGAATATAAAGTTCAAAAGAACTGCATTTATTTTTAAACTGAATATTTTTCAACATTCCAAATGTCTTTACTGCCACTTATTATCAATTTAATGCATCCTTGATAAATGAAAGTATTGATTTCTATCATTTATTTTCTTAAAAAAAAAATCTTACTGACTTAACTTTTAATGGGAATGGGAAGTGTACATCAGCATCATCAAAGGATTAGGATCAGCAACAGGTCTCCTTAACACAATGTGAATTTATAAACAGTACAGAAACATATGAGTCCATCACTACCAGGAAACCGTTCAGGTATCCTGCCCTTCTTCCAAGTCTGCCTGGAAGTGTTCCCCTCTGATTAAGATGGCATCTCCCACTTTCAGCATGTGAGCTGACTCCAAGTCCATCAGATAGTCCTTTTGTCAGCAGTTCCAGAAACTAGTTGACAGCGTCTGCAGAAATCTCCATCTCATGTCCTGTCTGCTCACACTTGTGGCATGAGATTGCGGAAGCAAAGTCTTTGGTAGTAAGGACGCAAGTCTTTTCCCCATCTGAAAGTGAGAAGGTTTGAGTGGTTGGGGCACTGATGCATCGCTACCGACATCATCAGCATGGCCTCCACCTCTGTAAGCGTGATTGTCAACTCCTTGAAGTTCAGTTAACTTCTCCCCAGGATCATCTTCAAGCATGTTTTCACCGACCTCACAAGTGTCTCCCAGAAGCCGGCCCGCCAAGCAGCTCTTTAAACGATAAACTTCCAGATGATCCCCTTGTCAGTGAAGGACTCTGTAAGCTCTGAACCTTTGCGTGACTGACTTAGCTCTTTTAGATCTTTGTCTGTTCTTTTAAATGTCTTTGCTTTATCTGAATTTCACAGTCCTTGCCTGGCTACAGATCTCTTTACGGCTGAGAGAAAAGTTTCAGTTGTTTGTTCTGACACTAACTCAGAATACATTGCCAGAGTGACAGTGTGAGAAGTGCGTTGAAGGCTTTGGTAGGCTGAACTGTCTCGTGCAGTGAACTGTCATGCAGTCATATGCATGTTAATGACAGCTGTCATAAACATGCATAAAATCTCTGTCATGTCCATTTTGCGCACACCCTTTCATGTAAAGTTTTACCTGAAATTTGGTGGAATGTCTCTTTGTTAGTTACCTGGTTTGCTCAGCTGCAGTGCTCTCTCTGCTCTCAACCTTATTTTCCAGAAACTGGATGAGCTGGTTAACCCTCTGGAGTCTAAGGGGTTTTTAGGGCCCTGGGGAAGTTTTGACATGCACTGACATTTGTGCTTTTTTCAGTTGCTTAAAACATATTAATGGCAAAAGTCTCATAACACTGTGTTCATCACAAACTGGGCTACAATATCATATAATCAACATGTATATACATGTTTGTATTTTTGAGAGAAAAATGTGTATGCATGGTTTTTGAAAAAGCAAAATTTTTAAGTCACTGATATAAGTCCACAAAACTCATTCTAAACATGTTTTCCCAAGACTTTCCAAACTGGATCTAGTAGTCTAGAGTTTTTTCTTCAAAATGATGTGAGAATCATATGGCCTTCTCAATCACATAAAGCAAGATATTGATTTACAATTTCTAAGACACTTTTGCTTGGGAAAGGCTGTATGCCTGGAGGCGGGAAAGCTCCTGAATAATCAGTGATTGACAGCTGAGAGACAAAAGAGTTGAATAATGAGCCTTGTGGGGATGTTCAACAGGAATGTAACTGTCTCTGTAGTAAAAATAAAATGATAAGGTTTACTTTTCAATATAATGTAAATACACACACACACACATTATGTATATATATTTCTATTATTTTCTATTAATTTCACAAGTATAAGTTACCTTTTAAAAACCATAGTAGCCTAATCATGGTAAAGATACTGTTTGGCCATCGTAAAATGAACACACTTCAACACAGGGTTAGCGTTTGGTTGGCCAGCGAGAGGTTTACTTTTGTGCAGTAAAAAGCTCAAAAGAACAACTGCCTATCGTTGTCTGGACTTTTATTTGTGTTTTGTAATCATTATAGTAGAAACACAACAAGGGACACGCGTGGTAAACTTATCAAAGTTTGTTTACAGCCACCGCCATTACCTCACGTGTTGATCATGAAAGCAGTGAATGTGTGCACATGCGAGTGATACTGTGTTTAATGTTGCTGTGTGGAGATATGTGCTTAGACGCAACTAAATAAGGATTGTACTGTTTGCAATCGCCTATTTTATAAGAATACCAAAAAGCGCGTCGAGTTTCCTGACTCGCGTGTTTGAGTATGTGCGTTCCAATCGCGTGAACTGTTTGACGGAAGAACAAAGAAAACACTCGCGTCTGGAGATACTGACACACATACGCAAGGAAATAAGGATTTAGATGTCATGTTTGGTGCAATCGGATGGAAATACAAGGAATGGAGAGACTGGATTGTGGATTGCGTATCCATTGACTGCAGGAGGCACGAGTCATGCATATGGATGTTTCTGCTCGTTCACTTCAATGGCGCGGGGGTGTGGCGATCTCTTCTCATTAGAGATAATGAGGTAACAGAAGAAAGACGCTACCTATCCTCCTTCTCATGCAGTTTACACCCAATGACAATATCTGTTTTCGATTTCACTTACATCATTTAAAAGTAGACATTCCAAGCATTATGTAGATATTTATCTTGTGTTTCTACGACAAGTATTTGTTAAGTTACAGTTTATTTTTCTGACGCGTTTCTGAAAGGACTTCACTGAGGGAGAGAGAACAAAATGCGCATCATGTTTATTTTCTTAATTTTGCGAAAAGTACAACATTCTGTTTTTATTGGGAGTGGACAGAAAAAAACTAGACACTTTAACGTTTTAAATGATGTATAAATCATATCTGTATGTCAAAAATCAGCTGAGTAATTTAAGTCTCTTTGCGGAGTGATTGAAAAATAAAGAGTTTGCGGCGCCCGCGCCACCATCGACCCCAGAGTGTAGAGGGCTGTTTTGTAACATGGATTAGTGGCTCTCTGGAGAAAAGCTTCGTTTGAAGGGGCGGGCTGCACTGAAACCTGGACGTAAACGCCCACTGCTATGATTGAACAGCTTCATTCCTCGTCATTACATGTGGGGAAATGTTTTAAAAACATTAATGTGTAAAAATAGCAGCCAAACACATATATGTTTGACCCAAAAAAGATTCTGGGTGCTAAAGATGATACACATAAATGACAATACGTATAGTAAAGTAGAAACAAAACTTTAAACTCAACATGACTAAATTACTGTATACCACACAGTAAGCGCACATCAGAATCTAAACTGCGGCTGATAAATCCTTATCAATAACTTTGAATATTTCTATTGTGCTTGTGAGGTTGCTCTTAGATACACGTAACATACAGGGTCCGAAATTAACACCCGCCAAGCGCCAAATGCGGGTAAATTTTCAGTTTGGCGACTAAATTCAAAAGGCTACCCGCCACACTGGCGGGTGATTTTCATACCAAAATATAAATGCAATATAATGTGTTTGCCAGTAACTAATCTGGGAACGAGGTGAGCTAGCCACAGAACGTCTCTACGTTCCAAGTCTCGCACTAGAGACGGTCTGTTGCTAGCTTGTACTGCGGGTAACTTGCGGTCTGCAGCTATCTGCTGCATATCAGCTATTAAAATGCATCCCCGCCCTGCCCGTCGGGCTATCTTGACTTATAGGGAGGAAAAAATATATTTAAATGCTTATGCATTCTTTCACAGATTTGGATGGGTAATAATGGTGTATGAAATTCAGGCATTGGATATTTAAATTAGTTTGAGCGTGCGCCCGAGTTTTACTTTCGCGATTGCGCGAAAAGACGCAGTACAGGAAGCAATCCGTACTGATTTGTCATGGATTTGTTGGGCAAATACTCCAACTTCGTCCTGTCAGTCATTACTATCCTCACGTAAGAAAATGTAATCTCTCGCAGCAAGCTTTAAAGTATTGATTGTACGGGCAGTGAAGAGAGTGACTCTTAAAGCAGTTGCCCCTGTTTTTCTGACCGAAAAAATGATCCAATCTGTAACTGGATGATCCAAACTGTGAGTTTTGTGACCCACTAAACCACTTTTAAATAGTGAGTATATCTGGTGTGGGGATGAGCAGGAAAAGTTGGTTTACATGGAAATCCAGTCTTTTTGTTTGTTAAAAAAACAACAACATCAAAACAACAACAAGAATAGCAGATTAAACATTGTGATTAGAGGCCCTATTGGCTTTGTATTGGCAAAATTTGGCCTGTATTAAAACTAATTGAATAAGCCTGTGCTATGCCCACAAAGTCAAGTGGCATTTTCTTATCTGTGACTTCAGTTAATATTTCAGATTCAGAATCTGATGTATAGATATTTCACTTCGGTTAGAAGAAAAGTTTGTACTGATGATTGATATGTACTGAAAATTGATATGTGTTATTTGTGTTTTGATAGATGTTTTGTCTTAATATTCTACATTAAAAGTAATGTATTTTTTTATTCGGGCTACTTGCATTCATTTCGGGCTACCAAAAACTGAAGAGTGCCTGCCCGAAGGCCTATCAGGGATTTTGAAATTTTGCGAGCGCTGCCATGAATACAGCAAATGAAATTAATATACATGTGACAAAAAAAGGCTGTTTATTATTCTGGCCGGTAAGAAATATGCTTGGCTGGTGGATTTTTTCATCTACCAGTCCCTGTGGCAGGTGAGCCAAAAAGTCAATTTCGGACCCTGATTACATACCACAGTTAAATGATAAAAAATCTTTGTTGAGTGTTGGACTGTTCAAACGCAAAATGCCTAAAATTACCATACACAACACAGTAAGCGGGCATCAGAATCTAAATTGGGGCTGGTAAGTCCTTCCTTATCACTAACTTTGTATATTTCTACTGTTATATTACAGTCGTATTCAGGGTGCGATTTGTGAAAAAAAACAGAGGGGGGGGGGTGTTTTCATAGGCGTCGATTTCGGCGACGGTGGGTACCCACCATATTTCGTCATGAGTCATTTTGTACCCACCACTAGTTTTAACTTTTTGGACTGTTTTCAGTGGTTATGAAGAGCAATATGAGAGAGAAATTTGGTAATCATTGTCCAACCTAACAAAAATCTATTATAATATTATTATTATTTTTTTATTATATATTTCTAATTAAAATATTTCTAACATTCAGAAATGCGCTCTCCGCTCACGAGCTCTGATCGGAACAAACCCGAACCTCACTGTCTGCTGAACTTGGACAGAAACATCAAAATATAACCAGCTTTTTAAAATGGTTTTAAAACTAAACATTTAGACTATTTTAGCACAAATTATGAGCTTATTGACGATTTTTTATAATTCTTGACATAATGCGTCTCTGTCCACAGCACATTTCAAAACATTTTAATTCATAAAACTAAATCATGAGAACATGAACTTCATCACTGCATTTGCAGGAATTGTAAAATCTTTTTTCTTATTAACTCATGAAGCAGCCAACGTAATATTTTTACTCTAATAGCTTATCTTTCCCCACACATATGAACTGTGATCATGCACAACAAAAAAACACGCAAGAATTAAATCTTGAATGGCAAAACTATATGGCACAGCGTAGTGTCAACTTAAACATAAATATGAACAATGGATTGATTGCAAAGTTAAACCATTACAGTAGAAACAGCTTTACTGCTGCTTTGAAAGTAATAACATTAACTTTACACCGCAATGCTGAGCTACAGTGAAATGATAGAAAAGACAGATGCATTATGTGTTTAGTCAATTAGCCTCATTTGCGCAAACTGGACGTGCCGCGCAAACGTCTCATCTGCGTGTAACTTCGGCCATTCTCAGTGGTGTGACTGGGACACTAACTCTGCTTGTCATCATAAACAGATAATCAGATTGTGATGTTTATTCCCACTTTATTAATATGCGGCTGAATATGCTGCCTTCCATCGTTTCGACACACAGCTCCATAACCATCTCGCATGTGTTGATAGGCTATTACTCGTGAGGTGTAACCCGGGTCTGTTACCAATCAGATAGCGCCGTGGGTGGGACATTGAGCAAGTCTGCAGAGTGGTGAATACAGAGAGGCTTGGCGGCAGCTGTATCAGAGCCAGCCAAAGCAGCGCATTTTAAAACAAAATTGACTTTAATCAAACCACGGATCAGTGATAAGTTTTGTGATCCGTCTCGCCACTTGTGTAGTAGCACTGATCACTTTGAGGGGGGGATAAATTTATCCCCACCGGGGATAAAAATAATTGAGCAGAGGCAGGGATACATTGACCAGAACGGGGGAAATCCCACGCATCCCCCCCCCGGCAAATCGCACCCTGTATATAGCCTATTTAGCTGTAGTATAGCTTGTTTATCTTTTTCTCATAAGGGGAAAGACACGTAACCAACCCTGCTTCTACACCGGTGCACCTCCTTGTTCTAGCTGGGATCTAAAAAAAAAATAGGTTCTTTGGATATTCTTCCGCCTTTTTTATTAAAACTATTTTTACCGATGTTGCTCCATATCTTTTGCACATCATTAATTGCAGCTTAGAAACCGGTATTATGCCTGACTACTTAAAGCACACAGTGGTTTATCCACTGCTTAAAAACAGAATTTGGACTCATCAGTTTTAATACATTTTAGGCCCATCTCTAATCTGCCTTTTATTTCAAAGATTGTAGTTTTTTTAGTTTTTCAAAGATGTTATTTTTACAGATACAAATTTTTTT
Organism: Paramisgurnus dabryanus; assembly: GCF_030506205.2. Lineage (NCBI taxonomy): Eukaryota > Metazoa > Chordata > Actinopteri > Cypriniformes > Cobitidae > Paramisgurnus > Paramisgurnus dabryanus. The sequence continues at coordinate 36,458,728 of NC_133346.1, read as the reverse complement.
AGTTGACAATTTAATGTTTGAAACATTCCAATCAGGTTTTCGCAAATGCCATTCTACTGAGACCGCACTTTTGAAGGTGTTAAATGATATTTTAATATCATGTGACTCGGGTGATTTTGCAGTCCTTGTGCTATTAGATTTGACAGCGGCTTTTGATACAATTGATCATGCTATTCTCATTGAGCGTTTAGAACATTGTGTTGGTTTAAAGGGGACATTCCAGAAGACGTTTTTAAGATATTAAATAAATCTTTGATGTCCCCAGCGTACATATGTGAAGTTTTAGCTCAAAATACCATAAAGGTCATTTATTGTGGCATGTTAAAATAGGCACTTTATGGGTCTGAGCAAAAATGCATCGTTTTTGTGTGTATCCCTTTAAATCTTTCAAAAATTCTCTCAGCGATGTTCAGCATTATATATTTGAACAAGTTTAAAAAGTCAATCATCTGTTTTATGCATACCAAATACATGTTTATCAGCAGATGGGAAACATTGTGGAATAAAAATAAAGACTTTTAGGTCTCATGCTGCCAATGTTTTAAACGGGGACAATGATTTTCAGCATGTTACAATAAAATACACTTCCACAAACACTCAGAAGTTTACTTTTTGACCAAACCACACGAGCACATTTAAATGATCTGTAATAAAACAACACGTTCAATGCTTAAACTTTAGAGAAACAGATCAAAGGACATGTTTAAGTTTATTGTGATTGATCACATTTGCGTGTCTGTCAGTCTCTCACTCTCTATCTTGTAACTCCTCGTATTCATTTGAAACTTGAGAGAAACATTGAACAACATATTTATGCTTATTGTGTATGATAGTAAATACGCGTTGTTCTCTCACTCTGTCTCATGCAGTGCATTTATCCTCGTGTTCATTCATATAAACTTCAGAGAAACATATTAAACAACATACTTGTATTAATGAAAGTGAACCGTCGCCTTGCTCTCTCTCTCTCTCTTTCGTTCGCTCACTCGCGTCTTCTCACTCATTCTCTCTCTCTGTCTTGCACTAAGGTAATTAATTAATCCTCATCTTCAACCTTAAAGGTGCTCTAAGCGAATTGAAGCATTTTAGACCATAAAACATTTTTTGTTACATACCGGAAACATCTCCTCACTATCTGCTTGCTGCCTGTCCGCTGATCAAACTGTAAAAAAACGCGATCTCTGTAGACAGCCCAGGCTTCACAAACGGCAATATCAACAAATGGCCAAACCTAGCTTCAGAAAACAAAACAAAGTATTCCAGCCAATAAACGACAAGAAGGATTTGGGGGTGGGGGTTGGGCACGTTCATGAAAGCACGGAAGGGAGGGGGAGGGGGAGGAGTTAGCTACGCTCTGTCTGTTTGAAAACAGTTCAAACATCAACAGGAAGTGACGTCGCACATTATTCGCTTAGAGCGCCTTTAAGAAAGACCTTTTAAACTACAAGTTTTAAGATTGTAGGCTACTGTTTGTGTTTGATGGAATACAAACGCGTCGTGCTGTCAGTCATTCTTTCTCAGTCTCTCGCACTCGCTTCATGGTTGGATAGCGCAGATGAATGGGCGATATCATTATAATAAGATCCCCTTAATACGTCATGGGGGGAGCGAAATCTAAATGACCTATATATTCACATGCTTGCAGAGAGAGCCTTACCAAAACAAAGTTACAGGGTTGCTATTTTTCATGTTTTCAGAGTTGGTAGAAGCACTGGGGACCCGATTATAGCACCTAAACATGGAAAAAGTCTGATTTTCATGGAATGTCCCCTGTAAGAGGTGTTGCTCTAGATTGGTTTAAGTCATACTTTGTAAATAGAAGTTTTTCAGTCAAGATGGGTGAGCATTACTCGAATAATGATTTTTTGCCCTGTGGTGTCCCTCAGGGTTCCGTTTTGGCTACTTTGCTTTTTTCTCTATATATGCTCCCTCTTGGCTCAATTTTTTGAAAATATGGTTTGTCATTCCACTTTTATGTGGATGACACTCAGGTTTATCTGCCTGTCAAGCGAAATTTGGTAGGTTTACAGTCTCTTATGGCATGACTGACTGATGTGAAGGCTTGGCTTTCCTTAAACTTTTTAATCTTTAACGAAAAGAAAACTGAAATGTAGTCTTTGGTCTATCTGATTCTTCCAACTCCCCGAAACTGGATTTTGGAGTGATGTTTATGTGCCTGAAATCCTGGGTAAAAAATCTTGGTTTCATTTTTGTTGATGGCTTAAAGCTTGACAGACAAATAAATTCAGTTGTCAAGGCCTGCTTTTTTCAGCTGCGTTTGCTTTCCAAAGCTAAGCCTTTTCTTTCTTTTAAAGATTTTGAGTAAGTCATTCATGTTTTAATTTCTTCTAAATTGGACTATTGCAACTTGCAACTCTTGTGTGGGGTCAAAAAGAGGGAGCATATTACCCCTGTTCTATGTTCATTACATTGAATATCAACCTACTAGGTCCCTCCGGTCTTCCAACCAGGAACTTTTGGTCACCTCTAAGTCGAGACTTAAGTGTAGGGGTGATCGCGCTTTCTCTATTGCTGCCCCCAGGCTTTGGAATGCTTTGCCACTGTACATTAGACAAGCCACCTCTCTCAATATTTTTAAGTCCAGTCTAAAGACATTTCTATTTTCTAAAGCATATGGCTGATAGAATATTTGTATTATTTTAAACTCTTCTGTCTGTTTGTTTTCATGTATTGTTTTTTCTTTTGTTTTATTTTTATGACCTCCTGGAAAGCACATTGGTCGGTGTAAGTCGTAAATTAATTGTGCTATATAAATAAAATTGTTGTTGTTGTTGTAGTTTCCTACTTTTCATCTAGCTCTTGTCAAATCTTTAGGAAAGAAATTTTATGATTAAAGGAATTCTTCAGCCAATTTAAATTTCAATATATTATTAAATTGGGTCACCTATGTAGAAGAAGTGTGAAGTTATTTTAGAAATTGGTGCCTTCTAGGCCGAGAAAAGCCAGACATGTCATGTGGTTTTTGGCTCATGTAGATGAAAAACACCAAATCCCAGAATGCATTGCTTCGCTGCTCTACGAGGCCACTCCCTAGTCACGCCTACCAGTTCGAGAGGGCAGGAGGGAGGGAGATTCAACTAGGCTAAATACAACTTTACAGACACGTCTGCGACGATTTAGTTGATATAATATTATAAATACTACATTTTCCACATCAAAATGGTGATAAGTTGCGTTGTACCGGGATGTTCAACCAAAACTGGGAAAGGACAAGCAGTAAGTTTTCATCATTTGCCGCGGTGTAAACAATGGTTGCGGGCTATCAACCACCCAAAGTTTCGAGAAGACACCGATGCGGTAAAATTGAAAAACCTGAGGGTTTGCAGTCTCCATTTCAAGCATGAAGACATCAAACCCAATGTACTCGGAATGAAGCGAAACACGCTAAAGGACACTGCGATTCCGTCCATATTTACCTTCACAGACACGACGTCACAGACACGACGTCACAGACACAACGAACAGTCGGGGCCATCTGGTATCAAATGCATTCGTCTACGTTAGAGGTAAGACTCTTGCTACTACTCATTTCTGATCACACAGTAGCCTTTACATAGTGATACAATTGTTAGCAGTAAAGTTAGCAAAGTAACGTTAAATAGACAATGACATATAAGTTGGCTGTTCTGAAAATAAAACAACTGTTAGCTACCGAGCTACTTCTGGAGTTACGTAAGCATGAAAGCCTGTTGCTGGAAAGTTATTCAATGGTTGAGATAACTGCAGATACATTTGCGAGATTACATAATATTTATGCTTGCTACACGTAAATACCATTGCATTTTATCTGTAAAATATAGTAATATGCAATTTATCATTGCATATTACTGTATTGCATATAATTTTTATAGCTTTAGTTACTTTGCATATTCATATTCAGACTTTATTGATCCGGTGGTGAAATTCAAAAACTACCTTCAAAGTCAAACTTCCGCTGTTATTTTGGTGAAAGTAATGCAAAAGTTTTGTTCTGCATTTACTCACAGGTTTCCGGAAGAATATGCAGAAGAAGGGGAAAGAAAGAACAATGAACAATGAAATCCTCCTTGCATGGACCAGGTCAGTGTTTGTTTGTAATGTGGGAGACTTTACATTGGTTTGCAAGGTTCAAAGTTAAAGGACAAGTTCGGTATTTTAGACTTAAAGCCCTGTTTTCAGATTGTTTATGGTCAAATAGAATGGTTTTGACTGAAATTTCGACATTTTCGGCTGCCCTGAGAATTTTCGCTTGTTTGTGTTTCAGCTCAGACCTCTACAATGGCTTTATAGGTGCACTGGAACAATCCTTCCTAAAATGCATTAAACTTTCGTTTACAAAGACGAGAAACTCACCGAGTGGTCAGGGGTGTTCACTGATATGCTCACACAAAAATCGCGTTAAAAGATGCTTTCCAACAGCTGTTTTAGCATTCGTTGTTAACTTGTGGACCTATTTCCCCAAACGCCTCACACCCGTACATTCTTCCGCTTAGAGCTTGAATAATAAACACTCCAGCCCAGGAGATGGCGCTAATCCGCCTTTGCCAATTGCAAGAATAGAAACAAAGTTCCCGGCGCGGAGTAATACCGTACCTCACAGGACGTCTAATACAGTCAATGGAGTTGGTAAAAACTACGATAAAACCTGTTGGAATGCATCTTTTGGAGCGATTTTTGTGTGAGCATACCAGTGAACACCCCTGACCACTCGGTGAGTTTCACGTCTTTGTAAACGAAAGTTTAATGCATTTTAGGAAGGATTGTTCCAGTGCACCTATAAAGCCATTGTAGAGGTCTGAGCTGAAACACAAACAAGCGAAAATTCTCAGGGCAGCCGAAAATGTCGAAATTTCAGTCAAAACCATTCTATTTCACCATAAACAATCTGAAAACAGGGCTTTAAGTCTAAAATACCGAACTTGTCCTTTAATAATTGTATTATCTTTTACAGGTCTGTCCTAAATCATATGTGGTTTTCCTGTGCAACCAGTAAGGGGGACATGAAGAAGGATTCTGTGGCATTTCAAGACCTGTCATCGCTGGTCCTTGACAAAAGGCTTCTGAGAGACATGGAAAAGATTGCCCTGTTCAAACATACTGGTGAGAAGTTGCGCTTGTACACTTGATTGTTTTTCCAAATACTAATGATCATGTTTTAATTTTTTATATCCCTTCTTTCTTTCTCTTTATATAATTGCACACAGGGCCTCTGGAAGTCTTTCACAGCGCATTTTGAAATGCTAATAAACTGCACACATTTATATTTTGTTTATATTACTCTAAACCACCGTCTGTAAACAAACAGTATACTACTGTCTACACTGCACTATATTTTTTGCAGTTCTGGTTGGACACAAATTACACTTTGTTTTTTTGTACTTGTACTCTGCATAATGACAGTAAAGTTGAATCTAATCTAATTTCCTTTCAACAAAGTGTTCTGCAAGACATCCAAGCAGTGGGTCTTGAAGAAAATCTTCATACCACACACCACACAGTTTGTAGACGAACTCATCCAGAAGGCCATTGCCAAGACTCAATCCAAACATTGTGTTCAAGGTGCCAACCTCCTCACTTGCCCTGCCACAGCCTGCGCTACCACCAAAAATTGCACCAGTGCCTAAACCATCAAAGGAGGCTGCCACTACTTCTTTCAAAAGTCACTTCTGAGACTGACACTTTCTAATAATAATAATAATAATAATCACCTCTTTCGTGAGTCCTATTGCTGGGTCTAATCAGATTCTGCCACCACTCTTTGTATTTATATTATAATATACTATGTGTATATACACATAGGGCCCTATATTGCACCCAGCACAATTGACTTTGTCAGTGACGCATGTATCATTCGTATTTTGCACCGGCGCACAGCGGGTTTTTCCCTCCACAGACGCACGTCGGCAAACTAGGGAATGAACTTGCGCTCCCTGGGCGGTTCAGCGCAAAAAAGGAGACGTGTTCCGGCGCAAACCATCCCTGATGCTATTTTGCAGTTTCAAAAAACAATTGCGCCACTGACCAGAAAAAACTAGTCTAAAGTCAGTGGTGCATTGCGCGTTGTTCATTATGCTATTTTAACTCTTTCCCCGCCATTGACGAGATATCTCGTCAATTAAGAGAAAACGCTTGCCCGCCAATGACGAGATTTTCCGTCTTTCCGCAATACCGCTATTATCTACCAGGTGGCGCCCTTCCCCAACTTTTTAAAACCGGAAGTATTGCCCTATGGCAAGCTGCTGCATGTCCGTGTCTGTTTTAAAGATCGCTCTGAATGGGATCTCTATGAAAAGTCCGTCACAAAAATGGAATTATCTCTGCTTTTTGCTCAAAATATTGTGTTTTTGAAGAAACCTACCCATATTCAAAAGCTGATTGCAAAAGAAGCACTAAAGGTAGGATGAAACGGTTTTTTTTTGTTTGAAAGCAGAGGGTCTGTTCTTTCATTTGGTATATTGTATGTTTATATATTTAAAGAAGAACATTTTCTGGAAGGCATTAAACTTTGGTGAAAATCATGAAAAACGCTGGCGCTGGCTGGCAACTTTTTTAAAAACACTGGCGGTGAAAGAGTTAAGGGCACATGCTTGACCATAATGTATAGCGTGCACAACGCGCACACAATTTGCTTATCTAATCTACACAAATGGAACAGTTATTTTTGCAAATCATAAATTGCTACAATTAGGGGTGGGCGGAATGGCCAAAAATCTATTTCACAGAATGAGTCATTTTATTTCACGGAACGGAATATTTCACGGTATACATGTTTTTCAGTTTATATTGTTTTTTGATAATAAAAATGTACAGAAATACACCACTCACTATAGCTTTTGACTAAATGCTCACCACAGTTTTAAAATATGAGCAATTTAAAGTTAATAATGTTAAAGTGAAAATGTCCAGAAGATAACAACAGATAAGTCTTGATTAGACAGAATCTTGTTTTTAATTGAGTTATTAATTTTATAGACTATTGAAGCTATAGTATGGCTTCATTGTATTTTGTATTTATGCATACATTACATTAAACACATGCAATATGTAAAATGAACCGGTATAAATATATGCAAAAACCTACAGACAGGATAAATACCTGTATATGAGAGAAGAAGCTCTAGATATTATAAATGTGACAGGTGATATGATGTGATGATCATAAAGTTTGTTTTAAGGTCTTGACGCCCTTTACTTTCTATTAGACCTTAACATTTGCATCTCTTTCTCGTCTTTCCGATCAAATATGTTTGTATAAGCAAATGGCGACATAGCAGCGCACGTGTCACTGATATAAACGCGAGTTTTGTCTTAGCTTGCTTAAAGTTCAGAAAACTTTACAACTATTAGCATTATATGCGAGAAGAACTCTTTATTTGGCGTCGCAGGCGCAGCTCCTCGCGCTTGCCTAGAGAGACCTCTGCATGCGAGAGACCGGCCGGCTGCTGCATGAGGAGAGAGAGAGAGAGCGCGCGCGAGAGAGCGTGAGAGCCAGCAAGACAAGAGTCTCGCTGCGTGACCCGCGGTGGATTCACTGGCACTTGTTATTAAAAAATACACAAATAACTCGTTCATTTTTTAGAAGTGAACTATTTTACATGTTTCTTGTCACAGTCAGTCTAACATGCTGGAGGGCAGAGTTAGCCACGCCCACTTATTTGCATTTCGCGGAATAGACGGAATAGAAAAATCTATTACGTCTGACATTTTATTCCGCGGTAACGGAATATACCGTCATACCGCCCAGCCCTAGCTACAAAAAAAAATATTGACACATGAAATAAGGGAAATCATTGTGGTGAGCATTGTGGTGATAGTTTTTATTTATTTTATGTGGCTGCGTTAAAAAATTCTCATGCAAATAACGATTAAAATATTTTCATAAGTTTGTTGTGTGGCTGTATTACGTTTATTTCATGTAAATAATAATTAAAATGTTTTCATAAGAAACCTTAATGTATATGAACTTGATTTGTAAGTGTACTTTGGGGTTGGACTGCTTGCGTTTCTTGGCTTTCAGCGGTGAGGTCCTGTGTAGAGGCAGATCCACCTCCCGTTACACGGCGTGCCCAATTTATGCTGGCAAGCTTGGGATTCCCCCATCTCCTGACATCATTGTAGCGCTTGCGGCGCAACGTCCTGGGGATGCCAGCTGATTAGACAATTGCGGCTATTTCCTCCCACGCCTGTTTAACCGCCGCTGATTTGGACAGGTTTCTCCCATCCCCATACAAAACAACTTCTCTGTCTTTGACTGCTCTTACAAGAACGTCGGTCTCCTCGGCTGTGAACTGCTCCTGGCGTGCGCCTGGTAAATCCATCATAATAATAGCAACCCGCCATGGAACTTGCACACTTGCGTTTAAACGGAATGTTGGATGACGTTCTGATTGGTTTATTTGATGTTACGCACAAACCACACCTATGAATAATGAACCTACTTCAGACCAACCCCTTATTGATTTGCGCCTGGCGCAAGAGTTATTTCTCCCACCGGGAAAATAGCAACAGCACCCAAGATCCGCCCACAAAGTCACTTGCGCTTTGCACTTGCGTTTCAGATCGTTAAAATAGGGCCCATTATGTTTTTGTTTATTTTTTTGCTTTGTTTTTATTTTGTGCAGGACATTTTTAAATGCAAGAATGCTTTCCTCAAATTGCAGTCAGTGTTTCTTTAGGCAAATACTCTAATGTAGCAACAACAAGGACTATAACACGAACCACAATCAATGTCAGTTTTAACTGGAGCCAGGCTAGCTTAGCTTAGTGAAGATTAAAGATGGCTGACTCTCGTTTTGATTCGGGCTTTTCTGAATGGACTCGCAGTCCAAGCCGTATGGGCGGGGAGAAAACATGTGGAAGTAGCTCCTAGTACTTGCTCTAGTCTTTGCCTCTGGCCAAAATGTCCTCCGATGACGCAAAAATAGTCAATTTGCGTCATAGGAGGACTTCTTTGCACAACCAGAATACAGATATCTCACGGAGACATGAGGTAGGGAAACACAGTCATTCAGAAATACTGCCAGGTTTCTACTAATACAAAGCTGAATGCTAAATCGGTGAAGTATTCCTTTAATTGCGATTAATTATTTGCAGAATATACATTTTTGTTTACATTATATATATATATATATATATATATATATATATATATATATATATATATGTGTGTGTGTGTGTGTGTGTGTGTACTGTGTATAATAATTATGTAGGTACGTGACAGTCTTGGCTGTCATGGCTAACACTTTGGTTCCTCTTGACGAAATTTTGGATTGCGTCAAGTGACGTGCGGAGTAAAAACATTTGTATGAAATTGCAATAGACATTAAGTTTAATTGCTATACTACAAGTGAATGAAATTTCAATGAATTTGAAGGATTGTTTTACTACCTGCAAAATGGAAAACAATGGGACAAAATAAGGTGAGGATTTTTTGTGTTTCCAATGGCCAGTATTTTGTTATTCTTGAACCCATAGACATGTGCTGAGTCCCAATTCGCCTAGTTATACTACGACCTAAAAGTATGTACTGTTTTCATGAGGAAAACGTACATACTTTTGAGTGTGCAGCAAAAGAGTATGCACGTTCTGGGACATAACTTCGATGACGTCATGCAACGTGAACGAAAACGTGGTTGCCTAGTTACGCACACCACAACTGTTAACAATATTTAATTCATTCTTATAACTTATGTTCAATATAATTTTATTTACTATTACCATCTTTTTTCTCATCGTTTTTTTTGCACAATACATATTACAATGTGTTCTACCAAGTTGAGGAATGAAACTGAGCGTCATTGTATAACCAAACGCAGGTCGTTTGTGAGGCGGCTGGTTCTGACGTTCATGTGCAATGTATGTAATGAAAGCTACTTATTTTAAAGTCAAAATATTTAAGGTTTTTACCAGGGGTTCTTAAAGTTTACATTCAAAGGTCCAAATCTGAATTCTGTCACGGCTAGTCCGTGACATGTTTTGTGTTTTGCACTCATCCGTTTCACCTGGACACTCATGGACTAATTACGCCAACACACCACACCTGTTGTATGTTTGATTGTGTTTGTATTTATATGCCTTTGTTCCGTCAGCCTGTGCCGGATGATTGTCATTACTACCTTGTCTGTTCCTGTGTCACATTTTGATGTTCCTGTGTTTTGCTTACCTGTACTCCTCGTGTTTTGTTCCCGTTTTATTATTAAATGTTATTTATTTGTCTGAACTCTGCATTTGTGTCCTCCCTCCACTCCTGCGTCGTGACAAATTCACATCATTTTCATAGGTCCGGAAAAACTGGTTATTACAAAAATTGTCAAGCATGGTAATAACTTTATGTAAATCACTTGTTTATATAACAAATCAACACAAATAGTTTGGGAGATACATAACAAGTGTTTTTTGCATTTAAAGTAAAAACATTTTTTAAACATAAACACAAAAAATATGCCAAATGTAACCAGGTGCAAAATACAGAGCAACCTAATTAGAGAAATGGCAAAGTTTGTTTTCCATCACATGGATAAACCATGGCAAAGAAGTGTGTTTGGTTGGCGGAGACACTGACCAAAATTAGGGGTGCACCTATAAATTGGCTGATGATGCTTGCTATGCTTCTCAATGAATTACGGTGAAATGCCGTTACGTCCAAAAGCCAGGGGGCGCTCTCGTGCAGAAACTCAATATGCGCTGCAGACGAAGAACCAGACACACTGAGCTCCAGGAAATGTCTTAAGGATATATTTATATTGCTGTTCTTCAAACCTTTTCAGGTATTTTCATGATAATAAAGAATATGTATAAAGATTATGTTTGACGACTGTTGCTTTTTTAAATGCATGTTATAAACGACTCAAACCAACAGTGATTTCAGATCGATAAAGACTTACTGATCAAAAGCCGTAGTACATGCAGCTGTGCATAATATCTGGGTGTGATGGCTACAACATCACACAGGACATTTTTAAATATCTCGTTTTATTTTCGGACCAGGAATACTCTTAAATCTAAAAAGAAAAGAAAACTAAACTAATGGTTTACAAGTTTAATATGCATTTTTAAAGTAGCAAATGCACACATTTAATCAATCAGATAGAAATTAAAGTACTTGTAGTATGAAGTGGACGCGCACTATAGTAATGCATATGTAGACTGAAAATAACAGACATTATGCCTTGATATCTTTTTTTTATTATTATTAACATATTTTTTGACTATTCCCGTCGGGTCCGGATCCGGACCGGAGTCCGGACTTTGAGAACCCCTGGTTTATACCATAGACCGTAAAAAAATATGGACGTAGTGTCCGTGACGTCACCCATTGGTTTGTGAAGACCGTTTTTGAAGCTTAAAGTGGGCGGAGCTGGTCGTCGCCATCTTGGCATCGCGTCATTCCCGGATAACAGAATATGGGCAAAGAGCCGGAACGAGGGTGGAGCTGAGGTGCCTGGTTGCTGAAACCACGCCCGACTATATTGACGTGATGAAGTTAGCTTAGGCTAAGGAGCTAATGCTGCACGCTGCTGATGGAAGCCTAGAAGTCCAAGCTTTCTAGGGCATTGGCGGTTGCGGGGATGGACGATTTTGGCAGTGGATTTTTAGCGTTTTCAACTCTTCAGGTAAATTAACCTTAAACTTGAACTATTTATCTGTTAATAATACTATATTTCACACGGTTTAATACACTTAATATATGAATTAACAGTTAATAAACGTTATAAGTTTTCATAAATAATTTTTATATACGTTATATATATATACACATACACACACACACACACACACACGTTATTATTAACTTTATTTAAAACTATGTTAGTTGTCATGACAACGTTAATAAGCTAGTGTTAGATTCATATTAGGTAAAACGTCAGAAATATTATTCCCGCATTAGTTAGCGTTTAACGGCTTACGTTAAAGCAACACTATGTAGTTTTCATGTAAAAATGACTTACAGCTCCCCCGTGTGGTTGAAAAGCGCAACAGTGCCTGGTATCAGACACTCTTCTGCAGGCAGGGGTAGGGGCGGGGCTGTGTTTCCTACCCTCCACCGCCGCTTTCAGAGTGTGCTTGTAGCAGCTAGGAGGCTGCTCAGGTTGCAGCAACAGTACAATTTGTCCAGTTAAAAGTTGTTCTATCACTGAAATAATTTTAGAGACATTATTTAAAGGTTAAAAAACTACATAGTGTTGCTTTAAGGTTCAATGTTGCAATTCCCCACAACTTACTATTTTAAATCACAAATAGTACGTTGTGGGGAATTGCAACATTAAACCAAAACGCTAACTAACGCGGGAATAATATTTCTGATGTTTTACCCAATATGAATCTAACACTAGCTTTGTTTGTGTGATTGCTCAGACATCTGAGATGGAAATGCACATTTATATTTTAATTTATTATTTGAACGCAGATTTATAAATGTTTATTTCTTTCAACGATCGATTAATGTTAAGGTCATGGCCAACCGTGCACAGAGCTTAAACTTTAAGTACTAGTGTTGGCTACTGACATTGTCTGTCCTAATTTAAAAGGACAACAACATATTAGACTATCATCTATATTTTTGTGATGATGTTTTCTTGATCTATTTCTCCCACACAAAGTGATAATATAAAAAAGTTTCATTCTTTTAAATGTTTTATTACATCAAGCATTTATAATACTAATTTGTTTTCTTTCCATAGACACAGTGTGGATCATTTATGACAGCTATGTCAGACGAGGTGTCCAGAGAGCTGCAGAGACCAAGGGAAGCAACCTCTGTCTGCCAGGTGTCCGTGTCTGTTGGTTTGGCTCGGGTGGACTGCAGTGGAAAGGACTTCTCCCCTTCTTCTCCCACTCCTTGCGAGGAAGAGCAGCACCGGACGTCCTTATCATCCACTGTGGTGGCAATGAAGTGGGGGAGGTCAGCAGCGTCCAGCTGGTCAATTTGATGAAGGAGGACTTGCACCAGCTTAAACTCTGGCACCCTGGCATGAGGATCATGTGGTCAGCTGTGACCCAGAGGTGCCGGTGGAAGGCTAGTGTCAAGCCGGTAAAACTTGACAAGGCCAGAAAGTTTATCAACAGTGTTATGGCTACATTTGTGCACAGCGTTCTAATGATTAAGAGTTCTCACATCAGACATGACTGTCGTGCTCTGTTTTTAGGAGATGGAGTTCATTTCACACGTAGGGGTAATGACATATTTTTAAGTTCTATAGCTAACTGCCTTAAAGACCACATTCAAACAGTAAACTGCTAACTGTTTTTATTTCATTGTTGAAGTTAATTTAGAACAATTTATGGATCCTTTTTCAAGTGTGTAAAATAAATAAATCTGATTTTTGATGTGATAAATCTGTTTTTTTAAGTGTCCACTGCTCTTTGTGTTTGTGTTAACGATTTGCAGTGTATGTGTTCACTACTCAGTGGGATGGGTTAAACGGAGAAATGCTTCACTTAAAAAAATGTGTAAAGTGATAGTTCACCCCAAAATTCTGTTATAATTTTCTCACTCTCATGTTGTAACAAACCTGTATACATTTCTTTGTTTGGATGACCACAAAGGAAGATATTTTGAGGAATATTTGATACTAAACTGTTCATGAGCCCCATTCACTTCCATGGTATTAGGTCAATAGGCCTCATGATCGGTTTGGTTACAAACATTCCTCAAAATATCTTCCTTTGTATTCATTAGAACAAAGAAATGTATACAGGTTTGTAATAACATGAGAGTGAGTAAATAATGACACAATTTTCATTTTTGGGGGAACTATCCCTTTAATGCTTCACATAAAAGTAAGTTGCCATAAAAACTGCTTTTATAAAAGAAAAATAGCTGAACTGTAACTTAAAGGCGGAGTGCACAATGTTTGAAAGCCAATGTTGATATTTGAAATCACCTAAACAAACACGCCCCTCTTTTAAAAGACCCGCCCCACACATACGCAACCCGGCAAGGATGTCGGTTAGTAGACTCGCTCCTTACTGCTGATTGGCTATAAGTGTGTTTCGATAGTCGGCTCGTCTCATTTTCCAAAGCGTTTTTCAAACATTGTGCACTCCGCCTTTAATATGCAATCACCTCCTCTGGCACATTAACTGAAAACATGGGTATGGTTACTGAAAAAGCACACACACAAGCAGGGGCCGTCACACGTCCTACGTGAGAAAAAGATGACAAAGTTAAAAAATACTGGTAAGAATACATTCAGTATGGCCTGTCTTGGTTAAAAGCCCACTCACCACGACAAGGTGCAGGCCAGGAGTGGTAACATATAACAAGGGACAAACATATAAGACGTTACAAAACCACTGGGACAAGACATGAAAAAAATGAGAACAGAACATATAACCAATTCAACACTGAGATGCAACACAATGGTGAAAACTGAGGGTTGGTAATAGGAACAACCTTAAATATAAACATTTTGCCCAAACCTAATGAAAACAGCAATCAGAAAATTATGAGAATCAATGTAAAAATTGATTGGATGTAAAACTATTTTATATAGCATAACCCAAAGTACTAAATTACTGTATTATCATAACACTTCAATAACTTAATATCTGTAATATAAAATCTGACTAACCATGAATTTTAACTTTTTGAAGCTTGCCACTTAACATGAGAAGTTTTTTTGTTGTAATTTATTTTTGTGTTTTTTTTTTTGTAAAAATGTCATTAAAGATGCAGTTTGTATTATTTTCGCCGCTAGATGGCGCCAGATCAAACAATAACAATTATCTTGTTTACTGACGCTCTGAAGCAGCGTGGAATTATGGGATTTGTAGTCTTTAACTCAACCACTGATGGCCATCAATCAGACGCGAACGAGAAATCACGTAAGGTAATCAAGTCTTAAACGATGTCATCAAACGCAACATTTATATTTCATTATGTAAGTTTATATGTGATGTTCAAAACGAAATTGTTAGTCATATTGATATTACAGTATTAGTCCAAATTCGATGGTAAACACAGCACAGAATTAAGTTTTCAACTTACAATCTACAATGATTTTTGACATAATGTATTGACAGTACAAATCTTATTGTGAAGTGTCTTAAAATGACCATTTATATTGCTGTACAATACCTTTTGATGTGCATATTGTCCGCGGGAAGACGCGCTGATTACAATCTACACACTAATGTTGTGATCAATATAATAGCATACGTTTTTTGAAGGGTTACGAATCAAAACAACTCACCCATCGCGTAAAACACAAGCAGGATCAGAATCTCGGTCTAGTTAAATGTTGTCGTGAAGCTCTCTCCATCCAGATAATGCAACAACAAATTGATCCTCTCTCGTTTTGTTCCAAACTCTTCTTGGGTCGTTTGGTTGGCCCGTACGCTTACAGGAGCTGACACAACCAGCGGCAGACGATACAGAGATATCCATAAGTTCATAAGCAAGCGCGTAGCCCGACAGGCGCTATCGCATAGTTCCGCATTTGTCCACAACACTGGCTCGCTGCGTCCGAAAACTCAAGGCAGTGAGGACTTGTTGCCTCGCTGCCTCTTGAAGACATGACTTCGGACTCGGAGGCCTGAAGGACGCTCAGAGAAAGCCTTTCCGACGCACTTCAAAGGCAGCGTGTTTGAAATATAAACAGAGAGCGCCTTTGTGATAACTAATCACATATTTGAAAACTACAATACTAATTTCTCGCTAGAAATGCAATTAAAATGCTTAAAAAGTGAAAATATAAGTTTATTTTCACTAAATTTGTGCTCCAGCTGCTTCCTTGGCCGCCATTTTATTTTTTCAAGCTCGACCACTATTGTCATGTGGTTTACGTCAGTAAAGGCGGTGACAAAGGGTCACATGGATATTAACGTCATTGACAGGAGACTGCACTGCCCCGTGTCAATGTTTTGAATGGCAATTTTCTCATGATTTACAAGTAGTTGAAAACATTACAGATATTGATAGTAATCAGCTGGACAAAATATATAACACTGGCCTAGTGGTTTTTGGAGATTTTACTGCAAATATCTTACAAATTGCACCTTTAACTGAAGCTCAACTTTGACACAGAATTCCAAAAACTATCTACAGAAATTTACCAGAAAACATTTACCAGGGAGGTTGCATATGTAGGGAGGTTGCATATGTATTTTACATAAAAGATTGCAGATTAAAATCACCTTAGGCCCCTTCTATGCAGACTCTAAGAGATATCTTTCTATTTATGAGGAGATAGAAGATCTTTCATGTGACACGGGAAAGCCCAGAGAACTATAAGATTAATCAGGCACCATGTATAAAGGCACAACTTACTGTGTTTTTATTGCATGTTACTGTAGCATCGCAGCATGCTATGATTTGTAAAAGTGGGGCACCATTCATGCCGACTCCAACTGAAAATCATCCTGAAAATCGGTGTATACAAACAAGTGCTTCATCAGTATAAGATTTGATAAGATGTTCTTTTATTAATCCCCGTAGTCATGGGGCATTCAAGTACAAGCACATCAGATGAGTGTTAAAATAAAAACAGAACACAATTAAAAAATCATGTACGATTTTACATATATATATAAATATATACACACTGAACACACAATATACAACAAATATACATTTTATATTATATGTATATGTACCAGTGGGGAACCTTCAGGGCCTTCTACGCCTTCAGAGAAGGCCTAAAAAAATTAATAAAAAGATTTTTATTATAATAATACAAATAAATAATATTCAATAAAAATGTTTTTACATTTTTAAATTTCTATTTAATTCAATTTAATACAATACATGTAATATATTTTCTCTCATCTATGTTCTAACGTTAAGCTTACTGTCAGGTTCATGTCATTAAAACATCTAATCCAATCAGAATCGTCTGTCTCTATTACGGCCCGGTTATCTGGCTCATTCATTGGTTAGGACTTCATGAATCCCAGGGAAGGCCAAGCTATGTGTTTTGGTGTGGAGAGTGACGGGCAAATTGACCAATCACGTTTTGATTTCAAGTGGGCAGGCAAAAAACAAAACATTGTAAGCCTTCATGAAGTCCTAATCATGCAACAAACTGGATGCGAGCTGCTGTAAAACACCAAAGACGAAGATCATAGACCGTTAATATTAATACAGTCTAATATGGCCCGAATTTCTGCGGTGAGAGTGGTTGAGGTAAATGGCGGAAAACGTGATTGACGTTGTGGGTAGCTTGATAGGGCTGAGGTAAAAACGAAATTACTTAAGTGGGTAATCGTGAAGAGCACAGCTGGGAGAAGCGAGTGCAGAGGAGCCTGTGCATATGACGCAAACACGAGAAAAATAATGGGTTTAATTATACTTTTACTTCCTGACAGTTTCACTTGTTACATGAGGATAGTAATGACTGACAGACAACGCCGAATTACATACAATATAATTTCCTAACTAAATCTGAGAGATTGCAAAAACATTCAAATATTTTTTACCTCGCTATACCCGATGGGCAGGGCGGAGATACATTTTGGTAGCCCGACAAGAATTCGCAATAGCCCCGGGACCTCGGGGCTCGGGCTAGCGATTTTGCGAGCCCTGAACAACAGTTATAAGCCACAAGGAAGTGCACTGAGAAGGCAGGGTGCTATATTTCCCCTTATGAAAAAGATTAACAAGGTATACTACAGCTAAATATATATTTCCAAAAAATAAATTAAAGAACATAATTTAAGCTTGTTAAATGCAAATTTACAGAGCCCCTGTCATTACAGAGCAGCAGAGTCTGTATTTGTGTTTATCAGTTAGATTAAAGTAATTTTAAACTTTAAAACTGCATTTAAAGGCAGACAATGCCCATTCTGTAATTTAACTTTGCGTGCTCAGAATTTTTACACATTCACTATATGATTTAACGAAATGCGAATAGCCTAGTATTATGGATGGAGAGGCATTTGCACTTCATTGCATATTTTGAAGGCCCAGCTGAAGTACCCACGGTTCGCCACTGATATGTACACATATATAAACACTGTACACACAATAAAATAACACTAAAAAACAATTACAACATCAATTATTGTCCAATATATATACTTAGGCCCCATTTATGCAGGCTCCAAGTATGTTTAACAGCTT
Organism: Paramisgurnus dabryanus; assembly: GCF_030506205.2. Taxonomy (NCBI): domain Eukaryota; kingdom Metazoa; phylum Chordata; class Actinopteri; order Cypriniformes; family Cobitidae; genus Paramisgurnus; species Paramisgurnus dabryanus. The sequence goes on along the minus strand of NC_133346.1, from coordinate 36,440,667 downwards.
CACATCTGGCATTGAAGTTAATTATTATTAATCTCCATAAAAATGGATTAATTTAGTGAGTTTTTTTGCGGACCACCTTGCCTTCTTTAGCTTTATCTGTCTCCCGCCTTGCTATATGATTCAATCTGACTTTGCAGTACCATGCAGACCCATCTTCACAAGAACATGGACATGGTTGGCATCAACACACATGTCAAACATGTGACTGTGCAGCTGTGGGAAGAGATTCTTCTCAGAACAATCAGAAAGAACCTGGGTGACAATGGCTGCTGTTGTTCCTCTTCCCTGTGGAGGCCTTCCCTCATTTGTTTTTAGAAGTCGCTGAAAGCATCTTTCTGTAGCTTGGCAAACTGCAGTGATGCCTGGAGATGGTTTCTGTAGGCCACCTCTGTCCTTTAAAGTAAGGAATCGATGTACCAAGTCATCTGATGTCAGTGCTTGTGAACAAGGCATGCACGTTACCTTCTCTTTCATCTTTTTCACAATGAAGCCTGTGATGTAAGCGATTGCTGCTTTCTTATACTCAGAAAGGTTGTCAACATCTGGAAGGTCAGAGGGGAAGTCATCCTCAGGCACAAGCACTTCCACAGGCTCCACATCCACCCGGCGAGGGATGTTTACAGTCGCAGTTGAGTCCAGGATGGTTGTGTTGTCACAAAGGAGACAGTTGCCTGTGCCCCTTTTCACCTGGTGCCTTACAAGGAGGCGCTTATATGCCCCTCGGAACTGCCTTACATTGGGGTTGTTGTTGTAACCTCCACGTCCTCTGACTGCGGAAAAGAACAACTTTAGTTTGTAGGTCAGAAGGTATCGGCATGTGGCAGCTGGCTGCTCTACCAGGTCTCCATAGATGCCCATTACACTTCTGCCACAAGCAATGAAACCATAGGTGTCTTTTTGTAAGGTTTTGTCTTGTGTTTTTCTTGTATTTTGCGTATTTTTGTTATTTGTACTTGTATTTTGATTCTCTGCTCTGTTTGGACTTTTATTTTGAAACTCATCTTGCCATGTCACGCTTCACACTTCCTGTTTGTTTCTGTATTTAAGTCACTTCCTGTTCACCTGTTCCTGGCTGATTATTACATCGCCCCATTGTGTCTGTATCTGCCTGTTATCTGTTTATCTGTTTCTGTTACCTGGATCTGCCTGTGTTTTTGACTTCTGCCTGTATTTTGGATTTTCTGCCTGTTTGCCGCCTGCCCTGATCTTTCGCCCGTTTGTTTGGATTTATGATTGTGACTCTGCCTGCCTTGACCTCTTGCTTGTCTTTGGATTACGATTACTGGATTTACCCTGTTTTGGATTTGGTTGCTGGCCCTCTATGGGATTTTACAATAAACACCTTTTGCAAATGGATTTTCCTCTCACTCGCTTTCATTAAAGCAACACACGTTACAGAATAATCAGCCAACCCGAAATCCAGCAAAGGATTGTATTTCCCACCAGCATTATGAACCCCGCGGTAAGTCTGTTACGTCTCCGTCAGGGCAACCGCCCCATTGAGAATTATGTTCAGGATTTTTTGGACTTATGCTATTTAGTAGATTATAATGATGTGGCTCTCATGGACTTATTTCGTTACGGTTTGGGTTATGAGGTGTCCCGCCTGATGCCAGTGAATACTATTCATTGGAAGTTAGAAAAGTACATTGACTTAGCGCTGATATGGAGTGGGTCTTCCTTCACTGTGGGAGCCATGAATGAAGAGCTCCATACGCCCACAGCACCCATCTCACCAGCAATAGCTAATGCCATGCCTGTTTCTAAAATGGCTGCCACCATGTCTGTTCCTGAAATGGCCGCCCCCATGACTGATCACAAAATGGCCGCCATCCTGCATGTTCCCAAAATGGCCGCCATCCTGCCTGTCTCTGCACCTGCACCTGTCTATGAGAAAGCTACCACCATTCCAGCACCTATGTTTCAGAGAGCCATTGCCACAACCACACCTGCACCTAGGAGAGCTATTATCCACCCAGCACCTGATGTAAAGATGGCCGCCCTGCCTGAACCAACCGCCACAGAGGTATGTCTTATTGACTCGTTAATTCCTGAATTTGCCATAGCCCTGTGGTGCGTTTGGTCTGCCTTCTGCTCTGTTGTTCTCGAGGTTCCTCAAGGCCCTGCATCTGAACCATCAGAACCATCTGATTCATTCGACTCCTCTGATTCACCTGTCCCGCCTGATTCATCTGATCCGTCCGTCCTGCCTGATTCGCATGTCCCGTCTGATTCATCTGATTTGTCTCACTCACCTGATTCACATGATTCATCTGGCTCACCTGTCTTGTCTGGTTCACTTGGCTCAAACGACTCATCTGAGCTGCCCGACTCATCTGAGCTGCCCGACTCATCTGAGCTGCCCGACTCATCTGCGCTGCCCGACTCATCTGAGCTGCCCGACTCATCTGAGCTGCCCGACTCATCTGAGCTGCCCGACTCATCTGATCTGCTCGACTCATCTGATCTGCCTGGCTCATCTGATCTGCCCGATTCATCTGATCTACTTGACTCGTCTGATCCGCCTGACTCATCGGATTTGTCTGTCCGGCCTGAGTCACTATCTGAGACATCACTACCTGGGACAGTGGGAGCTTTCCCAAGTTTTTTTGGGGGGGGGGGTAGTACCCGGACACAGAGAGGAGGCAGGGGACACCAAGGCGGAGGCCGAAGTGTGCTCGGACCCTTCCTCTCTTTGTGTGCCAGGCCTATTCCTGCCTCATGATATAACTCCCAGCCTGCCCCATGACCCAGGTCCCAGCCTGCCCCATGACCCAGGTCCCAGCCTGCCCCATGACCCAGGTCCCAGCCTGCCCCATGACCCAGGTCCCAGCCTGCCCCATGACCCAGGTCCCAGCCTGCCCCATGACCCAGGTCCCAGCCTGCCCCATGACCCAGGTCCCAGCCTGCCCCATGACCCGGGCCCACACCTGCCCCATGACCCGGGCCCACATCTGCCCCATGATCCGGGACCATGCTGGCCCCACGACCCTGGACCATCCTGGCCTCATGACCCAGGACCTCTCCTGAACTGCCCTGCCTTGCCAAGAGGTCCTGGCCCGCCCGCCCACCCTCTATTTGGACTTTGTTATTTGTATGTTGGGCTCCGGGAGTCGCCCTTTAGAGGGGGGATTCTGTAAGGTTTTGTCTTGTGTTTTTCTTGTATTTTGCGTATTTTTGTTATTTGTACTTGTATTTTGATTCTCTGCTCTGTTTGGACTTTTATTTTGAAACTCATCTTGCCATGTCACGCTTCACACTTCCTGTTTGTTTCTGTATTTAAGTCACTTCCTGTTCACCTGTTCCTGGCTGATTATTACATCGCCCCATTGTGTCTGTATCTGCCTGTTATCTGTTTATCTGTTTCTGTTACCTGGATCTGCCTGTGTTTTTGACTTCTGCCTGTATTTTGGATTTTCTGCCTGTTTGCCGCCTGCCCTGATCTTTCGCCCGTTTGTTTGGATTTATGATTGTGACTCTGCCTGCCTTGACCTCTTGCTTGTCTTTGGATTACGATTACTGGATTTACCCTGTTTTGGATTTGGTTGCTGGCCCTCTATGGGATTTTACAATAAACACCTTTTGCAAATGGATTTTCCTCTCACTCGCTTTCATTAAAGCAACACACGTTACACTTTTTCTGTGTGGAATGCACATGTACAAGTGTGTTGTCTCTTTCTTTCATTTTAAGCCCACGGAGAAGTGACTCTGTTTCTTCTAAAATACCCTTAGCACGGTCTTTGGTAGTTGGCTTGATGGGTGCTTCTTATCCTTTACCAAGTGGGTTATGGCTGTTTAGGACATCAAAGGCTTATTTTTATTTTACAATAACAGTTTACAATATGGCAATATGGTTTCCGTTTATGTTGGTTAGACATTTGAGTGATAGGCTTTGTCCTATTTAATTTATGTTATTTATGTTTCATTATTTTTTCTGTGACATTTTTTCTCTGCTGACAGTACAATGTTAAAATAATATTTATATTAACATGAACACAATTTTTGTATAGCATTTATAATTGTTATAGGCTACTTAATCTCTCTCTTTCAGTTAGAGATATTTGAATTTGAGATTCTGGAAACGAGATTTAGGTTTTGCGGACCCGTCAGGTCTGGAAATAAAGCGTGTGAACACAGAGTGTATTAGCAACCCTTAAGCGTTGCTGAATAGAAACTTGTTGGAGCTGGACGAAAAAAAACAGTCCCGCACAGACCTCCTTAAACCTTAGGTGTGTATGTGTGTGTCCCGAATAAATGATAATTAAAAAAGGAATAAAGTTCAAAAGTAAGACTGTAAGAGACTTTTATGGGAGCATAAATGCCTGTAAAATGTTACCACTATAGTACTTTGATCTGCTTAAAATGATTTCATTGATATATGCATATAAAGGTGTTAAGTTCAGGAATAAACAATGGAAAAACAAGTCGTTTTTTTTTTTCATTTTTTATTTTTAATTTGACAAAAAACGATTGAACGAAGTAATACACGGACCCATCATATTTCATGATTATAGGCCTATTGCGGGTGCAAACAGACAAAGAAACAAGCAGAACAACCATGTTTTAAGCAATTTTTAATGCCGTCTTTCGTCTTTTAAACCGGAAATAAAAACAATGTTGCTTGACAAAAGATCAGATTAAATTCAAAATTTAAAAAAAAAAATCAGCTGGCCCGCCATCTACTAGCTAAAAAAAATATTGGCCCGCAGCCAAAGTTACTTGCCGACCCCTGCTCTAGGGCATCAGCAACACTACTGCTGAATAGCTGGGCTGCAAGATTGACCTTCATTTTTTGATTTCGCCACTGAATGTGTGCCATTTTTAGTTTGTTGCCAAGACGCAAGTCTTCCTTTTCTTGAAGCTTGTGAAGCTCCTCAATGTACCGCCACCTTATCTCCTGGCCATCTTCTCTTATCAGAACCTCAACTGTTGAGAACACATTTCGAAGAAGCTTGAGCATGTGACATGGATCCAACAGCACATGGACTTTTTGAGTGTGATCCTCAGGATGGAAAAAGTAAGGTCTCCTGTCCATGATGCTTAAGTTAGCACCAAGCTCTCTGATCATTGCTAAGTTTTGGGAGGGTCCATCACACGTCAAGGACACAATCCTAACTCCAATTGCATGAAGCCTAACAAGGCTTTCTCGGATGATTCCTGCTCTCTCTGGTCCTGTCATGCTGTTGATAAGAAAGTAAGCAATGGGAATCTTCCAAGACGCATTAATTGCAACAACCATGATGACCAGTGCTTGTGTTGCCACAACATTTTCTATCTCACCAGCACCAATGTCAACATAGCCTTCATTGATCCCCGCCAAACTCAGTTTGCTTATGAATGTACATTTCATCCATCATCAATGAGCAAACAGTGTCTTTTCCAAGTTTTTTCTGCTCAGCAACATGACTTTTTAAAGCTGTAAATGAAGCAACAGTAAATCCAGTATCCGCAGAGATGCTACTGTACCATTTTCGTATCGTCTGAGGATGAGGCAAAGCCAAGAGAAACTTCTCTCTCACATAGTCATAGGCCTTTGGAGAGTAGAAGTGCAGTGTAGTTGCAAATTGCTTCACGTTTTCGGGAAACACTGATTTTACCTTCTTTTGGATTCTCCGAAAGATCTCCCGAGGGACATCATCCAGACTTTCAAGAAGAGAGGCACATTCTGTTGAAATGATACGTTTCTTCTGAAGCACTTTGATTACACCTTTCAAGGAAGAAACTCTTGACTTTAGTCTCCTTGTCTGTTGGCTTTTCAACCTCAGCTTCTGGCAAGCTAAACATAGCTTGTCCTTTACCTCATGAGCTTTCCTTTTAAGTGTTTTCGGAGACTCCAAAATATAGTAGCAGTGATCACTCGGAAAGCTGCTAGTGTAAGAGAGACCTGATATAGAGTTTGCTTGTTTAACACTCTGAATTATGTGTTGAACGCTGCTACCCAAACCAACATCCTCACACACATTTGCTGTCAGAGCAATATTATCATGCACAACTTCTTGAGCAACAAAGGCCTGTTCAGATGTGTTGTCCATCATAATGACATTGCTCTGATTGGCTGCAAGGCTGTTGGCACTACTCCCATTTTCTACATATGCAACCTCCTTATTTACAGCATAAATAGGCATACCACTTACCACCTCATTAATGCTTACCACACATCTTCTTATAGGTTGTTGTTCTTCGCCCTTCAAGAAAGAGAAAATGGTGGGCACGGCTGTGTTCTTCAGGCATGTTCTTCCCTAATAAAAATAAACATAAAATTATGGCATTGTTGTAAATGACTGTCATTCATAACAGAGATCTATGTGTTTGGTTCATAATCGGTCTATCACTAGTATGAAAGTACAGATTACTCATACAAATTATTGTTGCTATTAAAAAAAAATATGTACCTCGGGGTTCCTACACAATTTTCATTTCAAAATTCCATACTTTTCCAGACTCAAATTTCCAGACTTCCCTACAGATTTTTCAGACCATATTTAACTTGTTCTGATAAATTGTTTTATAATTCAACTGCTAACAAGTATGTTACATTCTAAACATTTAGTATTGGTGTTTTTGCCTTTTATTAGGATAGGAAAGTAGCTACACAGGAAATGAGGTGGGAGAGAGAGGGGGGTGGGATGGGGAAAAGTTCATTAGCCAGGACTCGAACGCAGGTCTCCCGAAGCACAACAGCGCTACATGGTGATGGACTTACCCACAATGCTATCAGCAACGACAAGTATGTTACACTCTCTCTGAGTCAAAACAGAAGGGATGTTCATGTACAATTAACCAGAATTTTTTAAAATAGAGCTAAAGTCAAATGACAATGCTTAATTAGCTGTTAGGTACAGCAAACTTGAAAAGACTGTTTAAATAATAGGCTAATTATAAATAAAATATTTAGAAATTCTATATTAAAATATTGCCTTTTGTGACCTTAACAAACAAAATGCTAAATCAGTCACAATTTTTTAAGGGTTATTAATTTACCCAAAAATGAAATGAAGATTTACTTACGGTCACGTCATTCTAAATAAGATCAAGTGTAAAAATGATCTTTAGGCAGTGCTCGCAGACTGATCCAATCACCATACAAAAATTATTGTATATATAATATATATTTATTATATACATTTTAAAAATTCTTAATGTTATATTTAGTAAACAAAATAGGGACAATAGTCTGGAAACTTAAATATTTTTCCATACTCTGATTTATTTTTTCCATACTTTTCCAGACCTGGAAATTACTCAAATCAAATTCCATACTTTTCCAAACCCCGTAGGAACCCTGTGTCATGGGCTTGCCAGACCATTTGTACTAGATTCTGGTCTGAGTACATCTGGCAAGACCATGACAGTACTATGTTCTGTGTGGGGACACGTGGAGTCATATTGTGTATGTGGCTTCCACATGTTCCCACTGTCTAGCCTGAGATGGTCTTGATCACCTAGAGGAAAACTTTACACAGACAGACAGATAATTACCTCCTTTACTTCACATGCAAACAATACAACTAAAATGAGTCTGCTAAAAAGATCATCATGTATTGTTTTTATTGTTAACCAAGTCACACTATATTTAAAATACTACGATTTTTCACATTTTAACAATATTATGTTTTCAAACAATTGTGAACAGTTTTTTGTACTCACATACATAAAACAACTTTGCCTGTTAAGTTAATAAAGAATTTACAATGTCCATATCTAATGTTATGGATAAGTGCAGTTAAAAATGCTATGCAGCGCAATGAAATGGCGTCTGATACTCTCTGCCTGACCGTCACGGTCTGCGTGCGTAACAAACATGTCCACCTTAAAATAATCAGAAATATGTGGGAGATAGAATATCATAATGTTTTAATATCCAAATCATAAGCGGTAACAGGAGACTGATTGAGCGGGATGCGCATGAGAGGCTAATTAAAATAAATGCTTTTACATTTAAAAGGTAAAACCCTTATACACTAAAAAATTAATCCCCACTTTTTTGTCTTTATTACAGGCTTTCAATCTGTGTAACTTGGCTGCACACAGTCTGTTGGCTGTTGTGCTTTAGTGGATTGTTGGTGTGGAAATTAAGAGAAACCAACCGCGATTCCCCGTGAATTTGAAAATTTATCAATCAATCGGTGTTATTTGTATTATTTGACCGCAGATTATATTCAGCCTCCGGGGATTTAAACGTGATCCGAGTATCACGGCCGGGGTTTAACATTTCTCTCTCGCGGTCTCGGATTTGTGCCGCCCCCCGCCAATTGAGAAACCCTGATCTATGGTTACTGTTAATTCAATTCAATTCAATTTTATTTATATAGCGCTTTTCACAAGTGTTAATTGTTGCAAAGCAGCTTTACATGAGAAGATGTAGAGGAGAACACAGAAAATCAATAGATAGTATAAGAAGTAAAATATAGCGGCTAAGGTTAAAACTGTACAAGCGTGCATATTAATAGTGTAACGTATACAGTAAAGTGCTAAGTTAAGCCAAAGTTGTCTGACTCTCCCTGAGAGTCATTTCAGCTCTCTGTGCTGACCGTTTACCTTTCAATCTACCACTCAGTCGTGTTACAAAATCACCCACAACTTGCCTGCCTTCAATGTGTCATCTGCTGCTCTGAAACAACAACCATCTGTAAACATTGAGATTACCGGTGGGGGAGTTGTCAGTGGTACCAACAAACCATCTCTCAATTTGTTTGCTTTTTCAGTCAATGGTATAGCAAATACAATTAAATATAATAATAACAATTTTTATATCAGTCAATGGTATGCAATCATGCGGCTCACCCTCAGTGATTAGATCTGCCATGTGAACACCTTCATGCACATATATGATGTCTGGGCTGGCAATTTCCTTAAATACAAAGTTTTTTACAATAATCAGTTATTTTTCTATTCTCACAGCTTTTCTTGTTTACCTTTTATTGTGTTCTATGGTGTTCTTTTTTTCTTTTTCAATTTATTTCTTTTATCTATTTTAATTTCCTTTCTGCCATAGCTGTTCTATGCCATATATATTTGCTTTTTAGCTTAATACCATCAGTGGAGTTCTGACTTCCTCTGTAGATACTAAACTCAATTATGCATTTCTTCCTGTCAGATTAATAGTAGTCTGATTTGATTTCAGAACAGGTAGTCACACCTAACAACAAAGTTCTTGATCAGCCTTTAAATGTGTCTAGCTGATTTTCTCATAAAGATTGTCTGTGTCCCTATAGTAACAAGGTCTTTACTAAACATTGAACGGCTGTTTACTCTTTCCCCTTTTTCACTCAAAGGCTCGTATGAAGATGAAAAAGTTCAGTGTCCAGTGAATTATTGTCCAGTTTCTCTTGCCTCCAAGAAAATTATTGTCTTTGTTAGTCTCCTTTTGGACTCCACTCAGTCTTTTTTTGTAATCGTCTTTGAACATTGTGCAGTGCCCCCTTCACTGCTCCAAATAGGATGTGTCCACAGTTTAGTTTATGAGTTACTCCTCTCTTTGCAACTCCAACACTTTGATGTCACACACAGTTTTTCATTGTCTGTTTCTTGCCAGCTTTTTAGTCACTTTCTTGAATGTCAAAGGATAAGAGCTTTCAGCCTTTCAAGGTTTAACTTAACCCATTGCAAAATATTGCCTTTCAATTTAAAATAAAATTTATCTTGTGACCACCTTCCATCATCAGATGAAGACTCCTCTTCATTTTGTTAAATCTTTTTGTCCTTTATACAATCTATCTGTGTCATTCACCTTTTAACAATTTTCTGTCCCTTTTTTAATTGTTCATCTTTATTTCCACATTTAATAACTTGGTCTCTACTCTTTTCTGTAATTTGTTGTTTTTCTTTCAAAGCTTCGCCTCTGTCTTTCTGCTAGATTTTGCTTAATCCCATTTATGGTTTTAACAGACTCAATATATCACAGACACACTACATTTTCACACAAATAAAATCTACATCTACATTTAATTCACCGCTATTGATTTGAAAAACAGGCTGTTGCATTGGGGCTTTGGCTTTCTCATAAGGAGGAGGTGTGTGCAAGGAGGGGTAGATCGATTTCACTGGGGGTGGAGCTGGAGGAGGAGCCGTAGGTGTCACACTTGAGTCTGGCTGACTGTTTCCTTGTTTAACTTCCTTTGGCTTTGCAGCTGCACCACTGTCAACTTCCCCTAACTAATGCAACCTCTTTTTGTCTTTTCTTAACATCGTTAGGATCAGTTTGGGCCATCATTAATTGAATAATTTTTTGCCATGGCACATACACCGGTGAACACACATATTCATCACACTCTTTCTGAAATTCAGCCATAATATATATCAACGTTCAATACACGGTACAAATACTATTACAATACAATTTCTCAGACAAAACCACAACAATAACAGTAAGACGTCAATTTTCTTTTCCAGTATTCGTAGGCCTTACACCTCACGGGCTGCTGTACACCCCCTACGGCTACAACCGAGTCGGTATTTTATAACACCTAATGTATTAAAGGAATCCTCAACCTTATATTTAATTCTGTTAACTTACACCGCCATTAACAGTATTCGTAGGAATTTCACCTAACGGGCCTTTCACCCAAATTGGTACTTTATAGCGCCTAATGCACTAATGGCCTCCAACCATAAATTACAATATTCGTAGGATTTTCACCTAACGGTTTCTCAACCCTTAAATTTAATACTGTACTCAATTAGATGGTTCCTGGGCCCTCCACCCATTGGTTTCTCAACCCCCTACGGGCTTCAACCCGAGTTGGTATTTTATAACGCCTAATGCGTTAAAGGAATCCTCAACCTTTTATTTAACAAAAAAATTCAAAGATTTCAAAAAGTTTTTCACTCTGATCAATTCTTATTGTTTAAATAATTAATTTCAGTTCGGAGCTCCTTATCAACACAATTAATTTGGTATATCCAAATAGCAGAATTCGATACAACAGGTTTCTGCTTACCTTGTTATAGTAGAGCGCTCTTTTTGTGTTGAAATGGAGCCCTCCCTTACTCTGGTTTCTTCAATGTGAAACCCTCCTTCCTCTCACTCTCTCCTTTCCCTCCACAAAACGTCGGCGGTCACCAATTGTTGGACTTTAAGGCGTCCATTGCATGTTCATAATTTAGAGGAAAGGCACAAGATACGAATATCTAAGTTCAAATATTTATTGATCAGATATGAAAAAGTTTAAAGGGGACAGAGAATGAAAAACCATTTTTACCTTGTCTTTGTTGAATAATGGTAGTCTACCCACATTCACAAACACACAAAAAGTGCTAAACATGCTAAACATCTCAGTCTCATAGAAATTCCTCTTTTAGAAATGTCAGACAGAAAACGTCCCAATCTGAAAAACTGATGCTTATGACATCACAGGCATCTCACTGCCCCCCCACTTTAAAATAATTGGCTACATTTTTTGAGTGGCAGCAAAGTCAGCCAATCAGTAATGAGATTGCAAGTTAAGCCAGTAGGGGGAGCCAAATAGGAGCAAAACCACTTGTTTAAAATCCCCCACCTTAATAGAGCTATCTGAGAGAGGTTTTTAGGAAGCTTCTAAGGCATTACAGACCCAAACAAAAACATTTTTGTCTACATGTCACATCACAGAACAAGGATAAATACCCCGTTCAATCATTCTATGTCATCTTTAACAGCGCGCCGGATCTTCTCATGACCACATCTGGTAAGCGAAGACACCCAGCGTCTTTTTTGACAATTATTTATATATTATGTGACGTCGATCTTTCTTCAGAAAATCTCCACCCACAAAGGCTGCTCTTCCTCGTGAATCTGACTCCCTTACCACACCCAATTTCAGCCTGTAGACAAAGATGGACACACATAGACAAAGAAAAACAAACTGTTCTCCTCTCATCCCTGGGAGCCCTGCAGTTCCTCTCTAGTACTCCTCCAATTCACATAGCATGTTATAATGCTTTCTTAAAAACAAATCATTAATAAAACATTCATTTATAAAAAACATAAGCTGTAAGATGAAAGTGATTATTATGTAAAACATATTTCAATATCATGACATCATTTCATTATTTGTAAAATTGGTTATATGAATAAGGCACACATTAACTTCTTTAGATAGATAAACACATATTAAATCTTTTACTGCAATACTACTTCTAAGCAAACACTTTAATCATTATTAAAAACCATCTGTTAGGAAAGAAAACACACACACACACACACACACACACACACACACACACACACACACACACACACACACACACACACACACAGGAGATTCTGTTTCTTCAAGGTTGAGCTGCCCTGCCCCCATTAAGTTATTCTGTATGCAACCTTCATTTCATTGGTTAATACAAATTTATCAAAGACAACATCTTATATTTATTACATCAATTATTCAATGATTAATACTGATTAAGTAAGAAATACATGGCATATTTTATCCTGTGAATATTAAAGCATTGGTTCATAACATGGTTCCCTGTTTGCTTTTCTCCCTCAGGCCTCTCTCTTATCTTAACAATCTCCAGACGTAAATTCCTCAGCATATGCTCCTTGTAGCTTTTACACACATACAAAAGCTGGTAACTTTCCACTCACACAGACATTTACTCACATATCTCAGCACAGAAAGCATAATGGCACATATCAATTATAACATAACATACTGATTAATAAAACAACATAAAAATCCCACAACACTTACACAGTACAAATTTCCCACTCCGTTGTAGGCTTGATACGAAGCTTGAGTGCAAAGTTGCCTAGAAAACAAAATTGGCCCATTCGGTTCAAAGAACAAATAAAAAGGTTGTTTGGTTGTGTACATCTATCTGGATGCTAGTGTGTGTTGAAAAACATCCACGTTTATTACATGGACATGGTCCTCTGTGTCATGTGTTTTGTAATGTCTCAGTGTGTAACAAGTGGGATGGTTGTTTAAGCACTAGCTGTTCATAAAGTTACAGGACGATGCTCACCGAAATCTTCATCCAAAAGAAACTAAAGTCTGTCTAATTGTCTTGAAAAATCGCTTGGTTTAAGCAGATGACAACAACAGTTTTAGTCACAATAATAAGTAATGCTGACGTGCGCAGCGTTCAACTCTGACTGAGCCAAATATGAAGAGATCGCAAACTTACGCGGAACAGAACAAAGTAATAAGGATACTCCTCCTCAGTGTAGAAATACGAGCAGTACATCTGTTTACAGGCAAGAGTCTCGTTTTAAACACTGAAAAATACCTACAAATGACGTCTTTTCTCTCTGTAAGTTTCTCTCGTCTCCCCTTTGTTCTGTTTGCAAGTCTTTCTAAGCATCCCCAAAACAAACTTTCCCATAGATAGTGATGGGCGATTTCGAAGCACGGTTCATGAGATTACAAAACATTTACAAATCTTTTGTTTTGAATCTTCTTCTTTTTCGTTTTATGGCAGATTGCAACCATGACTTATCAGGTGCATACCGCTACCTACTGTATCGTTGTATGCAGCATGGAAATGGTCTACTTTACATTTAATATATAACAATACAAAATAAATAAATAACTTATATCTTATCATACATCCCTATATTCTTCAGATATTCCACGACAGCATCCTGAGTATATTTAATCTCTTCTCCTGTTGTTTCCTAAGCACCTTCAAGATTCCATTTTCTTTCTGTATGACTTATCTTTTGCTTTAATAAAATCCTCTCTTTTCTATATTTCTGGCAATGCAACAGTTTGTTCGGCATTTTATGTAGTTTTACATTCTACACATTTTTACATTTCTATCTGATTTAGTTTTACCTAATAAAAATCATGTTTTATTTAATCCTGTATGGTCAAACTTCAGTCTGGTGAAAGAGACTCCTCTTTTCTATTCCGTCCATTAACTTTGTTTTGAATCATTGGTTCGGCGTTTGTTTCATACTGACCAAAGTCACGTGATTGTTTGAAAATCTGACGATTCAGCACTAGGGGAAGTTGATCACAAGTGACCAGTGTATGGTAAGGTTAACTTGGGTTAGTTTTATTATACATTATGCAAATTCATAAAATATGCTTCCTTTTGTCTAATAACAGTACCATTTTGTCTAGTTTTTGTTTATAGACAGATTTACTGACAAAATTGTGCATAATTAATTTTGTGCATAATACTTTGTGTCTTTATACAATTAAAATAAAAAGTACACAGTAACTGAAATGCCATAGTGTTTTTGTTAGACTAATGTAGAAAATTTTTAATAGCGAGAGATTTTGAACACATTTCTATGTTTAAAGACATAAAGACATTGACCTTTTTGGTCATGAGAAAGAAGAAATTACACAGGTTTGTAACAACATGCAATTGCGTAAATCAGTGGTTCTCAAATGGGGGTACGCGTACCCCTAGGGGTACTTGAGGGTACTGCAGGGGGTACATGAGAAAGTTGGAAACCTAAGTAATAAATCATGGAAATCATTAAATCATGATAATATTATTTTTATATGAAATCAGGACTACAAAAAGATGGTTTAAAAAATAAATTAACAACTTTAAAACATATTACAATTTATTAGTTATTTATTGAAACACGGATCCAGAATCATGAGCGGTGTCTGCGCGCGAAATAATGTAAGTTAGGACTCGGAGAGGATGAGATAAAATGGAAAGGTGGCTTCTTAAAAGAGGACAAGCTCCTCCAACAGATGAACATGCTAAAAAGAAAGCTAAAAAAAACAGAGACTCAAAAATACCGCCAGTTTCGCGAAGAATACATAGGGATGGGATTTACGTCTACTCCACATAACCCTCCCCAAGCATTGTGTTTTTTATGCGGTGAGCTGTTAGCTAACAGCTCAATGAAGCCAGCTCATCTTCAACGGCATCTCCGGACTAAACATCCAGGTCAGGTCGGGAACTCACTGGAGTTTTTTAAAAGAAAATTTCATGAATTTACATCATGCCAAGAGAAGATGAAAAAAACTACAAGTGCATCAGCAAAAGCACTCAAAGCATCGTATGCTGTGTCTTTACTTTTGGCGAAAGCAAAAAAGCCATTTACCCTGGCTGAGGAATTAATTATTCCTGCGGCAGCTGTGCTCGCTGAGACCATGCTGGATAAAACAGCAGCAGACAAGATAAAAACTGTACCGCTGTCAAATGACACCGTTTCACGTAGAATTGACAAGGTGGGGACTGATATAGTTGAGCAATTGGTGGATAAACTCAGGACTGGTGAATCATTTTCACTTCAATTGGATGAATCAGTTGATGTCAGTGGACAGGCACAATTGGTTGCTTTTGTGAGATACGTGGATATCAGCGACATTCGCGAACACATACTTTTTTGCAAAACACTGGAGGGGAGAACAACTGGACAGGATATTTTCAACATTGTTGATTCGTTTTTCTCAGAGCACGAAATCAGCTGGAAATCCTGTACCAGTATGTGTACTGACGCAGCAGCGGCAATGACAGGTCGTATCAAAGGCCTGATCGCGCATGTAAGGCAGAAGAACCCTGACATCCTGTGGACACACTGTGTTATACACCGAGAATCTTTGGCATCAAAGAAGATGAGCCCGGAACTTAATTCCGTGTTAAATGAAGCTGTTAGGGCAATAAATTTCATAAAGTCGCGACCACTGAATGCACGTCTGTTTCGGAGATTATGTGATGACATGGGATCTGAACACACCGAACTTCTTTTACACACTGAAGTCCGCTGGCTTTCGAGAGGTAAAGTACTGAATAGGCTGTTGGAGCTGCGAAACGAGGTGGGTTGCTTTTTGTCAGACAATGCGTCCCCTCTTGCCACTTTGTTTAAGGACAATAACTGGATTGCTAAACTAGCGTATCTGGCAGATATTTTTACTAAACTTAACGAGTTGAATCTCAGTCTGCAAGGCAGGGACACTACGATTTTAAAACTTTATGACAGAGTTGATGGTTTTCTTCAGAAAGTGGAGCTGTGGAAGAGACTGTGTGCAGAGGGCGATTTTAGCTGTTTTCTTCAGTTTCATAGCTTCGTTTAAGTGAAAATATGGAGAGAAGCACATTAAAAACTTTACTGGATGGACACTTAGTTAATGTGATGTCTGGTTTCCAATCATACTTCCCTGATGTAAAATAGAAGTCTGAGCAACTGGATTGGGTTAGAAACCCTTTTACACTTTCTCAAAGCAACGGTGTCACGCTACCTATTCATCTGAGGGAGGAGCTATTGGACTTATGCACAGACCGTGGATTGCAAACTACTTTTGAAAACTGTTCATTGACAGAGTTTTGGGTGTGTGTGAGGAGAGAGCACCCTGAGCTAGGGAAAAGGGCTTTGAAACACCTACTTCCATTTGGCTCTACCTACCTCTGTGAAACCTCATTTTCAGCAATGACTCAAATAAAAACTAAACACAGAAACAGACTTTGCCTTGAACAAAGTTTGATAACAGCTGTAGCTTCCCTGCCACCAAGAATGTCAAAGATTTTAAGCGAAGGGCAGGCCCATGTATCCCATTGAAAATATAACTGACAATACTAGACTTACTAGACTTAAGCATACTAGACTTGTATGAAGACATGTAAAAACCTAACTGTTTGTTAAAACACACTGAAACTGTTGAAAACTGTTTTAAAAAAAGATGATACCATGTAAAAACTTAACTGTTTGTTAAAACACAGTGAAACTAATGAAAAAAAGTAAAAAAAAAATGATTACATGTAAAAACCTAAATGTTTGTTAAAACACACGGAAACTGTTGAAAAAAAAGGTTACAAGGAACTTTAATTGAACAAAAAATGTCTCTGATTTACAGTTATGCCTAAAACTTAAGAATTTGCATACTTGCGTAAAGCTATATACATGTTTATAAGCAATAAACCTGTTCTGGGGCATCAGATATAATAATTGTCTCACTGTCATTTCACTGTATTTTAAAGCAAAATGTTGTTACCTGGTCAAGGGGTACTTGGCTTGAAAAAATCATAAAAAGGGGTACTTCAGCCAAAAAAGTTTGAGAACCACTGGCGTAAATGATTACAGAATTCAGATTTTTGGGTCAAGTATACCTTTAAATTGAACAGAAAACCTTGTCATAGGTATACATTTGGAATAAAGAAAAGCCAAAAATCAATGAATTGTCATTTGTTTTAGCGTAATGTAGACAACTTTTGATTAGGGATGTCCCGATCCCACTTTTTATTTCCGATTCCGATACCAGAATTCCGTATATCACCCGATACCGATATCTGCTCGATACTATTGTAATTAAATGTGTATAGTGCTTTGTGCTACATCTAGTATCATTTTAAATGTTAAAGTTAATAATTTAAAATGATTTACAAGTAACAGTAAACATTAGTGAATATTTATCATGACAGTGTTTAGGAGAACATATAATAGGTACGTTTGATCAATGAAGTATGCTAAATATTTGCATAAAACTGTCATAGTAAAAAAGCTTTATTGTGCGGATAGTTTTTTTTTTTAATTATGCGCTTGACCAGACTTTTTATGCACATTCCGGGTGCAGAATTGATGCGCCTATGTCATATACTGGCCTTTCTGGTCGTTTATGGGCTTCCTGGGAGCAGAATTGATGCCCTTGAATCATCCTCTCATGGAAATCCTCGCACCGCAATGGAAAGTTTATAACTGTTAAAAAACAAAAAGAATAGATGCACAAAGTGAATTGCATCCATCCGACAGGTTACCGAGACTTTATAAAATCAGATCTTTTAAATTGCGTAAAGTCAGTCAGGAAAAACGGTACTCTCTTTACTTTAATGCAGATTATATAAACAGGCAATATTTGTTTTCGATTATAATTAGCTTGTTTAAAAGTAGACATTTCAGGCTTTCATTGGAAATGTGTATCATGTTTGTGTGACGAGTATTCGCAGAGTTTCAATTGATTTTTTTAACGTGTTTTGAGAGACAGCTGGCGGAGACAGAAATGTCTGGATGCACATCCTGTTTATTTTCTTTATTTGACAAAAACACAAAGATCTGTTGTTACTGTGAATATACACATATTAAAGAAGACCCTTTAGAGTTTCAAATGATGTCAAACACTTAAGTGTATGATTATTTATGATGGAGTATTTTAAGTTGATTCTGCCGTAATAAGGAGAAAACACGTCAAAACGCAACGCCGCGTTTTTGGAACCCAGGTGGTTAAAGAGATGAAAACATGACTTTTTGGTCATGAGAAAAAAGAAATTACACAGGTTTGTAACAACATGCAATTGAGTAAATTATTACAGAATTTAGATTTTTGGGTCAAGTGTACCTTTAAATTAAATAGAAAACCGTGCCATTGGTATACATTTGAAATAAAGAAAATCCAAAAATCATAGAATT
Source organism: Paramisgurnus dabryanus (assembly GCF_030506205.2). Lineage (NCBI taxonomy): Eukaryota > Metazoa > Chordata > Actinopteri > Cypriniformes > Cobitidae > Paramisgurnus > Paramisgurnus dabryanus. The sequence goes on along the minus strand of NC_133346.1, from coordinate 36,422,375 downwards.
GTAATTTGTTTTAGCGTAATGTCGACAACTTTTGATAGAGAAATTTTAAAATGTGTCTCTATCAAAGGTTGTCTACATTACGCTAAAACAAATTACAATGTTATGATTTTTTTGGCTTTTCTTTATTTCAAATGTATACCTATTGCAAGGTTTTCTATTTGATTTAAAGGTATACTTGACCCAAAAATCTAAATTCTGTAATAATTTACTCAATTGCATGTTGTTACAAACCTGTGTAATTTCTTTTCTCTCATGACCAAAAAGGTTAAAGGGGGGGTTTAATGGTATTTCAAGCATTCTGACTTATTAACACAGTTATAGAGTTGTTTCCTCATGCTAAACGTAGGCAAAGTGTCAAAAATGCAGTTGGGCGTGTTTCAGAGTATTTCTGTGCCGAATGCACTTCGCCAGGGTTCGTACAAGTTTCGGCTAATTTTTTTCGATTACGGTTCTAACTGACGTTTCAGGGGTTTTCGATACGTATCACTTCTTTATATGGGCTTCCGCCGGAAAACTTCCCCCGGAAAACCCCGCCCAGCCGTCAGTCAGCGGGAGACGCTAGAGCTTGCTAACAGCTTATCATGCCACTCAGCTTTGTTTAATTTCAAAAGTCAACAATGGCACAACAAGAAGTGTGTTTTTAGATATAAGGAGAAGACATCCAGCCTTATGGAAACAATGGATATAGTTTATTATCCGGATTAGCAGCGGAGTTTTGAGTGTGTGTTTGATGCGGTGGATTTTCATGACGAGGTACACGTGGTAAGTAAGACTTCTGTCTTATGTTGGAAATAGGCACGTGTATATTATATAAATGACACGAACATGTAGTGAATCATAAGTTAAAACAATGTTGTACAGTGTTGCATGACTCGTACTCGCTCCTCCCGTGTTATAACTCCTCCTTCTTCATTTTTTCGTACGTTATCGGAAAGATTCGGTAAAGCTAATCTTTCTTTTATAAATCTGATTAAACTAAAGACTCTTCAGAGATATAAAGGATGTCATACTACTCCATAGGTACTCCAGATTAATATCAGAAATGCAGAAACAGCGTGTGTTACGTGAGCTTTAATATTTTCATCTATTTAAACATAGTGAGACATTTCAAAAATTTGTCTGTTTAAAGAGATGAAAATATTGACTTTTTTGGTCATGAGAAAAGAAATTCCCCAGGTTTTTAACAACATGCAATTGAGTAAATTATTACAGAATTTTGATTGAAAAAGGAAACTATTTTCAGAACAAGGAACATGTAAGCAGTTGTCTGTAAAATATGCTAATGTGAAACGAATGATTGGAAATAGTAACACTTTGTTGGTGTATACATACCAACTTCTATAAAAAGAACTAAGTTTTTAGTACTGCATTTGTAAAAGAAAGAAATGAATCATGTTCATGTCTTATGGTTTCCCTTTGTAAATTTTTTATACACTTTGTTTTTTGTTTTGGGTTCATGTCACATTTTGTTAGGTTGTTAGACTGAATTAATGCTTGTGGCATTATATGACTTGATTGTTTTGTCACTTGACTGTTTGTGTCATCATTGGCCGTGGTATCCTTTTCAGACATTTCTTTGCTGTTTTCTTGTGTAACTACTGCTACATCATTTGCAGTGTTAAAGAAATTGTCTAGCATGAGCTGATCTGACAGATCAGTAGCCTGTTCACAGTCAGATAGGCCTCGTTTACACTGTCAGTGAAATGTGACCCAATTCCGATTTTTTGCTTATATGTGACACAGATTGGATGTGTTCTATGGCAGTGTAAACACGAAAAAAACGCATACATTCGGATATTTTGAGATCAGTTTCAGGCCTCATTCATATGTGGAAATAAATCAGATATAAATCAGATATGTGCCTATGCGACTGCAGTGTAAACGGGCAGATCGGATTTTCTGAGGCATTACGTTCTGTACATCATTAAAACTGCGACAATTTAGTACTTCCCTGCGGTTGGAAAAAAGGATAATGACCCCAGCACGGCACATGATTATTATACAGAATTATACTGCACTCAGTGTAAATAATTTCCTGACTTACAACATTCACGTAAATGTGAAAGTCGTAAATCTTTGAAAATACATAGGATTCAAGTTGCATTTCTTCCCTTAAAGCAACACTATGTAGTTTTTTTACCTTTAAATAATGTCTCTAAAATTATGTCAGTGATAGAACAACTTTTAACTGGACAAATGGTACTGTTGCTTCAACCTGAGCAGCCTCCTAGCTGCTAAAAGCACACTCTGAAAGTGGCGGTGGAGGGTAGGAAACACAGCCCCGCCCCTCCCCCTGCCTGCAGAAGAGTGTCGGATACCAGGCACTGTTGTGCTTTTCAACCACATGGGGGAGCTGTAAGTCATTTTTACATGGAAACTACATAGTGTTGCTTTAACTTTTTATATTGCTGTAGTTTTTTATAGATTAAAAAAGCAAACCAATCATTTCTTTAAAAAAATCTAAGGATCTCTAGATCTATTTATGTAATAAGGCAGGTAAAATGTTTTCCGTCTATTTGTTTTTGTTAAACCACCTACTTTATATAAGCGAGTCATTTCAGTAATTTATAGTTGTTCTCTTATAATAATAAAAAATAAACAAATACTAAGCATTCGTAGTAATGGAAAATTATGTCTTTCATTTATTTGTGTTAGAACGCAGATATTTGTTTTATTAATAAACAAGCTGTTTAGCGAGTTTGTCATTGTACTGTTTTATTGATTTTAGAGTTTTTCGTTAAGAATAATAATAAACAAACATTTAAAAAATATATTTTTATTCAAGAAATGGAAATATTTAATAATAACTTTAAAAACAAAAGTAATCTAGTAATGAACTTCTTTGCCAAATATATTTTCGTTTAAAATATTCTGTGTGTTTAATAAGTTCAGAGGGTGAAAAAATCTCTACCTGCACATCCCTAATAATACAAACACAACACATATTTGTAAGAACGAAGTCTCAGTGTTATTTTTACATTCTTACTTAAAATAACAATTTGGAAAATGAGATCAGAGAAGCACGTGAATTCCGCAATTACACTTGCTTTGAAGGCAGTTTATTTTACCAGAGAAAGCTAATATGGTAACATTGCTTCAGAAGAATTGCTGAAACCTATATGTTTACTGATGTTTTTATTAGTACTCCAGCTGTTTTATCGCCCTTTGAGATGGGACGCGCAGTCAAGTTCATGCGGAAAGCGAGGTGAATTCCAAATGGCGTTTAAGCGCCCTTGAAGGGCACTTCAGGAAGGGGATGTCACACAGTCCAGTCGATCCAAATAAAGAGAAACTGACATGTGCATTTCATTGCTCTATGCGCCAAGTGTATTTGAATTGGCCACACTATGAGACAATTGTGCATCTTTCTCTAGAGTTTATACATCAAGTGTTCTGATCTTCGAAGGGAATAGGGATGACTATTTTCTATTGAAATACGCCCTTTATCTTTTTGTGAGCGGTAGCTGCGTAGGCTTTAACCAATCATTGAACAGATTATTAACAACCAATCATAGAACATTTTACTGACCTTAAAGTGTTTGAAAGATTGTTTTGGAATTGCGTTTAATTCACACATTAAAAATCTCATACATAAATATAATTAAGAAATCAAGAACGCAGGGTTTTAAATGTGATGCGGCTTTAAGCAAATCATAAAAAAATACACAGAAGAATTTTCGTGTGTTTTATTTATCCATCTTGATATGGCGCAAGAACACTATTACACGTGTGCAATGTTTCAGATGTATGTCAAGTGTAAACACATGAATCGGATATGGGTCACAATTGAAAGAACGTGTAAACGCACAGTAAAAAAAAATCGGATATAGGCATCAAATCAGAATTGGGCATCAAGATTTGCAGTGTAAATGAGGCCACCAGAAGCTGGCAGAAACTTTTTTTCAATTACTCTGTTTCTTCGAGATTTGATTTGCAAAGTATCAGTGTATTTTGAGACGATTCCAAAGTACACAATCATCAATGACAAAGTCAGACATTTTCCCATTGTTCTCTTCTATGGTTATGTTCGCTTTCAACACCTTTGAGATAGATCCTGTTTTACAGAATGCTGAACATTGCTCACATCTGGTTATTGTTGTTGATAGGTTCACCTGTGGTTACACATGTTGCTTTGGGCAAAGGTAGTTAATTTTGACCTCAGCAGTCATGACCTGTCCTTGATTTGTATTGCTGTCATCCATAACCGGAGCAACATCACATGCAAGATCTGGGATAAGGCTAAGGGTGGATTGAGCTGTAGTTGATAAACATGTTGTTGAATCAATTTGCCTAACAGAGGCATTTGTCATGTGGTACCACTTTCCAATTTCTAACATTTGGTCACCCCAGACACACAGAGATAAGCTGGAAGTGTCGTCAGCAATGGCGTATAATCTTTTATGCAACTTGTGGCCAGACCTGGTTACACCAGGACAATCTTCTTTGAGCTCAATGATTTTAGCAGTTATGTTGACCTAAAAAAAAAGAAATTTACAGAATAATTTCAATTAATATAGAAAATGAACTTATGAATGTTAAAAGAAAATGTAGCAAATGCTTCAAATTGTGTGTTTATGTTTAAAACTACAGATAAGTATTTTTTGCCTAACAAGTTCATTAGTTGTATATCTATCTTTCTGTCTATCTATCTATCTATCTATGTTCTGCTATGTTTTTACCTAAACTTAGAAAAATAAATACACACCTATGTTTTGTCAATGTATGCATTTTATCTTTGCACAGTGTGTTGTAAATGAGTTAGCACTAAACACTTACATGTTTTCCGTATTTAAAGACTGTTACATGAGTAGTTACATGAGTAAGTATGGTGGCAAAAAATAAAACGTGGTGATACTATATTGTATGTTGGAAGAGCAGTTAGTTTGCAGCTGTTCAAACTTGGTACATAGGTATATATTAATTTGTCTAAGTTTAGGTAAGAACATTTTAAAAAATTGATAAACATTGTGTCTACTTTAACAGTAGGCTTTATGCCCAGCTGCACTACTTTCTGAACTTCAGCCAGCTCCTTGTTTCCTGTCTGTCATTATTGGACAAACTGAGTAATCCATGTGTGTCTGATTATTGTTGTTGTGACTACCGAGGTCAGGCACGCCTGGATGAATCAGTTTGTTTGTGACTACTGTGATGAGGCACACCTGGATTAATCAGTTTGTCCAATAATGACAGACAGGAAACATTGTTTATTAAAATCTATGTCAAATTCACTGCATTTAACACACTTTTATTTTTATGGGTTGTTGGTTTGTATGTGATGATCACATTTCTGAACGAAACAATGAAGTCTGCGTAAACTCTGGTAGAAGCTCTCTGAATATGAACTTCATGTATTCATGTGTTAACTCTTTCCCCGCCATTGACGAGATATCTCGTCAATTAAGAGAAAACGCTTCCCCGCCAATGACGAGATTTTCCGTCTTTCCGCAATACCGCTATTATCCACCGCAACTTTTTAAAACCGGAAGTATTGCCCTATGGCAAGCTGCTGCATGTCCGTGTCTGTTTTAAAGATCGCTCTGAATGGGATCTCTATTAAAAGTCCGTCACAAATATGGAATTATTTTTGCTTTTTGCTCAAAATATGGTGTTTTGCAAAAACCTACCCATATTCAAAAGCTGATTGCAAAAGAACCACTAAAGGTAGGATGAAACGGTTTTTATTGTTTGAAAGCAGAGGGTCTGTTCTTTCATTTGGTATATTGTATGTTTATTTATTTAAAGAAGAACATTTTCTGGAAGGCTTTAAACTTTGGTGAAAATCATGAAAAACGCTGGCGCTGGCTGGCAACTTTTTTTAAAAACGCTGGCGGTGAAAGAGTTAAAAACATCCATGTAAAGTTTAATTGATCTCTATGAGACACTGCTCAGCATATGCAAATGTTTCGTAAAGAAATTAAAACAGGTTGCGCATGCTCCCAAATATATTTTGAGGTTGTGCAAATTCTAAAAATTCATATTAAATATGAAAATGTTCACATTTTGAGCACTGTTTTGTACACATTATGAACAAATTTATTGGTGTTGTAACACATTCTTAAAGTAAACTTTGATAAATTAACCTATTCAAACATACCAAACATGTTTACATTATAGTCAGCTTATATGATAACAAATTTGAATATAAAATACATATTTTAGCCATAATTTTACTTTTTTTCTGTCGAGAAGGAGAGAAGCTTATGTCACATAATTTCACTGGAGTTCTGTACAAAAAAGCAGATTATGTTATATTATACAAGTAATATTTAAACAAAATAATACAATATGTATTAGTAAAAACAATTGTACCCATACCTGTCTTTTTCTGCGCTTACATAAGCATTGATGAAAACGCATGTTAACCCTCTGGGGTCTAAGGGGGTTTTAGGGCCCTGGAGAAGTTTTGACCTGCCTTGACATTTGTGCTTTTTTCAGTTGCTTAAAAACATAATAATGGCAAAAGTCTTATAACACTGCATTCAGCACAAACTGGGCTACTATATTATATGATTAACATGTATGTACATGTTTGTATTTTTGAGAGAAAAATGTTTATGCATGGTTTTTGAAAAATAAAAAAAATTAAGTGACTGATATAACTCCACAAAACTCATTCTAAACATGTTTTCCCAAGACTTTTCAAAACAGGATCTAGTAGTCTAGAGTTTTTTCTTCAAAATGATGTGAAAATCATTCTGCTTACTCCTTCACATAACACAATATATTGATTGACTTTTTGGTTAGGAAGGCAATATGCAAGGAGGCTGGAAGCTCTTGAATAATCTGTGATTGACAGCTGAAGAACAAAACAATTGCATAATGAGCTGCATAATGAGCCTTTAGGCAGAAATGTGAAGACGCCATTATTGTTACGTGTTTGTTTGTGAAAGCAACACAAAAGAAATGCCTTCACATGCATGATCCTGCGTTAAATAAACTTACTGTGCAGAGATATACGCGAATAAACTAGGTTTTAGATGTGTTTAGATGCGTCTTAATACAAAGTAGGTAAAATATGAGGCATTGTGTGTTTGTGTGTGCGTTTGGCCGTTGATCGCGTCTGACGGAAGCACAAAGAAAACATAAGCGCATGGAGATAACTTTTATTTACTAGGCGAGAGTAACCAAGTAGATGTGATGTTTGCAATCGTCTTTTATAAGAATACCAAAAAGCGCGTCAAATGAGGCATCGTGTCTTTGTGTGTGCATTTGGACATCGCGTCACACAGACGAAGCACACACACTTGCATCTTTTATAAGAATACCACAAAGCGCGTCAAATATGAGGCATCGCGTGTTTGTGTGTGAGTTTGGACATCGATCCCATCACACTGACGAAGCACACACACTCGCGTCTGTCTGGAGATTTAGGCGCGAGTAAACAAGTATGTGATGTGTGCAATCGCATCTTTTATAATGATACCACAAAGCGCTTCAAATATGAGGCATTGTGCGTTTGGACGTCGATCGAGTCACACTTGCGTCTGGAGATAACTTTAGTTACAGTCACGAGTAAACAAGTAGATGTCATGTTTCCAGCACTCGGATTAAAACTCAACACAGCAGTGAATGGCTGCAGAGACGGAATGTCCATTGACTGTGGGGTTAACTAATGAATATGGATGATCTCTGCTCTTCTCTTCAATGGAGCGGGGCGTGGCTCATTATAGATAATGAAGCAACAGAAGAAAGACGGTACATCTTTCTCTTCTAATACAGTTAACAACGAATTACAATATTTGTTTTCGATTTCACTTACATCTTCCAAAAGCAGACATTCCAATCATTATGTAGAAATTTATCTTTTGTTTCTATCATAAATATTCGTTAAGTTACAGTTCATTTTTCTGACGTGTTTCTGAAAGGACTTCACTGAGGGAGAGAGAACAAAACGCGCATCATGTTTATTTTCTTAATTTTGCGAAAAGCACAACATGCTGTTTTTATTGGGAGTGGACAGAAAAAAACTAGACAATTTAACGTTTTAAATGATGTATAAATCATATCTGTATGTCCAAAATCAGCAGAGTTATCTAAGTCTCTTTGGGGAGTGATTGAAAAATAAAGAGTTTGCGGCGCCCGCGCCGCAGCCGACCCCAGAGAGTTAATGCCAAGTGTAAACAGCCTCAAAGAGAATGCTGAGAAATTTGAGAAAGAAAGAAGTTAACACTTTCCCTTTTCCCTGGCTGGAGAGACAATAGGGTTCATTTACATCTCATTTAGCTAAGCCATACCCCCTGTAAAGCCGTTTTGAGATACAGATGTTCTAGCATCATATGTAGTACTTTATAACAGAAGTCCGAATGACAACATTCAAAAATAAACTGGACTTTTACCTTTGTGGGGATCACAAGTCGAATCCAGTCTGTTTCAGATGTGTGAATCATCCATTTTTGTCCACAAATGCGTATAATCCGTGAAATATAGATATATAGTCTCTTGTTTATCAGATTTTGCATGAACTTCTGGTAATACAATATAATATACAATCTGAGGACTATTTACATCAGAACATGTAAGGGTATCAGATTACACTTCCGGTATTTACGTTCCGTTAAACACATGAACCCGCCTTCAAAGTTTGTATTTAAAATAGTGATGTAGTATAATAGATAATCCAAAAACAACACCGTCGAAAACGTGAAGTCCTTAAGAGATGTTACCAATCGCTCGCTTGTTCCTCCATCAGCCAATAACTTCATGGAAAATATTGATAGACAAAACATGTAGCCAATTATATAAAGAATTCAACGATCTCTGTGTAACTTATATGAGTTTGACTTCATGCTGCGCTGCAAGACGTCAAAGTACCTTTACTTTGACGTCATCCGACTGCGGCGCCCCATAAAGTCAGTGACGCGGCTGACGTACGATGCGGCTGATTGTTATTTGTTCTGCCCCAGCTTCTTTTATTTTTGTTTTGTGCCCCCGAGCTTCATTTAGAGTCTGAGGAGACGCACGCTATAAGTTTAAAAAATAAAAAATAAAACTAAGCAAACATGTCTGAGGAACAGGGCAGCCGCGTCACTACAGTCACGTGACTTCACGCTCGAGCCGGAAGAGAAGACAATGCTGAATGAAGTCATAATTCTTGCTATTTTTGGACCAAACTGTATTTTCGATGCTTCAACACAATCTTACTGACCCACTGATGTCACATGGACTACTTTGATGATGTTTTTATTACCTTTCTGGACATGGAAAACCGTACATAGATTTTCAATGGAGGAGACAGAAAGCTCTTGGACTAAATCTAATGTTAAAACATCTTAAACTGTGTTCAGAAGATGAACGGAGGTCTTTAGAGTATAGAACGACATAAGGGTGAGTCATTAATTACATTATTTTCAGTTTTGGGTGAACTATCCTTATTTAGTCGTCACACTGTTCCCTTTGGGGGCGGAGGCGAAAACACAAGCTTATCCAGTATGTAAATATACACACAGACAATGACGCCCCCCGCTGCACGCTAGAATCTCCGGAAAAACAAGCCGATTTCAACCGCAAAATGTACGCTTTTAAATATACATAAACTGCTATCTCAAACATGGAGAGGCTTCTTTGTGATCTCAACTAACAGATTCTGCAATAAAAAATGTGTGGGTAAAATAATAAATTTTATAACATGTGGCTGTAGAGACAAACACGCCGCATCGCCTTCCAGATATCTTACACGTTCGCATTCAACACTTTTCAAAACTTATTTATATTAAATCTAATTAGTAATTATAAATTATGACATGAGAAAATGAGAAGTGTGCAAAAGAGCACAGTTCAGATATTGATAATTAAAGCGGTTTTATACACCTTTCTGCCTTGTTTAAATTAACAAGGATTTTATTTGCCACTGTCAACATGTTTAGTGATTGATTTAATGATTTATTACAGAAACTTCTATGTAGCAAAGCTATTGTACTAAGCATCTTTATATATATTATATATATAAATGTTGTAAAAAATATATTAGTATTCTTATATATTAAAGAGCACCAATTATGCTAATAAATTAGCACGTTAGCACGTTATTGTAATATCCCATAGTACATACATGTTATTAAAACTTGAACTAATGCACTGTGAGTCTTATAAATTGCTTACATACCTCACCGATTTCTGCATGTCTGGAAAACGCTCGGTTTAGTTCCTGTCTCCGCCTCCCAAAATGTCTAGTGTATTCGGATTGGTCAGATGACTACTCAACTGTTATTGGTCAACTGGGTCCGGCGTGTGTTTGAAAGGTTACGCCCCTGACAACGGTTGGGTTTTCCGGTTCTGACTGAGAGTCAGAGGCAACGTAAACAAGCGCTATATTTCTCTATAAACGATGGTGTCTGTACTGCCTTACCACTTCGAGCTCGATCCAGAGAGTTCAGAAGGCCGTTACGATATAAACGATCTCCGTCAATGAACGCGATTGGATTTAACTTTTTTAGGTGTCCTTAGCTCTGCCAGAATGCTAAACGAAGACGAAAATGTGTTGCAAAGACATCCAAAAGGTAATTATAACGTACTACATTACTTTGCAAACTATATGGAAACACCAAATGTAGCACATAGAAAGTATTTTTTGAAATGATTATAAAACTATTTCACTTATTAACATTATTTTACTATAGTAAACTTTATTATAAAAGCCTGCTTACATACTATATTACTGTGCAAACTATATGGAAACACCAAATGTAGCACAAAGAAAGTATTTGTTGAAATGATTATAAAACTATTTCATTTGTTAACATTATTTTACTATAGTAAACTTTATTATAAAAGACTGTTACATACTATATCACTGTGCAAACTATATGGAAACACCAAATGTAGCACAAAGAAAGTATTAATTGAAATGAATGTTCTACATTATTTTACTATGGTAAACTTTTTTATGAAAAACTGCTTACTTATAAGTGCTATGTTTTTACTTATTAGGTTTAAGGAGAATGCAACATGTTCCAGGGCCTCTTACCTGCGTGATTCATCATCCAGGTTTTGCACAAATTGTCTAAATCCCTACACACAGAACATTTATTGTACCGACTATAAGCCTTTGAGGTGCAGGACTAGAGTAAGTTTTATTACATTTTTAAACCAATAACACTAAAGTATCATTATAGTAACAAAATACCCAAAAGAACAAAAGATGTAACTTTAAAGAAAATATAATAGTCAGTCAAAAGTTTTTTTTATTTATTACAAATATATATTTAAATGTTAAACAATATACAAATAAACATACTTTAGTAACCATATTGTGCTCTTGTTTCAAAAATTGTTCAATTCATTTCTTACAGCTATCTATTCAGATAAATGGCATATCAAAGCTTTGTCAGCTGGTGCTATTTAAGACGACACTATAAGGTTATCATCCTGTCGTGTGTTGTTCTCCAGATACGCTTGGAGCTTCCTGATCAGATCGGTCACAATTTTGGCTTTCGACGACCCCTGCACTGAAGATGGCATGCAATCACGTCCTCCTTTGAAGGTCTCTCAAACTGTGATGCCAGGTCCATTGGAATCGGGGTTTCCTTCAGCTTATCTTCAAATACCTCATCAAACACAAGCCTGATCACATCCTCCACATAACTGTAGAAATATTGCAGTCAATAAATCTTTTGTTTTGATCATTTATTTCCCTGCTTCATACATTAAGTTTTTAATTATGAATGTATTTGAAATAAAACATTACTGCTTACGGAATGTCACTTGTGTGTTTTGGGAACATAGCCTTGTACTTTCCCTCTCCTGCTTTTGTTACGGCTTGGTGACATTGTAATGGATGGCTGCAAGGTACAAATACCTGTAAAATATAAACAAGCAATTAATTTATTGTAAAAGTAAATACTACTTTATATAACAAAGTTACTAAAATACTTAAATACCTGCACAGCATTCCAATAAATGAGAAAATCAAAAATTTTTTGCTGCAAATCTGAAATCTCAGGCTACGGACGGCAAAGGCATCCACTGATGATGGTGATGGAAACATTGTGAAACGATGCTACTGCCTGGGTTCCTATTATTATGCAGAGAAAAAAACTTTGTCATCATCAGTTATACATCTAAGACTGGTAGTGGTTTCACTAGCTAAATACATCATATGTGTTACACACCTTTGCTCCTCATATGCCAGTCTGACTCCTTGTACTGTGTGTAATGATGTTGCATGTTTGCATACAGTGTAGAAGGATGTGTCCAGCTGCGAATCTAGGATATAGACAAATAAAACAAACATGTATTTAGTCAAAAAGACATATTATAACAATAGAGTACAATGACTATAAATCGTTAGACTATTCATTAAAACGTAAATGTATTACATATTACATGGCCCAACATTAGCAACACACATTATGTGTTTACTTCGTTTCAAAATCTAAGAAAGCTTCAAGTAAATACAACAGTAAAATACATATAACTTTAAAAAAATCATCTGTACTTAGAGTTTCTTGAGTTTGATCATGAGAACAAATTTTACTGGTAACAGTTTAGCTGGCATTTGTATTTTTGTATTTAGCTTAGCAACTTAGCAAGTTTGTAAACATGTCTAAACCAACATCGATAAAAAAAACGATAGTCTGCATAATTCAACATACACGTGTGTAAATATGGTACGTTGTTTATGAAATACAGTATTACAAAACAAGACAATTAGCTTGCAAGCTTAGCTCTACACGCACATTATGTTAATCTCCGGTTACCGGTTACGTAACGTACAGTAAAAGGCAAATAATAAACGTGAATACTTACAGCCTGTGATCCAGAAGTGCACAGTAATCCAACTTTCAAGAGGAGACGTCGCGCAAATCCAGCTTCGGTTCATGAGAAGCAGTTATTGTGAAAACTCCGTGAACAACTTCTGACTGGATTTTTCCGGAACCGTATTAAACATGATGTCCTCTGTGGAAGTCCATAAAGTGCTATTTTGCCCTCGCATCTAAAGAGACAGCGTCTACTCGAGAGATTTAATCGCTTAAACAATGAAACAAGAGTTTGCAAACAGAGTCAAAGCAGGGACTCACAACCTCCGCCATTTTAGCTCTCTTCTGACTCGGCGCTCCCCACCCTCGTCTTTGAGGGCGTACCCAAGCAAAGCAGAGAGGGCTGAACTATGATAATGTTGGTCTTATCTACGTCACTAATCCCAGGAAGTAAACTGTTGCCTACAATCCGAGTGTTTTTTGTAGTCCTCGAACGTTAGAGACGATAACTCGCGTCATCGTTTTCTTTGAGGTATGTACTTTTTGAATACATTAGCATGTACTAATGCACACTTACACACAAAAGGATGTTTAAAAACGTGTATCCCATAATAGGTGCTCTTTAAGAATAACAATATGATACATTTATATTGCGCTAAAATGCGTTACATATGGAAAGAGGAATTATTCTCAACCACCACTAATAAAGTTTAAACATTATTCTTTAGAAAAGCGCCCCCGAAGTGTTGAGATTATGAATATTTACACTTACAATATATACTTTGTGAAATGTGTGTTTAAAATAATAAATTTCATAACATGTGTCTGTAAAGACAAACACGCTGCGTTGCATGATTTTATAAATACCGAGGTCCATATAAGTATTTTCTAGGGCATGCACCCCAGGAAAAAAAAGCTTCTTATTTCCCTGCTCTGCATATATGAATTTTAATACATCAGAAAACCACAGAATCAAATACCTATAGATTTCATAGATTTCAGTATGCAGAAGGTTGGTCATTAGGAATACATTGTAATAATTATTTTACCATCCTGGGCACACTGCTGCACACTTTCTCTTCTTTTGTTATTTAATTAATTTTAATGACTTCAACAGGTACTGTTTATTAGGCTTTAAGACTGAATGCAATAAAATGTTCAAGCCAAAATATGAACATTTAAACTCCGTGCACACGCTACGGGTGGATGAAGCATTGTACCGCGCACGTGATGCATCGCGTTTTAAAGTTCAAGCTTAGCAGCAGTCCAGTACAACACAGTGAATCTACACTGCAAAAAATGACTTTCTTACTCAGTATTTTTGTCTTGTTTTCAGTAGAAATATCTAAAAATTGTTAAATTAAAATGCTTTTTCTTGACGAGCAAAATGACCTTAGTAAATAATTCTAGTTTTAAGACAAATAATATACAATTTAAGTGAAAATGTCCTTAAAACAAGCTTAATTATCTGCCAATGGGGTGAGAAAAAAAATGTGAAATAAGAGTTCTTTTTTCTTAAACACTTAATTCAAGTAAAATTTTCTCACCCCATTGGCAGATATTTTTGCTTGTTTTAAGCACAAATTCACTTAAATTGTATATTTTTGTCTAAAAACTAGTATTATTTTCTTAGGTCATTTTGCTTATCAAGAAAATACATCCTGATTTAAGAATTTTTAGACATTTCTACTGAAAACAAGACAAAAATACTAAGTAAGAAAGTCATTTTTTGCAGTGTAATCATTATACAGTAAAAAACATACCTTCAAGAATTAAAGGGTAGCGTTGAATTTTGTTAATAAACACGCTGAATAACAGAAAGTGAATTACTTTAGGGAGTGAAAGCAGCGCATTACATTTTGGACCCATATGTGCCCAGCTGCAGTAATGTTTCTTGTCCTGTCACCTTGACACTGCGGTTTCATATTTCTCGTCATTAAAGGCTCTCTAAGCGAATATGTTCGACGTCACTTGTTGTTGATATTTGAACTGTTTTCAAACAAACGGAGCGTAGCTAACTCCTCCCCCTCCCCCTCCCTTCCATGCTTTCGTGAACGCGACCAACCCCCACCCCCAAATCCTTCTTGGCGTTTATTGGCTGTAAAACTTTGTTTCGTTTCGTGGTGCAGCTTTGGCCACTGTGCGTATATTGAAGTTTGTAGAGCCTGGGCTGTCTACAGAGATCGCGTTTTTTTACAGTTTGATCAGCGGTCAGGTAGCAAGCAGATAGTGAGGAGATGTGTGCTGTATGTAACAAAAAATGTTTTATGGTCTAAAACGCGTGAATTCGCTTAGAGAACCTTTAAACTGCTGTATAATAGTCAGCGTTTGATTACTTACATCTTTCTTGCACTTCCACTAACTGCTCATCTGACCTCTGTGTTGCACCTCTGTCTGCCTGGTTTGATTTTATTGGTCATCTCGGTTTCATTTTGACTTTATCTTACTTAATAGAACCTTTAACTGTTTGTACACAATGATGACATGTGCGTGCGCATTTAGGCAACGGAGGTATGGCAAGAATCAGCAGTGAAGCAACCTACCCATTTCACAAAAAAATTAACATGGTCGCGCCACTCTCAGTGTGTCTGCATCTATGAAAAAAATGTGCACCACCTGCATGCAGGGAGCATGCGTGCTGCCTGCACAACATCCAATCACTGTAGTCCCACGTTGGTTTGGATGTTGGGACCGTACCAGCAGTACAGCTCAGCAGTGGTGTAGTCTGTGTGATATGCAGGTACACGCCTTATACCCACTAGGAATTGTAAAGAATTTCTGTATACCCGCTAAAAATAGCGTGAGGATGCGTAACAGCATGGTTTTGTGACATTTCAAACTTTTAGTCATAGTGAAGCACTGACCATTAGCATGCTACACTTGCTACTTTAGCGGGTTGAAATGCATATACATATTAGGCTATATATTTGGTGTGTTTGACTTTCTGCTGAACTGCGTGATCTGATCGGCATATGAAATTACTATAGCGGCGCGAAAGTAACTGGGGAGCAGACTGGTGTGGTGCTACAAAAACCCACAGGCGAGTGACAGCAAAGTACCGCGAGAGCGATTCCAGAAATCACCTGGAGAAATCCGCTTTGAATCGCTCTTGCGGTACTTTGACATCACCAAGAGGTCTGCTTAGTGCAAATGAAGTCTAACCTGCACCGTAGCTGCTCACGCGACACTGTAAACAAACAGTCCATGTGGAGAAGTGAACGAGTGGAGCAGTGCTGCAACATTAAATCTGGAGAGTTAACAACACACATGAGAGTAAACAACATTTAAATCATCAGTCCAGGGCTGGGTTTCCCGATAACGATTAAACTTAGCACTTAAGAGCGCTTTCTACGAGCTAATTAACGAACATTCGTTGTTCATTTACGTGCGTTTCCCAAAGATGCACGTGAAACGATCGCTCGCAGCTGGGTTTTAAGTGCTACTTACGAGTCGCTATCCGTTTGTTAAGTGCTGAAATGTCACCTATAGAATGACTTGAATTTGTAGCAGAAGCTTGTTTAGGCTAATGATCTTTAGCCGATGTGCACTAATATTTTTTATAATATTTTTTATTATTGTTCAATGACCTTTTAAATGTTTTAAAATTGTTCATAATGAAATATTATTTTCCGTATTTAGTTAGGACTCGTCCCACTGCAAAATGCCTTCTGCATTTTATCTTATAGTTTAGATTATTATTATTATTACTATTATTTGTTTTTTATTATCTATGTATATTTATTATTAGAGATTATTGCATTGTACGGTAAATATTTCAGTGTTTCCCATACATAGGCCCTACTTGGGGGGTGCGCCCAGGTAAATTGCGACCCGCCCAGGTAAAAAAAAAATCACTTTACGAATTTCCGTATTTTCTTAACTCGACTGGATGACCCGTGTTTGGAGAGAGCGAGAGAGAGAGAGGTGGGGGCCGGGTGACCGTGAAGATGATGCACGCGTCATAAAATCATCATCCAGCGCGGCAAACTGGATCAACTGCAGCACATACGGAGCAGCCAGGGAACTACACTGCGACCAAAATGGTTGCATATGCTTATGTGCATATGTGTTTATAACATCCAAGTTGGCTTCATTTTGCGTGCAAGCACGTTGTGTCTCTCCCGTTGAGTGACCGTTCATGTGCTCTCTGTTTCTCAATGAATTGGGTGCGACGCGAAGCAACATCAGTGTCACATATCCTTTCATGTTTCTGAACTTGAGCAGAGTTTTACCATTAGAGGTCTTTCTTCACTGAGGACGCGGGACCCGTACGGTTCCGGGTTTATATTTTAAATGGTCAGTCAGGTCCGGGTCGGTCCTAGTTCATAACTTCGAGTCCCAAGTCTGATTAATATTGTGTGTAAAACCCGAGTCGATCGGAGAACGGCCGCGAGCACATAACAACTGGCTCTTGTCACGACCACGCGCCGCTTTATTTTCTTTATCCCATTTTTTAATAATCTTACTATTAATAGACCATATCTTTACTAAAATCTAAACAGTTTGCACAGAGATTGTAGCAAAAAGCAGTGCTAATACTGAATGAGCAAAGCTCTAGCTGACTCAGGATATAAAAAACGCAAAGCTGTAATGTAAAGTCTGTCATCGGGACAGCAAGTAGACTTTTAAATCTGAAATAATTAGTGGATTAAGCTTTTTTTAATCGGCAAAAGAGAAATAGAAAGCAGAAGCAGTAAAAGTGCCTATCTAATAGAAATTATTAACATTATAACATCAGTAACATTTATAATCTATAGACCTGCACTGTCTATTAATAGGCTAAAGTATACATAGTATTGTATATAATTGAGTTTGATAAAAGGGGTCATCAAATTGCTTCATATATCAGTGCAAAAACATTAAGTGTTTTCGTGGTGCTTTGACAAACAGTGTCAGCTTTGTTTATGGCAAAGAAAGTTTGGGGTGGTTAGATTAACCCTCTGGGGTCTAAGGGGTTTTTAGGGCCCTGGGGAAGTTTTGACATGCACTGACATTTGTGCTTTTTTCAGTTGCTTAAAAACATATTAATGGCAAAAGTCTCCTAACACTGTGTTCATCACAAACTGGGCTACAATATCATATAATCAACATGTATGTACATGTTTGTATTTTTGAGAGAAAAATGTTTATGCGTGGTTTTTGAAAAAGCAAAATTTTTAAGTCACTGATATAACTTCACAAAACTCATTCTAAACATGTTTTCCCAAGACTTTCCAAACTGGATCTAGTAGTCTAGAGTTTTTTCTTCGATGTGAAAATCATATGGCCTACTCAATCACATAAAGCAATACATTGATTTACAATTTCTAAGACACTTTTGCTTGGGAAAGGCTGTATGCGTGGAGGCGGGAAAGCTCCTGAATAATCAGTGATTGACAGCTGAGAGACAAAAGAGTTGAATAATGAGCCACATAATAAGCCTTGTGGGGATGTTCAACAGGAATGCAACTTTCTCTGTAGTAAAACCATGATAAGGTTTACTTTTCAATATAATGTAAACACACACACACACACACATTATATATATATATATATGTGAAGAGTTTGGTTCCAAAACGCAATTAATCCATTTTGACAAATTTCGGTAAAAACGTGTTTTCTATACCAAGAAAGTGACAAGATGAAAACCACTATTTTCTGTTACAAACTTTCACATAGCATCTTTAGGTTATAAAAACATAAGAAATTCAAATCCATAACTTGATTTTCAAAGATTTATTATAAAAACTAATTATTTTTTCCACAAAATGCAATAAATCCATGACAGTTTTTTATTTCAAAATGCTATAAATCTATTAAATCAATGTATAAATGTGCATTCATCTTTACCATTTTATATTAATTTAGTTGACTAGTGGTATACAATGATTAAAAAATAAACATTAATGGCATTAACCAAAACACTTACTTTGTTATATTAAGAACACATTGCTGCGGTTATATTTGACGTCGTCTCTTTACATTTTCACAGCAATCAGCTGTAAAATGTTTTGGTCCCGCTCGATTTTCGTTGACTTTGAGTAAAATAATGTAAAGTTTTCATAAGATCCTCTGGGGTCAATGTTTTAGCATGAGAAGCTTGATGCTGTCTGGAGAACAAGCAGCCGAGTGCCTCTCGCGGAAATTATTAGATGTTGATGGCTTACGTTTCTTTCCCGTCACAGAAAACCATCACAGGTTTAGCAATGCTATTAAAGTATTATTTTGTTTTGTTTGTTGATCACGAAGTACAAAGTAGATGAGGAAAATTAGGATTCCGTGTACTCAGCGCGCCGCCATGTTTGTTTACATTGCGTGAATGGTCCGCTGTAATATCAGGAATGGATTTATTGCGTTCTGTAAAAAAGGAGGAGTGGCGTTTGTCGCATTTTGGGAACAAAGGGAGAAAAGATGACAGAATATCACGGCGGGTATTGGATTTTGCGTAAAATTAATTATTTACTTTTAACTACTGACCTGATATAATACTGATTTTGGCAGTAACTCATTTTTTTCAAAAATGGCGTTTATTGCGTTTTGGAACCAAACTCTTCATATATATGTGTGTGTGTGTGTGTGTGTGTGTGTGTGTGTGTGTGTGTGTATCTATCTATCTATCTATATATATATATATATATATATATATATATATATATATAGAAATATTTTCTATTAATATCACAAGTATAAGTTACCTTTTAAAAACCATAGTAGCCTAATCATGGTAAAGGTACTGTTTGGCCATCATAAAGTGAACCAGCGACAGCCTGACTCTGGTACCGATGGGCGAGGACCTTGTATCAAACTGTCCCAATGGGTTCCAGAGCCCTTTTTCAGCCCTTGCAGCAGAATGATTGAATGTTTCTGACACCCTTATGTCACAGTATGACCCCCATGAGCTGCTTAAACGATTTTCACAGTTTTTAATATTTTTAACATTTGTCAAAAATTTTGTACCGATAGGTACGAGGAGACTTCACTCTGGCCCTGCCAAACCACAATAACAGCCCTCCAATGCTTCTGACCCTTCTAATGTCTATTTGTGACCCACACTCGATTGCCTCATGTGCTTTTCATGCACTTTTTAAACTTTTCAACATTATTTTTTACATTTTTCACCACTTTAAGTGTGTAGCACTTTTGTACCAGTGGGTACCAGAAGACCTCTCTCTGACCCAGGCAACCCCCAATAACAGCCCCAATGTCTATTTATTACCCACACTCGCTTGCCTCATGGGCTTTTTATGCACTTTTAATCTTTTTTAACAACTTTTTTTTACATTTTTCACCACTTTTAGAGTTTACAAGATGACCTCTCTCTGGCCCATGCAAACCCCAATAACAGGTCCCCAATGCTTCTGACCCCATAATATCTATATGAGACCCACACTCGATTGCCATATGTGCTTTTCATGCACTTTTTTTAACTTTTCCAACACTTTTTTTTTACATTTTTCAACACTTTAAGTGTGTAGCACTTTTGTACCAGTGGGTACCAGAAGACCTCTCTCTGTCCCAGGCAACCCCCAATAACAGCCCCAATATCTATTTGTTACCCACACCCGCTTGCCTCATGGGCTTTTTATGCACTTTTAATCTTTTTAAACATCTTTTTTTACATTATTCAACACTTTTAGAGTGTACAAGATGACCTCTCTCTGGCCCATGCAAACCCCAATAACGGGTCCCCAATGCTTCTGAACCCCTAATGTCTATTTGTGGCCCAAATTGACCACATCTGGACATGTTTTTGTAGAGCTGACATTTGGTATATTTTTTTACAGTGTCAAAAGTATTGCATATTGTATTTGTTACTGTGCTGCTTATTCAATAAATAACATGCATATGCAGATTCATAAATCTTTGCTAATAGTGTATGTGAATGAAGATCTGACATATATAGACATATAATGATTAAGCTTTAAATGTGTGTATCATTCTACTCATATTTATCTACTCATATTTAAATATGAGTAGAATGATACACACAAATGCTAACCTGAACACATATAAACAAACAAAATAACTTAAAAAGAAAAACAATGAAATCTTTTTATAACAAACATGGTCAGCAAACCTATGCATTTCCACCAGGTGGCAGTGTGGACCTAGAATCCAAAAAGACCATGGAGGGAGTGGGGGGATGTTTGTTATTAGCATTTCCATTGTCTCTCTGTGTGTATGTGTGTGAGAGAGAGTAAGAGAGAGAAGTTGGTGGGGGTTGTTTTATTTTAAAAGGGAGAATCTTTACTAGTCTTCAGCAAAGCCTTTACATTAAAGGCTTAATTAAATTGTATTAGTTGTCAGCACACTGATCCTGTCTAAATATAGAGAACCATATAAGCTAAAACAAAACTAAAGCAGAAATAGAAAGTGAAGGGAAAAGAAAGTCAGTAGGAACACTTGTGTGATCAATGTAGTATTATTTGCTGTATACAGTGAATGGTTTAAACTTTGATCCATTCATTCAAAATAATATATTTTTATTTTTTTTCCCAACAGACGTGTTGAGTGTCTCTGTAAAGGTTTTATTGTGTGTTTCGTTTACCATTTGTGTGTAGATAAACAAACAGGGCCTGCAAAACTACAATAACTTCTAATCTAATATTACATTATAAATATTGAATAGAACGTGTAAGCTTTAAATGTGTGTATCATTCTACTTTAAATGTGTCTATCATTCTACCTTGTAATTATAAAAATCTAATGTACTCTTACTTTTTTTTACTTATTTTAAAGTCATTGCTTTTCTTATTTTTTAGTTTTACATGTGTTTATGTTTCCATTTGTGTGTGTGTGTGTGTGTGTGTGTGTGTGTGTGTGTGTGTGTGTGTGTGTATAAACAAACTGGGGCTGCAAAACTGACAATGTTTTACTGTGTGGTTGTGGTGACCATCTGGGAGCACTTTTCCTGGATTCACTTTGACAGTCATTTATGTATTAGACATATAATGATTAAGCTTTAAATGTGTGTATCATTCTACTCATATTTAAATGTATCCACACACAAATGCTAACCTGGACACATATAAACAAACAAAATAACTTAAAAAGAAAAACAATGAAATCTTTTTATAACAAACAGGGCCAGCAAACCTATGCATGTGCACTGGGTGGCAGTGTTGAGCTAGAATACCAAAAGACCATGGAGGGAGTGGGGGGATGTTTGTTATTAGCATTTCCATTGTCTCTCTCTGTGTGTGTGTGTGAGAGTGAGAGTAAAGGGCGATTTATAGTCGTGCGTAGGTCCTACGGCGTAGCAGCGACGGCGTAGGTTCCGCGTCGGTTTTCATTTATACTTGTGCGTCCCCGTCCGCGTCGATGTGCAAACACACGCGAAACCGCTGGTTGGCAGTAATCACGCGTGTAACCACAGTAGCAGCAGAAGTCGTCACAGAAGAAGAAGCTAAGCAATTTAACCCACAAACGAAGAAGAAATAGCAACTTGTTGTGTATAATTTGAGAAGACCAGCAATAATGGCAGTAAATAAACAGCGACTTATTTTTCAGTTTGAGTTAAATCACTCCTCAACTTGGCTCATCTTTGTTTTCACCGTCTCAAACGGAAATACCGATGACGCAGTTTTTTTACCTGACGGGAGGGGTTCTGGTGGACCAATCACAGCGCTTACGGTCCGCGTAGAGCCGACGCGCTGTTAGAATTTTTGTGAGGTGCGCGTCAGGCTACGCAGAGCTACGCACAGGCTACGGATAATGATGTTTTTAGTCAAATTTAAAATAAACCAAAATTTGACATGAATGATCACTAGTGAATTCCTTTATGTAAGCAATTTTTTATTATTTATTTCACAATTATTCAAACATTATCTAACAATTTAATCATTAATTTAACATATATGTATTATGCACATTGTGATGACAATGACAGATTTCTTTCCAGAATCAGAAGCCAAACAATTAAACAAAAAGCAGCATGACAGACTGAAATTAGTTATTTTAAATGTATTGTCAGGGTGAATTTCTCATTCCCCACTGCCTCAGTATCAGTGAACTTAAGAACCTAAGGCATCCAAGTTAGGGCCGTTTGAATGCAACGAGGTGGTACGCTGTAACTCGGCCGTGGAAAGGGTTATAGAGACGTGGGTAGGCTCGTTCGAAAGGCCCTGTCGAGTATAACAATGGATCCGAAGGGCGCAGGCCTCGGCCCAAAGGCGCCCGATTTACAACCGTTTGAATGTGACGCGGTGGTACGCTGTAACTCGGCCGTGGAAAGGGTTATAGAGACGTGGGTAGGCTCGTTTGAAAGGCCCTGTCGAGTATAACAATGGATCCGAAGGGCGCAGGCCTCGGCCCAAAGGCGCCCGATTTACAACCGTATGAATGCGACGCGGTGGTACGCTGTAACTCGGCCGTGGAAAGGGTTACAGAGACGTGGGTAGGCTCGTTCGAAAGGCCCTGTCGAGTACAATAAAGGATTCGAAGGGCGAATGCCTCGGACTTAAGGCGCCTGAGCTACGGCCGATTGTAAATTTTCTAAATGTATTTATCAGACAAGGTGAGTAGCAGTGACCCAATTCTTTTGCATTGGAAGAGTTGGGGGAGCATGTGTGCACAAACAGAATCAAACAAGCTTGTAGGCTCTTCAGTTGTACAATCACACACTCATTACTTTAGTTGTATGACTACCATCATGCATGCTCTATTCATATGAGCAATACTTCAAACTCCCACTTTTAATTTAATATTAATGGGGTGATCCACTTTAATGATGAGGCCCATATTTTAATCTACACCTTATAAGCTTTACAGAGACCAAACATTAATTTTTTATTTAGAGCTAAGATTCGGATGTGTTACTCAAAGAAATCATATTTTAATAAATGTTATACACTTTTCATAAAATACAGTTGGGTTTACCAGCTTAAAAGTGGACTACTCCTTGCTCAGTAGTATTAATAGTATAAAAAATGCTATAAAAAAAGAAAAAAAAATGAAAACTACTAATAAAAGGGAAAAAATTTGAAAGTACACAATAGGTGAAAAGAAAATGTTTCTTTATTTACAAATAAAAGTATATACAAGTCTTATAACGTCTTCATGTCTGTCCTTCCTCCCACTGACTCAGGATCAATGCAGCCTGTGGAAGGTTGGAAGACCACCCCTGGCTCTGAATCCAGGCCTCAATAGCACTGACAGACGGGTGACGTCGACCAAAGTGTTCTGTAAAAAGAAATCACAAGAAGCATTAGCCATTGGGGTGACATGTTTTATGAGAGTTCAATTATTTATCCATCCCTGACACAATTTTTTATACAAAACGTGTATATTGATGCTTACCAAGGGCACATGATTCACGTAGCTTCAGCTGCTCACTACGCCAGCGGTCGTAGCAGTGCCGCTCGTGCTCGCCACACAGCTCTTGTCTTTTTGGTTTCTTTGGAGGTTGGCCTTCTAAGGTGACAGGGAAAGACCGGATAAGCATTTCAAATGCTGTCCTCTCATCCACCTTCTGCTCTCGGCTGGTGTAAGATGTGGATCCAGCACTAGAAGATCAATAAATAAACAATAAAGAAAGTGTTAATGAATAACTGCTTTGAGTAGCAACATTAAAAATAATATCGTACATTAGATTTCACATGGCTTACCTTGATTTTGCAACCAGGTCCTCCACGACACGTTGCGCTAGAAGAGCGTCTGCCGGAGTCCTCATGCGGTAGTGCCTCTCTGCTGTTTCGGGGGTGTGTCTCAACAACCGAGCTAACGCATTACGATCAGTCTCCGGCAGGTTCTTTGCTGCCGTCTCAAAAGCCATCCTGGCATCACCGCTGGTCACGGGTTTGACTTTGTACCTAAAACACAAAGCAACATTAGAATGCAAAATAACAAGTGGACCATGTGCACCTTTGTGTACTTTAGATTAAGTGTAAAAAAATACAGATATGATTTAATGGCACTTACTTTCCATGGAGTCTGACCAGATCATTGCAGGGGTTGTGGATGGGCCTTCCCGTGCTGGAGATGAAGAATTGGCCCTCTGCCATCGTGTCGCCCCCTGTTCTGGATCCCTGGAGCATCAGTGGCCGAATGTGTTTGAAGTATATGTCAAACCACTTGGAAAAAAGAAATATATGTTTAAAAACACGCACACACACACACACAAATGGTTATAATGTAATTTTGAATACAAACTTACATGTTCTTGTTCAGCATTCAGAGGCACTTCTGCCACTTGTGATGCAGCCGTTTTGTGCTCTTTAATGGCCACAGAACAGCCGTTGTTAGTGTGTCTCCTTTCCTGCCATTCCTCAACCTGCAAACACACAAGCATGCATTTCAATGACCGGTCTCACTAATAATCCAAAAACATGAGCCATTGATGAAATTAAATATGTAAAAAATTTACTAAAGTACACTTACGGTCATGTTGGTTACAACGCCAGGGCGCTGTAGGTGCTTCAGGATGACGACGGCCTCCAAATAATAGAGGACCAGCAGACAGTCGTTCTTGTCCAGCTGATCCGCAGGAACTTTTTTAGGACCCTGAAGTTTTGCCAATACCGCGAGGAAATCAGCACGAGCCAGATCAAGAATGGCCACACATTCTTTCAGCTGCTTCTCGTTACCATAACCATTGTATCTGAGAAATAAAATAGTAATGTTTAGCTCACTTGTGATTTCCATGTAATAGATAAAAAAGGAGTGAAAAACAAATAAAAAAATATACCTTTTCCGGGTCACCTCTTTATTGATCTCCTTAGACATACATTTGCGTATGTGTTTCAAAGAATCAACAAATCCTTTACAGTCATCATGTAGACTTTTGTTTTCTTTGACCAGACTAGTTGATATGATGGTGTAATTCAGGAACCTTAAAGAGAAAAATAAATTATTGTTATAGCCTGAAGACAGCATATGTGATAATTATCAGTTCACAGTTACATTATGTGTTTGCTACGTTGAACAGTACTGACCTGTTAAGACTTTTCCAGTAGTTCAGAATAGTTTGCTTGGAGAGTTTGGTCTCAGCGAGTACATTAAAGTACTCCTGCACCTTCTCCACGTTGTGAACAAACAGCAGTTCTGGCTGTCCGGGGTTCATGAAGTACATGAACCTCGATACATTTTCCACCTGTAATTATACATTACACATTAAAATCTGCAGAGCTGAATGTAAGACAGGTTAACTTAAAATAAAGTTTAACATATGTTTTTTTCAAATGTATTTATTTAAAAAAAAAAATTGTGTGTGTGTGACATTAACATGTATCTTTTCTTTTAAAATTACCTCTTGTTTGGTGTTACGGTTGCGCATGTCCTTTTGCAAATACTGGTTAAAACCATCCAGCAGTGGGTGTTTGATGGAGAACTTTTTGTAAAGTCCCCTTTTCGCCATCTCCACCCGGACATCATCGCTCCACCGTGGCCCATTGCTGCAAAATAAAATAAACCAGGTGGTCAAATGATTGTGTATATTTTCAAGAGTAATCATATCCAATCTCTGCATCTGCTATTTCTGTGAAAGATGTAGTGAAACTTTACCTCTGATAGTACTCCTCATTGTTCTCATCATTCTCTGGCTCTGGTTCTTCTGTTGCTTCCACAGCTGCTGGCATCTCTCTCTCAGCATGTAGTGTGGAGCTAGCACTCTGAGCATATGACGCTGGCAAATGAATGATAGGAGGAATGTTCCTCACCACCAAGCCCTTTTTCTCCATTTCCTTTAACATACTAATAAAAGAAAAAACAGTTAATACACACACATTTGATGGAATATTGAGTATTGTACTGCAACAGTACAAAGCACACTGGAAAAAAGCTGAATGTCTTACTTTGTATTATTATTATATTATATAAATATCTGAAAATAAACTAAATTCCAGTTTCAACTTAATTCAATAAACTACCTGGCAAGAGGATTAGCCGCTCCAAAAATCTCCAGAAGTGTGTGGTACTCCCAGAAGCGCCCGTTCTGTGAGAACTCAGTCATCTCCTTTTTGGACTGGAGCACAGTGGCATGGATGTCCTCCTCAGTTCGGCCCTGCATGCAGACCGTCCTGAGATGCCCAGGAAGAGTGCGTGGAGCCTTCTTGCATACCGGGCAGATGAAGTAGATCCTGCTGTGGTACTTTCTGTATGTACAAAAAAAAATAAAGGTTATTTCACTAGTAGTATTTTTGTCTTGTTTAACTTTTCTTAACCAATTCACAGATAATTTTGCTTGATTTAAGCTGAACTTACTTAAATCTTAATACATATAAATAAGTTTGCATAGTTAAAGCCAGTGCCAATGTTTTTAAAAAGGTTCAACTACTCATTTAAATCTTTTAACAAACAAAAACAAGGCAGCTTAACACAGTTATAAATTACTCACCCTTCAGAATCCATTGCAAGTTTTCAGAAGCGAAAATTCGTTGAAAAATCTGAGATGTGGTCTAAAACAAACCAGGTTGTCCAGAAGATAGCAGTTAACTGTATCCAAGGATGATATGAACTGACCATATGATCTCTATTTAACCCTGTTTCTGGATTCACACTAGCCAATGAGGTTGCAGCATTACACAGGCCCTGGCAAGGTGAGAATTGCACTGAAACTGATGACTCAGCATGCCCCTCTTATGTGATAATGGCCCTAAAATCATGGGTGTGTCATCAGATCTTAAAATTGTTTGTTACCATTTTTTTGTAAGATTATATAACTTTTTATTATATAACTTTTAACTAAATGTGACCAAATATTTGTAAACTGAAGATCAAGAGCTTCATTTTGATAGGAAACACATTAAAAAAGCTTGAGATTTCACCTTATCATATGAGGATGGAGTGCATTTATTTTTTTTTTCTTTAAAATCTAATGCTTTTTTATGCGTTTCCTATCAAAATGAAGCTCTTGATCTTCAGTTTACAAATATTTGTTCACATTTAGTAAAATGTAATCCATTATAAAGTTATAGAAACTGACAAAAAATGGTACAAAAAATTTCTGATATGATGGTTCAAGCATGCCCCTCTCTGACTCACCCCTGAGTTTAGGGCCCATTATCACCTAAGAGGGGCATGCTGAGTCTTCAGTTCATAAAATTGTTTGTAACAGTTTTTTGTAAGTTTATATAACTTTATAATGGATTACATTTAACTAAATGTGAACAAATATTTGTAAACTGAAGATCAAGAGCTTAATTTTGATAGGAAACACATTAAAAAAAGCTTGAGATTTCACCTTATCATATGAGGATGGAGTGCATTTATTTGTTTTTTCTTTAAAATCTAAAGCTTTTTTATGTGTTTCCTATCAAAAGGAAGCTCTTGATCTTCAGTTTACAAATATTTGTTCACATTTAGTAAAATGTAATCCATTATAAAGTTATAGAAACTGACAAAAAATGGTACAAAAAAATTCTGATATGATGGTTCAAGCATGCCCCTCTCTGACTCACCCCTGAGTTTAGGGCCCATTATCACCTAAGAGGGGCATGCTGAGTCTTCAGTTCATAAAATTGTTTGTAACAGTTTTTTGTAAGTTTATATAACTTTATAATGGATTACATTTAACTAAATGTGAACAAATATTTGTAAACTGAAGATCAAGAGCTTAATTTTGATAGGAAACACATTAAAAAAAGCTTGAGATTTCACCTTATCATATGAGGATGGAGTGCATTTATTTGTTTTTTCTTTAAAATCTAAAGCTTTTTTATGTGTTTCCTATCAAAATGAAGCTCTTGATCTTCAGTTTACAAATATTTGTTCACATTTAGTTAAAAGTTATTAAATAAATAGCTATAGAAACTGACAAAAAAAATGGTACAAAAAATTTCTGATATGATGGTTCAAGCATGCCCCTCTCTGACTCACCCCTGAGTTTAGGGCCCATTATCACCTAAGAGGGGCATGCTGAGTCTTCAGTTCATAAAATTGTTTGTACCAGTTTTTTGTAAGTTTATATAACTTTATAATGGATGACATTGAACTAAATGTGAACAAATATTTGTAAACTGAAGATCAAGAGCTTAATTTTGATAGGAAACACATTAAAAAAAGCTTTAGATTTTAAAGAAAAAAGATTAAATATGCACTATATGATAAGGTGCAGAGAGGTTGCAGATAGTGGTGAACTAAAAATAACATTTAAATAATATATACTTTAATCTACACACTTTGTAAGCTTTACAGAGACATGCCAAACATGCCTGCTGCATAAAAGTTGAATGAAAGATAATAGTTTTAACATGAGGTTCAAAGTTGAAAACAGTAAAAGTGCTCCCAGATGGTCACCAGGCCAGAATCTTAATAGGGTAGTTCACTTTAAAGATTGGGCCCATTGACTTTACCATATTATTTTATTACAATGAAAACAGATAGGCATCATATTATTTTTATTACAATGAAAACAGATAGGCATCATATCAAACTGAAGCTCATTATGTACAATTTCCAAAGATTTAATCACATTAACTTTGTTGTAACTCATGTGAAACTAAAAGAAACAATTAAAATAGTTTAAAACCATACTTTAATCTACACACTTTGTAAGCTTTACATAAAGATGCCAAACATGCCTTCTGCATAAAAAAGCAAAGAAAGTAGGTTTACTTTTGTGCAGTAAAAAGCTCAAAAGAACAACTGCCTATCGTTGTCTGGACTCCTATTTGTGTTTTTGTAATCATTATAGTAGAAACACAACCAGGGACACGCGTGATAAACTTATCAATGTTTGTTTACAGCCGCCGCCATTACCTCACGTGTTGATCATGAAAGCAGTGAATGTGTGCACATGCGAGTGATCCTGTGTTTAATAAACTTGCTGTGCGGAGATATGACGCAACTAAATAAGGATTGTACTGTTTGCAATCGCGTATTTTATAAGAATACCAAAAAGCGCGTCGAGTTTCCTGACTCGCGTGTTTGTGTATGTGCGTTCCCGTCGCCTCAGCTGTTTGACGGAAGACAAAGAAAACACTCGTGTCTGGAGAAACTGACACACATCCGCAAGTAAATAAGGATTTAGATGTCGGACATCGATCCCGTCACACTGACGAAGCACACACACTCGCGTCTGTCTGGAGATTTAGGCGCGAGTAAACAAGTATGTGATGTGTGCAATCGCATCTTTTATAATGATACCACAAAGCGCTTCAAATATGAGGTATTGTGTGTTTGTGTGTGCGTTTGGACGTCGATCGAGTCACACTCGCGTCTGGAGATAACTTTAGTTACAGTCAAGAGTAAACAAGTAGATGTCATGTTTCCAGCACTCGGATTAAAACTCAACACAGCAGTGAATGGCTGCAGAGACGGAATGGAATGTCCATTGACTGTGGGGTTGACTAATGAATATGGATGATCTCTGCTCTTTTCTTCAATGGAGCGGGGCGTGGCTCATTATAGATAATGAAGCTACAGAAGAAAGACGGTACATCTCTCTCTTCTAATACAGTTAACAACGAATTTCAATATTTGTTTTCGATTTCACTTACATCTTCCAAAAGCAGACATTCCAAGCATTATGTAGACATTTATCTTTTGTTTATATGACAAATATTCGTTAAGTTAGAGTTCATTTTTCTGACGTGTTTCTGAAAGGACTTCACTGAGGGAGAGAGAACAAAACGCGCATCATGTTTATTTTCTTAATTTTGCGAAAAGCACAACATGCTGTTTTTATTGGGAGTGGACAGAAAAAAACTAGACAATTTAACGTTTTAAATGATGTATAAATCATATCTGTATGTCAAAATCAGCAGAGTTATCTAAGTCTCTTTGGGGAGTGATCGAAAAATAAAGAGTTTGCGGCGCCCGCGCCACAGCCGACCCCAGAGTGTTAATGAACTATAATGTGAAATTAATATTAATGTTTAATAAATCAAAGTATTGTGTTGTGTCACACATTATTAGTTCTTTGTCACATGTATAGTAGAACATTTTTTTGTCGGTGGATAATAATGATTGCCCTTTTCACCAGCTACCACCACAAGTAAATGTGACCCATCACGGAAACCAGGGACTCAAGTCGGCAGCACAAGTTTCGAGAAAATGAGAAACAAAGTTTTTTTTTCGAAATTTGTGATTTTCGTTTTATTGCAGAATCTGTTAGTTAAGATCACGAAGAAGCCTCTCCATGTTTGAGATAGCAGTTTTTGTATATTTAAAAGCGTACATTTTGCGGTTAAAATAGGCTTGTTTTTCCGGAGATTCTAGCGTGCAGCGGGGGGCGTCATTGTCTGTGTGTATATTTACATACTGTATGAGCTTGTGTTTTCGCCTCCGCCCCCAAAGGGAACAGCGTGACTACTAAATAAGGATAGTTCGCCCATAAATGAAAATAATGTAATTAATAACTCACCCTTATGTCGTTCTAAACTCGGAAGACCTCCGTTCATCTTCGGAACACAGTTTAAGATGTTTTATCGTTAGATTTAGTCCGAGAGCTTTCCCCTTCATTGAAAATCTATGTATGGTTTCCATGTCCAGAAAGTTAATAAAAACATCATCAAAGTAGTCCATGTGACATCAGTGGGTCAGTAAGATTGTGTTGATGCATCGAAAATACAGTTTGGTCCAAAAATAGCAGAATTACGACTTTATTCAGCATTGTCTTCTCTTCCGGCTCGAGCGTGAAGTCACGTGACTGTAGTGACGCGCTGCCCTGTTCCTCAGACATGTTTGCTAAGTTTTTTTTTTTTCAAACTTATAGCCTGCGTCTCCCCAGACTGTAAAGCTCGGGCGCACAAAACAAAAGAAAAATAAAAGAAGCTGGGGCGGAACAAATAACAGTCAGCCGCATCGTACGTCAGCCGCGTCACTGACTTTATGCGGCGCCGCAGTCGGATGACGTCAAAGTACCGCGAGAGCTCTTCAAAGAAATCTTACGGAGTAGTTTAATTTCGACTCGCTCTCGCGGTACTTTGACGTCATCTGTATGTCAGTTCTTGCAGCGCAGCATGAGTCCAAACACACAGAAGTTACACAGATATAGTTGTATTCTTCATATAATTGGCTACATGTTTTGTCTATCAATATTTTCCATGAAGTCATTGGCTGATGGAGGAACGAGCGAGCCATTGGTAACCTCTCTAAAGGATGTCACGTTTTCGACGGCGCTGTTTGGATGATCTATTATACTACTTCCCTATTTTAAATACAAACTTTGAAGGCGGGTTCATGTGTTTAACGGAGTGTAAGCTCATATACCCTTACATGTTACGATTTAAATAGTCTTCAGATTATATATTATATTGTATTACCAGACATTCATGCGAAATCTAATGTAAACAATCTATATTTCACGGATTATACGCATTTGTGGACAAATAATGGTCATTGGATAATCTGAAACAGACTGGATTCGACTTGTGATCCCCACAAAGGTAAAAGAGTCATGTTTATTTTTGCGGGTTGTCATTTGGTCATAAAATACTACATAAGATGCTAGAACATCTCAAAAAGGGTTTTACAGGGGGCATGGCTTAGCTAAATGAGATGTAAATGAGCCCTATTGTCTCCCCCAGCTGAAAAGAAGAGTCCCTTTCATCTCGATTTTCTCGGTTTGAGTATTTCTGAGTTCCTACATTCAAATGGCCACAACTTCTCCAAATCTTATCAGATTTTCATGTGTTACACATCGTTGGAAAGCTTAGAAACTGCACTTTCAGAATCTGTGAATAACTCAAAATGCCCAGATCCGACTTGTGTCCCTACTTTCCGTGACTGGTCACAAATTTCAGATCTGTGGGAAACACTGTATTCATTTGGTTTCCATACCCTTAAAAATTTTTTTTTACTGTAGCCTAGATGAATTATAGCAGCAATTGGTAGGAACCATTTATCAATTTGCTAGTACCAACTTTTACCAAAATTGAACCAATACGTTTTCCTTCTTTATTAATTTATGTTTAGTCATTTAAATATATTATATTAAAGTAATTTAAACAAATAAACAAAGAAAACCCCAATAAATAAATATAGCCTACATTTAAAACATTACATTATCGTTATTGCAGGAGTGCAATTTGCTGGTTGTCCTGCAGGTGACCTTGTAACACTGCTGTCTTACGATGCACTTATGAATGAACGATTACTCCAGAGCACTCGTAGATCTACGATGATTTTCAAGTGCTACTTAAGCTATGAAGCTTTTGGGAAACGGCCCGTAATTCTAAGATGATTCGTACAATCGTTTTTACGATCTACTTAGGCTTACGATGCTTTTGGGAAACCCGGCCCAGTTTATTACTTTATCTGGAGGTAAGGCTCCAAATGCAATAAATAAGCCCGTAATTATATCCTGATGGTTTTTAGCCGCCTTCAGCATGTTTGCTTGTGCTTCACAGTGTTAAACTTTCCTCCTCTGTGTTCATTTATATATCTACGTTCAAGATGTATATGATCTTAAACTTCTGTTTGGTTTGGGTGTCTAATATTAGGCAATATGATAATCTTGTCATAATAATTAAGTAAAAGCCTATTTTTCATTTGTATTCAGACAATGCTTGTATTATATGCAAATAAGCTTTTTAAATCAACTATGCAAAGTTAATTCATGGTCATCCTAATTGTGTATTAAATAGGGATGTTCCGATCAGATTTTTTTGCCCTCAAGTCCGAGTCCGAGTCATTTGATTTTGAGTATCTGCCGATACAGAGTCCTGATCCGATACTTCTATAATACATTAAAAAAAGATTAAAGAAGAGCGAAAAAACTGATCCAGGATGTTCCGTTATGTCATGCCGCACGCATTCTGTTTTTGTGTGGAATCAAAAGAGTCTAACTCTGTGCCAGTGCATAACTATTGATGTGTTAAAAAATAATAAGAATATACTATATATGTTCAGGGGTTAAATTGGGGTTTGTTTTGTGGGGATGCTCTGTTAGGGCGAAGGGTTCGAGGGGTAACATGTTTTATCCTGATGACAGCAAAGCCATTGGTGTGTTTCAATGACATTTTGGACCTCTGACAGGATTTTATAAGTTTTAGATTTAAAGCTGTGCCACAGGTTGACCCAAACTTTAAAACCTGAACTTTATCCCTTGTGCATCAATTAAAAAAAATGTTAAACATAGGTTCACAGGGGACAAAAATGTCCATGTCCAAAAAGTGTCATAAACATATTATAGATTTATATTTTTTCCACTTTCACTGATGCCATTTTTTTAACCAGCATCAGCTCTAATCACAATGACCAAACATTCATTACCATAAAACTTCAAATAATAGCCCGGGCTTTTATTTCCAAACCTATCATCACACCAGGCGTCTATAAGAGACAGGCTTTTAATTTAATTGTTCCAGCATAACAGCAGGAGGTTACCACATATTACGTTTTATTTTTAATTTGAATGTGTTTAACAAATTAGTTCGTGTAATAACAACAGTCTAAAATTATTGGCAGTATAAATAAAGCAAACAAGGATATGTTTTTTATTGGTTGTTGCGTGAAATCTTACCCAGATACAACAGTGCTATTTTCTGATTGGCTATTGTGTAGCCTCTTTCTCTTTTTTTTGTATTGGCTCGCTCGACTAGAACTCCAGGGGAGACAGGCTTGATAGAGAGAGCAGTGCAGCCAGATACATTTTGGGCGCTGCAGCATATTAAATATGATAAATAGTGTTTCCGCGCGAGAAATACAATGTGTGGCGGGAGTGCATGCATGACAAAAGACTGAAAGCCCGGCTATTATCAGCGGCCTCAAAACACTACCGACCCACCGGGAAAAGTCCTGACTCTCCCGATTGCCACTTCGCTACTGTCATCATCACCTCATTCCTGGCGACGAAGCTTGTTGTGTTGTCATAGTGATGAGTAACGGAACGACTGCGTCTGTCACGTGACATCTACCAGTAAGCAAAAAAAACTTTAGCGTGTTCAATCTGCACCATAGAACTGTCTTAAACAGACTATTTGACGGGTTTTAGAAGATGAAATACAACCCGAAACTAAAAAACAGACCAGGCCTTTATTTGAGACAGGCTGTGATGCTGGTAGTGTGGGATTTTTATGTTGTTTTATTAATCAGTATGTTATGTTATAATTCATATGTGCCATTATGCTTTCTGTGCTGAGATATGTGAGTCAGGGGCGTAGGCAGAAATTGTATTTTGGGCGGGCCGGAGCAAAAGTGAGTGGGCCTATAGTTTATCAGAATAAAATTACTTAAATAATAATTAAACCTTAGAGTGGAAAAAAACAATAGACAAACTGCAAAAACAGTGACATCTTTACTTTTCAATTTTTGGCAAAGTCAATAATAAAACACTGTCTAAACATGTTCAACCAACAGAGCTCAATAAAGGCTGAACAAACCAGGCAAAAACAGTTCACCTGAAATAAAGTAGGCTAAAAATAAATTGAAATGACGAAAACTCTCAGCAGAGCACGGTTTGAAATAAATAACAACAACACACTGCCTAAGTTATGTTAAATCAACCATATACAGTGCAATCAGCCTGTTGGAAATGAAGCTTTTGTGCCAAAAATAGCAACTCATTTAAATTAAACAATGTAAGTTTAACCTATAAGGCTGGCATACATCTATACACAACACACCACTTAGTTAAATCACTTCACGAGCAAAAATAAGGAAATTAGTTAAACAGCATGCCTACCTTTGTTGTTTTAATTCTACAAAAGACGCAAACGCCTGGGTTTGATGTTGAAAACAGAAATGATCTCATTATAGTCCAAAGAGTCACAGAGTTCTTTTTTAAAAAACAAAAGGTTGTTGAGGCGGGTTGTAACTCATGGATGCAAATTGGGTTGTGAAGGTGGTTCATCAATTGCAGTTAGATCGGCGGGTAACCTGTGTCAGACTGACCGGGCGAGAGCACTGGAACTGCCGCCAGAGAGCAAGCGGCAGCCAGCGCCACCAGCGTCTGAAGAACTGGGCTGGTAAGACTCGGTAGATGGAGGCAGTGGCGTATCTTCTTCATCAAATCTTGCTTTTTTAAATAACACATTAAAGAAACTTTAGCCATTATTGTGGCAATGTTAATATTAGCTAAAAAAGCAGTTAGCAAAGTTAGCTGGCAGACTGCCAGAGCCCGTCGGCCGCCGCCCCCCACAGAGTCTATCTATCAGAACTCCTAGCAACCAAGCAACCAATTACGTTTCGGAAGCTTCCTACAACTTGCTTCAACAATTCCATTTTATTTAGAAAGCAAATTAAACACACACCAGTCAATAATAAAGCCGGTTTATGTTAATATATTTTATTAAATACATTTGAATAATAAAAAATAAACTAAAAATGTATTTTGGTTAAACTTGCCTGGGCGGGCCAGGGAGTTATGTGGGCGGGCCAGTGCCGCCCTGGCCCATTACTGGCTACGCCCCTGATGTGAGTAAATGTCTGTGTGTAAAGTTGAGAGGCTGTGGTTTCGGTTGGGGGAGAAACCAGCAAACGCTGATAACAAAGCCCTGAAGGGAAAACACGCAGAACAGATGGTTTCAATAACCAAGTTGTTTGCTTTATAACTATGTTATATTTAGAGAAAGTGAAAATTAGTATGTTTAACTAATGAATGCATTTAACCAATTCATGAACAATGGAGTATTGTTGTGTTGTTGAATAATTATGTTTTACATATTTACTGCCTACATTTCATGCTGATTGCTAAAAGTGTTAAAGTTACAAAGATGTCCAAATAAGGACTGTGGAAATTGATTTTGTTCCATTTTATATTTCTTTAATTAATCATTTTATTCTATAAACATTGTGTGTTTCATATATGCACTGAGCTATTATGTAGAAATGAGGTGTTTGTGTTTGAGAGTGGAAAGTTACCAGCTTTTGTGTGTGTGCTGCAAGGAGGATTAGCGAGGAATTTACGTCTGGAAATTGATCAAGATAAGAGAGAGGCCTGAGGGGGAAAAGTATTTAATGATGTTATTAACCAATGCTTTAATATTCACAGGATAAAATATGCAATGTATTTCTTACTTAATCAGTATTAATCATTGAATAATTGATGTAATAAATATAAGATGTTGTCTTTGATAAATTTGTATTAACCAATGAAATGAAGGTTGCATATGGAATAACTTAATGGGGGCAGGGCAGCTCAACCTTGAAGAACATGATCTCGTGTGTGTGTGTGTGTGTGTGTGTGTGTGTGTGTGTGTGTGTGTGTGTGTGTGTGTGTACTTGTTTTTATATCCCGATGTGGACTTGGACCTGTTTGCACACCAAACCCGTGGGGACCTCCTGAACGGTGGGGACCTGATTCGAGGTCCCCACCGGCACACCCATTGAAATGAATAGAAATGGCCACTTTAACATGTCTGGCAGTGTTTCCCTGAAAATTCCCTTAGGTTCTCATGGGGTCGGTTTCACAGAAACAATATTGTGTGTGTGTATAAACTGTGTATCAGAGTGCGCCCCCTGTGGTCAATACTGGAACAAGTGTGTGTGGTTTTTTTATTACAAAATCGTTTCAGACAGATTTAAAGAGACTTTTTTAACATTAAATCCAAAATGGTCAATGTGTATGATGATGTCTTTATTCATATTATTTATTTTTATGAATTATTCTTTACATATTATAATTTTTTTTTACACGTAATTGATTTCCTTAATCATTTATCTATTTTCTGCTTTATGTTCTGATATGTTTAAATATATCCAAATGTAATATATTTGGTGTCTCTTCTGGGATCTTTATCATCTCTGATTTCAGACCTGGGTCAGTCTGTCTGTCTGTCTGCCAGTCTGTCTGCCAGTCTGTCTATGAACAAAGTAGACATTTAACACATTACTTAAAAATAATATAAAAAGTAATATAAACAAAAACTAATATGTTTAAGAAACCTAATTAGTAAAACAGATGGTTCCGTGGATTTTATATTTATTTCCTGGTTCTGGTCTCTTATATAGCCAACATAAAGTGTGTTAACAAACTTTTACCCTATCTAGTTTTCTTTCTAATTTTTTGAATTATTTTTCCCCATCCTATTGCTTTTATTTTATGAATAAAGACAACTTCTAAATGACAGTGACTTTTGAAATTGTCCAAGTTTATAAGTTGCTATAGACTATATGTTCAAATTGAAAATAGCCTAACCCAACATACAGTTGTGTGAAAAAGTTAAGACATCCTATTAAATTCTATGGTGTTGTGTATCAGGGTGTAGTAAAAATAGTCTTTGGCCTAATTTATAATCATTGCATATGCACAAAACTTGCCCTGAAAGAGGTGTACACTTCTTCCTATTCAAAATGTGTGATTTATAAAAAACCTCTGACCCATGCATACTGACTTTTCCCTGGAGAGAAATATAATGAAGTAAACAATGAGTTTAAACACTGTTTTTATGTCGATACACTTACTGCTAGATATTCGGTAGAACAGTATATTGTTCAGTTTGAATACAACCAATGATAATTTACTGTACAACCACAGCTGCACGGAGGTGTTGATGTCGTGTGAAGGCATCTTTACAACATTATGCCATTGTATTTGAAGAATACAACTTGAAAAATACTGTAAGAACTGCAGTAACAACATAAACAAATGACTTTTGTGGAACCAACGTAACTTCCAGTAAACTTCTACAAAGAATCAATAACATCAGTGACCTTTTAGAGTAGATAATTTCTGATAACAAGCAAAATACACAACAAATAGATTACCCTTAGCAGAGCTAAAGCGTATCAAAAACTACATTGAGCTAATGTTACTGTTTAAAATTAATGTATATAATGTGTCCTTTAGGAAATGTAACCATGGTTTTACTACACTTAAAAACAAAAGAAAATATATGGTTACTGTAGTTAAACCATAGCATAGTTTTGATTATAGTAATCAATACACCAAAAAAATCTTTACTACACGTAACCATAAATAAAAACATGGTTGATTACAGATTGGCTGCCAAAATGCTCTTCACATAGCGGTGATCAATGATAAGGGTCATCTCCCCTTATCTTTAGGAAACTAAAACATTTGTAATTTTCCATGAGGTAATTGTTCCAGAGTTCAGTTTAAACACTAGTCAGACCATTAAACAAACAGAGACCGGAAGTTATAAAAAAGGGTCTAAAGGGTTTATGATAAAAGAGACGCTCGCGTTTGCCAGATACTCGCTTAATATATAATCAAAGTTTACTGTCCCTGCTAAAAAACCAGCATACCAGCATATGTTGTGTTTTGGTGCTGGTTTGCTAGTGAACACCAGCTAAACCAGCATCAAACCAGCATCACTACCAGCATTAGCACCAGCTAAACCAGCATTAGCACCAGCATCCCATGCTGGTCATACCAGCATATGTTGTGTTTTGGTGCTGGTATGCTGTGACCACCAGCTAAACCAGCATAAATCCCATGCTGGTCCATGCTGGTTTGATGCTGTTTTTTTCAGCAGGGGTTAAGTTAGTGTCTTGTGAGAATTGTGTGAACGTGAGCGTCTCGACGCATGTGCAGAAGGGACATATTTTGACAAGACGCATGATGCACATAGGTTCACATGACAAAACGAACACATATTTCGGAATGACAAGCAACACATGTAACACATTCTGAACACATATTTTGAATTTGCGCCCCTCGGAAGAGAAGCCACTGGTTTTTTGTCTTTGATGTTGTTAAACAAGGCAGGGCTCAACATAAAGGACTGCCCGGTGGCCCGGGGCAAGCATGAGAGGCGTTCGGGACAGTAAAAAGTATTGTCACTTGCCCGATCGAACCAGTACTTCACCCTCAGTCACTAAAATATATTTTCATCAATGTATATTATTTAACATCTTTGAAGCAGACATCTACTTGGGTAAAACCCGACAAAAGAAACAATGCAATATTTTGCACAATTTGCTGTCAGTTTACAGGTAAAGCAGAAAAGTTGGGAGCCTTTTTTTCGTTGGAACGTGTCTGTTGTAAATGTATACAATTAATTATTTTTGAATTATTCTTTTGAAATATGTGACACAGATTTTTTTATTGGGGCCAGTAAGAATTTTGGCAGGGCAAGAGAAAATCTGAACCACTGGCCCGACTGGGTGTCACATAAATAAGAATATGCAAGGAAACCCTGCTGAAAAATCCACGATCAAACCAGCATGGACCAGCATGGGAATTAGTACCAAAACACAACATATGCTGTGTCTTGCTGGTATGACCAGCATGGAATGCTGATGCTAATGCTGGTTTGGTGCTGATTTAGCTGGTGCTAATGCTGGTAACGTCTTCTAAGCTGCTTAAAGATAGTTCAGGCAAAAATGAAAATTCTGTCATCATTTAATCACTCTCATGTTGTTATAAACCTGTATAAATGTGTTTGTTCTCATGAACACAAAGGAAGATATTATGAGGAATGTTTGTAATCAAACTGTTTGTGAGTCCAATCATTTCCATAGTATTATTTGTCCTACTATAGAAATGAACGAGGCTCACAAACAGTTTGATTACAAACATTCCTCATAAAATCTTCCTTTGTGTTCATGAGAACAAACACATTTATACAGGTTTATAACAACATGAGAGTGAGTAAATGATGACAGAATTTTCATTTTTGGCTGAACTATCCCTTTAAGTAATAATTTTCTGTATGACTGTATCAGTCTCTCACATTGTTTGGAGGTTTTGGTTCTTCTTTACAACATTGCAATGTCCAGTTCATTGAGGTTGGTGGAGCTTTTGTTTATGCACATGATTTCAGTCAGGATGAGGTCTGGACAATGACTGGACTGTTGCAACCACTTTATTATTTTCTTTTCCGACATTTTGTTGTAGATATGATTCTGTGCTTGTATCATTATCCTGTTGCATGACCCAGTTGTGGCTAAGCTTTAGCTGTCAAATGGATGTCCTCACATTGGACTCTAGGATGGTTTAATATAGACCATTTTCCAAGATGTAAACAACACTGGTCCAGAAACACTTCCTGTTTCAGTTTGTAACTGTTTTCTTTATTTCACATATAAAAAACATTTTAAAGATGATTTTTAACTTTTTTAATTCAGTTCTATATGTTCTGTTGGTTGTATTTTATCCCAACGTTTATGTAGTGTTAAAAAACTGAAACAGAAAGTGCTTCTGACCCCGTGTTGTTTACATCTTGCAAAATGGTCATACCAGTGGTTCTTAACGTTATTCCTGGAAGCCCACTGCTCTGCACATTTTTTATGTCTCCCTTATTAAACACACCTGATTCAAATCATCAGCTAATTAGAAGAGATCTCCATGAACTGAACTGTCTGTCAAATAAAAGAGATATACAAAATGTGCAGAGCACATGGTCGACTCAATCACTGTGAGGTGCCCAGGTCATGTGCCTATAGACCCTTTTACTGTTTGTACACAATGATGACGTGGCAACGTATGCGCGCACATTTTGGCAACGGAAGTATGGCAAGAATCAGCACTGAAGCAACACAGACAGAGAAAGTTATTTTAAAACATTGACTTATCAACTTTTTTAACACAGCTACCTGATCCGTATACTATAGTGGAGTGGATAGAAGATGTTAGCAGATGGCCAAATATAAAGTGGCCAGATACATATATACGTAGCCTATATTAGTTATTATATTAGTGCAACCAAACGCAACAACCAGACATTTTGATGCTGGGAAACCATTTTGATAAACTTTCTGAGTTGCTAACACGTTAGAACCAATGGGGAACAATACCACTTTCGTCGCCAAAATGCACGCGCAGGCTATTTGATCACGTGAGCTGGAAAAGGGTTTATTGCCCTGCTGACAAAAACAGCATACCAGCAAGACCAGCATATGTTGTGTTTTGGTGCTGGTTTGCTAGTGAACACCAGCTAAACCAGCATCCAACCAGCACCAGCATTAGCACCAGCTAAACCAGCATTAGCACCAGCTAAACCAGCATTAGCATACCAGCATATGTTGTGTTTTGGTGCTGGTATGCTGGTGACCACCAGCTAAACCAGCATAGACCAGCATAATTCCCATGCTGGTCCATGCTGGTTTGATTCTGTTTTTTTCAGCAGGGTGAACAAGCATGTGTTGCATTTGTTGTGAGGTGTTTGTTCACATGCAGCTTTGCAAACGTTAGCCATGCTGTCAAGTTTTTTTCCAGTAGAGGATTTCCCCTGGCAATCCTTAATCACAGGCATTTGATTAGCAGAGCCTGAATACTACTGTCAGACTCTTAATTCATCTTTTAACAGTGTCATAACTTGTCTCATGTCTTTTTTCCCTTGGTTTATTTTTGTTAAATAAATAATGACATGGTGTGATATGTCAAGTGTTGTTATCCATCTGGTTTTCATTCTAAAACGCTTTACATGGCTTAATGTAGGCTTAAATGCCTGCATAGGCATGTCTGTATAGTATGCTTTATTAACAAGGTGTAGGCTAGACTATACTGAATCTTTAAATGCCAGTCTTAATGCATTAAGGCACATTAAGTGTGTTAAGCACAATGCATCATATTAGGCCTGATCTGTTTGTCAATATAGAAGGCTGCTTTATTAATAATGTTACAGATTAGTCTTTCAATATCATGGTCTTGATGCATTAAGCATTTTCTTTATTTTAAGATTAGTTCACATTCAAATAGCCTGCAAAAATACATCATCCCTGCAGCACTCTATGCCCATTTCAGTTTTAAAATAAAGTATTATCATGGTTTGAGAGTAATGTGTGGGAGAAACAATTAGACAAAAGATAACTTTAAATTGACTTTTTTACATTAATCTGTTCATTTTTAATTTTGATTTATAAAGATGCAAAATGTAATTAAATCTAAAAAATAAGTCAATATTTCATTTTTTTTTTTCAAAACCTCTGATAATATCAGAAGGGCTTATAAGCCTAATGGAAATTTCCTGAACTGTGTGTTCACCTGACATATCAAGTCCCCATCACAACCACCCCACCCCCTGCGATAGCCAATAGGGGATGACAACAGCACCCCTCCCCCATTCACTCTCATGCAGTCACGCAGGTGCGACCTCCATTTTAGTTTAATTTTGATCAGAACTTGGAAAGACGAAACATCTCCCCGGAATATTTCTTTTTGATGGGAGCATCATGGACAAAAAAAGGTAAGAAATGTTATCGAAACCATGGTAAATTTTATAGTAGTAATATGATGAGGTAGATCAATTAAACAGATTAAATTAAAGCTTTAGGTAATTAGCAATTAGCAAGCGTGTTGGCAAGCGTGCTCATTATAATGATAGATAGAATGATAGTTTAACGAATGTAAATCGTCTTCACATAAATATGAAATTGATTTATGTTAACTCTTAATAATATGCTTGTTTGAAATCAATAACCGAACGTCACGTGTGTTCTGATTGTCAACATTAGGCTTGTTCGACTTCATGCGGCGCTGCAAGAACCGACAGCCGGATGACGTCAAAGTACCGCGAGAACGATTTGAGAAATCATACGAAGTGTAATTTCGTCTCGCTCTCGTGGCACTTTAAGGTCATCCGCCTGTCAGTTCTAGCGGCACCGTAGGAAGTCGAACAAGCCTATTATGTCATAGCGCATGGAAAATAATCATAAATATTTCAAGTGTTGTGTGAGTCTATTGTTCATAATTGAAAACTTTAAACTAGAGATGGTTATTTTAGTTAAAAACTTCTTGATGTGGACTAATGTTAGTTCGTCTGCGTCACCGTTTTTACACTGTTTACCATATAGACTACGTTACAAACGTTTATAATATTAGCAAAAATACATTGTTTAAAATGTCTAAGTGTTTAGCTTCAGTAAATGGTCTCTGTTGAGATATTCAGATGTTATAGGATCATAAATACAGTATTTTGAGACAGAATTGCGGATAACAACATGCTAAATAACAGGACTTCTCACCTTTGTTTTGATATCCCTGCTGAAAATAATAGCCAGCAGTTATGTGCCAAAGTAGAAAATAATAATAATAACATTGTGATGCATGCAGTGCAGTTTAGTGGCAAAAATGTTATGTTTATGGTTGGTCACGGTTGGTCTGTGCATACATGTAAACAAGAGTTTTGTAGATGTAACTGTATTGTACATAACTGTACATGTGTAAAGATGTTGATTTTATTTTAAACAGCCCAAATAAAGTCAACAAAAGGATCAGCAGGTTTGAACGTCGCATCACAAGACTGAGAAAGCATCATGGTGAATGTGCCAGGAGACAATCAGCTAGAGAAAAGGTGATTTTTTTTCATGCATGCAAATTGAAGTAGCCTTAATCGTTGCATGTTTTGTTTATGTAAAACATTTAGTTTTTATGATTATGTGAACATATGTACAAAACCTACATATTTGCCAAGACAGAAAATTAAAGTGCCCATATTATGACTGCTTTTCCACAAGTTATATAGGTGTATGAGTTCCATAAAGCATGTTTCAAAAGTTGTTTGCTTGTAATAGCTTGTAGGAAAAGATTGTTACCCATCTCTAGTAGCCTCTGTTTCAGGGCAGTTCAGATTGTGCCGTTTTGAGGTGGTCATTACATATTTATGAGCTGCTGCTCCTTTGATCACGCCCCACTACTAAGGTCATGTGTGCGTGCTCAGTGATATTGTGAGCAGTACAATACTGTGTTATTATTTTTATATATTAATATTAACGGTTTATGTTGCCAACAGACAAATCAAGCAAAAAAGTATCACTAAAAAGTACATTACAGGAGAAGAAACTCATGACACATAATGATTCCAGAGTAAATTATGATGTATCAGTCTCAACAATACACTCGTTTTCCCTGGACAATGCTAACATATTCCCGTTATAAAACATTTTCAAACGCATTATTTTTGCAAATGACAGAAATTTAGACCCCGGCGGGGGATATATACTGCTTGAGGACCGCGTGCTAATTGCTAGAAGCTAGCGGGAGGTCCGGACCGTAAAGAAGAGACTTGGGGGTACGTTAGCCCTGTCAGAAAAGCCAGGTCAGTAAGGCCCAGTCACGCTTAGTTTGGCAAAACACTTTTAGTTTGGCAAAGCACTATTAGTAAACGGAATTTGACGAAACGGCTAGTTACGT
Source organism: Paramisgurnus dabryanus (assembly GCF_030506205.2). Taxonomy (NCBI): domain Eukaryota; kingdom Metazoa; phylum Chordata; class Actinopteri; order Cypriniformes; family Cobitidae; genus Paramisgurnus; species Paramisgurnus dabryanus. The sequence goes on along the minus strand of NC_133346.1, from coordinate 36,377,783 downwards.
CACTTCAGAGCTGAGTTTGAACTTGTGCAATCTGAGACTCAAGGCAGAGGACATTCAGAAACCTGTATCTCACTCAAAACAGCATGGATGGATTTTTTTCCAAGTTTGTATGTGTGTGGAAGCACCAGAGACACAAAATAACACCCCAAAACCCAGAAAAAGTGAGTTTTTCATAATATGGGCACTTTTAATATTCATATAAAATCACATATTGCATGCCCTATTCACTTTTTAAAGCAAGTGAGGCTGCAAAGTAAAGTGAAAGAAAAATTTTTTTTTGACTGCAGTTATAAATTAAATGAACTTATTTCAGGCAATGGAAACATCAAGTGTTGGCACCATCATGCCTCACCAGGACCCAGATGACCAGGTCCCATCTCCCCTCCAGCAGGACATACTTGACTTAAAATTGATGTGTAGAAAACGATCCTTGGTAAATTTGTGTGTTTTAAAAATACAAAGGTAATAGGTGTGTTTAAAAAGGCAATAATTTATGACACTTTCTGTCAATCTGATCAGCTGGATTCAAAGGGAAATATGGACAGTTCAATACCTTCAGATGTTACCAAGCCGTTTGGCAAAAAGTCACTGTCTACAAAGAAATCTGCGGTGAGTATTTGTCATAATGTCGCCAGAGACAACATAGCCGACATGCACCATAAAACACACATCAATTTGGTTTGGCTTTATGAGGATATTAACATCTGGTCAATTCATGCGTTTTCTCTGGTTGGATAGCTATCCAATCATAAAAAGACTGGGAGCCCGTTTCAGAAAGGTGGTGAAAACTAAGTATGTTAACCCTGAAATGAGGGAAACTCTTTGAGTTTTCCGTTTCAAAACGGGAGGTTTGTTAAACCAGAGACAGCGGGGTAAGCCTGTTTCAGAAGAAGTAACTTGTACTCAAGAGTTTCTTGTGGTCTCCTTCCCCAATTTAGCAGTAGGGGAGTTTGTATATCTTGTTAGTTTACTCAGTGTACATAAAACTGTGCCCAATTAATGTACTGTTAATTTTTTGTTGTTTTTAATTTACAATGAAATTGCCAGTGCAAGTCATTTTAATATATTTTATATATTTAGTACAAAAAAGTCAACCTCAAAATTAAAACATTAAATAGCAATGACTTGTATAGCCAATTTCATGTACTTCGGTGCAAAGACTGTGTATGTCTAAAGGCCAATTTATACTTTTGCGTTAGGTGCGCGTTATAGGTACGCCGTAACATACGCATAGACGCGAACCCTGTCGCCGTAGTTTTCGCAGAACCTGACGTGCACCTCCTCAAAAATGTAACTACACGTCGAAACGACGCGGACCGCAAGATCTGTGATTGGTCGGCGTGAATGCATTGTGTTTCCTCCTACGCATTTCGGCGGTGTAACTGCAGAGCAACACAAACGCAGAAGTATAAATGCTCATGACGGCGTTGCTTACGTGCCTAGCGTCTGGCGTACCCTACGGCGTAACCCCGACGCAAAAGTATAAATTGGCTTTAAGATGTCATGTCCTTGAGGATCATGTAGATGATAATGTTGCATTCATTTGTAGGAGATACATTTGGGAGAGGATTTTGAGGCCCGAGTGGATTTTGTCTCATCCACGTGTATTTATTTGTGCAGGATTTTATTTTTCTTTGTAGTCATTTTACATATACTGTATAAATATCCTTACGTGACTAATATCAGCTTTTGTGGCTCTTACATCTGAACAGTTGCCTTTAGGTTTCTACATTTTAAACAAACTCGATATTAAACCAAGAATTAAAACTTTTGCTGCTCTGTAAAGCGCAATCTATTTATTAGGAGTAATAAATAGTGTTTTTGCGTTTTTTAGTAGAAGATCAGCTTGTTATCCATTTTGCCAAGACACATTTATGAGGCCAAATGTAAATGGAAGAGTTTTAACAAATCAGATAGCTATCCGATCAGAGAAAACTAGGGATGCTCCGATCGATCGGCCGCCGATCGGTATCGGCCAATAATGGCATTAAATGACTCGATCGGTGCTCGCTAAATCTGCCGATCTCATAAACCGATCTTTCTGTTTACTTTTGTCATCAAAAGGATCCTGAATGCGGCTGCAATTAAAGACATTTTTTACGTAGCGCGAGCATTTTTACAACCCGTTGCTCATATTTTCAGTACTTTTAGGAGACAAAAATCCTGATCGGAGCATCCCTAGAGAAAACTCATGAAGTGACTAGGTGTGAAAAGTCCCTTTGACAGTAGCATGGGATTCAGTAAGCTCAATCACTTTAAGTTTAATTTATATATATATATATATATATATATATATATATATATATATATATATATATAAAAACATTGCTTGATATGTGCTAAATTTTAAACATTAGCTTTGTTACGTTGGTGTTGTTAATTTCTACACTGCTCTTATCCAGGATTTGCTAGGTGAAAACTTAGTCAGAGATGGAACATTGCTGGATAAAAATACATTTGATTATATTTATCTCTTTGTCCAGGACACAGACAGTGATGCAGATACAGAAATCCTAGAGTTGCCCAGTTCTTCTGTATCACCAGGAGCCTGTGATGTCCCAGACCTAAAGAGGACTGACAGTGTATTCGTAAGTTTCCCACACTCGTGTGTGCTGATCATTTTATCTTAAGTCTACATTTAGTCTACAGTATCTGTTGTATTCAGAGCTGCAACTATTGATTAGTCAAAAAGTCTAATACATTTTTATATATAATTCCTCAACAAATAATAAATGTAACACATTTATTATGTAATGTGCAGTAGTATTGGTCAGTCAAGTAGAAGTCACCGGTATCACTGCACAGCACGCAACAACTTTGTTTTATCAAGATAGTTCGACAAAAGAAGTGTGTCTTTGGATGTAAGGAGAAGAAAACATTATTTAGTTTTCCCTTTGTTGAGACAACAGTGGATGCAAACACATCGAGATTTACGTTGCTTAAAATAGCGGATAAACAAACAACGATTAGATAGAGACGTCCTGCTGTCATTGTTGCTGCTGTTGTTCCTGTTGATCAATTACTGAATCGGTATCCGATTCTGGATCAAATATGTAAGGCTGCATCTGACTGTAAGCCATGGTTATTTAAAAAATAGTTTTTAAGTTTGTTTCCATCGACGTCACAGTGTAAGATTAGTTTCCAAATGCTGCGCATACTCATAACTCTTTAGCTCCGCCCACCATACACCTTCAAGTGTTCGTAAATGCTTTTCTAGTGAGTAAACTGATCTGCTTGTGCGCAATGTTAAAGAGGAACTCCTTCCCATTTTCCTTCCAGACGAGCCTCGTGTTTATAACTATAGGGCTCTATTTTAACTATCTAAACACATGGTCTAAAGGGCATGGCACAAGTGCACTTAAGGCGTGTCGGAATCCACTTTTGCTAGTTTAACAATGGGAAAAAATGGTTATACGCCTGGCACACAGTCTAAAAGGATTGTTCCTATTCCCTTAATGAGTAATGGGTGTGTTTTGGGCGTAATGTTCAATAAACCAATGAGAGTCTCATCTCCCATTCCCTTAACCTCTCGACGCGCACTAGCTCGGGGGCGGGATGATGTCAGTTTTTTTTAATGCTGCTAAAAATATCTATATAGCCTACTGTCTACAAACATTAATAATATTAACATTACTATACATCGTTTAAAAGGTCTACGGGTTTAGCATCAGTGTATGGTCTCTGTTTTGAGATACAGATGCTCTAGCATCATAAATGTAGTATTTTGTGTCAGAAGTCCAGATGACAACATGCAAAATATAAACGGGACTTCTTACCTTTGTGTTGGTATAACGATCGCAAATTGAATCCAGTCTGTTTCAGATGTGTGAATAACTCTTTAAAACCATCTTATAGACTACATCCAATTACCATTTTTGTCCACAAATGCGTATAATTTGTGAAATATAGGTTTATTGTCTATTGTTTACATCAGATTTCGCATGAACGTCTTGTAATAGAATATAATATCCAATCTGAGGACTGTTAACACCGTAACACTGTATATAAGATTACACTCGCGTTCAAACCTGCGTTCAAACTTTGTTTTACAAAGTAGGTGGGAGTATAATACATAATATCCAAACAGCGCTGTCAAATATTGTGATGTCATCTGACTTGCTTGTTCCTCCAATGACTTCATGGAAAATATTGATAGACAGAACCCATAGCCAATTAGATAACGAATCCAAAGATCTTTGTGTGACATTTTATTTCCTGGTGTGGAAACTGCATTTTATATGCTTACATAAGGATAAATAATAAGAACGAACGTGTATGCATGTAAACAAAAGACTTCTATGTTTGGGCTGACTGGCACTTAGAAAAGGCACTATTCTTCCGAAAACACTTGCAAGAATGACCTCAAACATGAAACATAACAACTTTAGACTTGTGGCTTTGGCATAATTGCATTTCTAGGTTTCACACACATATTTATCATTAAAGGGATACTCCATCTTTTTGTCATATTAAACTATGTTATTACCTTAACTAAGAAGAGTTGATACATCCCTCTATCATCTTAGTGCATGCACTTAATTGCTGTTGCGCGCGGTGACACTTTGATAGCATTTAGCTTAGCCCAGTTCATTCCATTCATTGGTACCAAACAGAGATGAAGTTAGAAATGACCAAACACATCTACGTTTTTCCTACTTAAGACGAGTAGTTATACAACCTAGTATGGTGGCACAAAACAAAACCTTGTGCTTTTTTAAGCGGGTTAAAAAGGATAACTATAACGTATGGCGGAATAGCCTTTTTGGGAGTACATCGACTTGGCGCAGTAAAAAGTCACGCCTGAAAAATTTGCTCCTCTTCTCCCTTTCATAAGGAGAGGGAGAGTTTTACTGCGCCAAGTCGAAGCACTTGAAGGTTGTATAACTCCTCGTTTTAAATAGGGAAAACGTTGATGTGTTTGGTCATTTCTTACTTCATCTCTGTTTGGTACCATTGAATGAACTGAGCTAAGCTAAGTGTTACCAAAGTGCCGCCGTGCGACACAGGAAAAGAAAATCAGCGTTTTCGTCTCGTTTATGAATATTACTAACCCACTCGTTAAATAACAAAGTCAATATTGAGCCATTGACTTTAGACCAGGTTTTAGTTGGTCAATGGTGTAGCCTATTTTAGTTTTATCAAAATAACAATGCACCAACAATGTGCCTGAACACACCTCGTTTTCAGACCAGCACAACCATGAGCGCAAGAGATTTCTATTGTTCTATTTAAACACTGTGGCGCTGGACGTGAAAATGATAACTTTGTCTGAAACCAGCAAAAAACACTAGCACTGCATTGTATGGGGCCCTAGGTTTGTAAAAAAAATGAAGGTACAAACTGTTTTATTGTAAATTTTATAGTCTGCTTTTATTTGAATTATATAAATAAACTCTGAACTCACAATGGACTCTACATACAGAGATCCAGTTTAATTATTTTAAACTTAAACTATGTTATTTATTTACAGCTTACCAAGAAATCATTAGGGATCAGTTCCACTTCAGATGACTCAATTAGCAGCATTGACAACAGTGAAGACGAGTATGTGCCTGAATCGGAGAGCAGTTCTGAAGAATCTGAAGACAGCATTCCACAGCCTTTGTCCAGTCCCTCATCTACCAATGTGTCATTAGGTGACAATGTTGATTCTTCCTCATCTTCCATGAATGCAGACAAGGAATGTTCCCCACTTGAAGTTAAGGAGACAATGACTCATTCAGATAATGACTGCAGTAGTGAGGTTTCTGTAATGAAACTGAAAAAGACTGCATATGGCCAAAGAATGTACAACAAAAAGCATTATTGCTTTTATTGTTACAAACCATTCTGCAAAATGGCAAGACACTTGGCCCAAGTTCATAAAAATGAGGTCGATGTAGCAAAAGCTCTTTCTTATCCAAAGGGGTCTAAAGAAAGGAAGATTAATTTGGATCTTTTGAGGAATAAAGGGAACCGTGTACACAACACAAATGTTCTAAAAGCTGGCAAAGGAGTGTTGGTGCCACGTCAACATTCCACTGCTAAAAACGTGAATTTTAAGGACTACTTGCACTGTTTGAACTGCCAAGGGCTGTTCAGGCGAAAAGCACTTTGGAGGCATATGTCAAGGTGTAACCTGGCCAAGAAGTGCCAGGTCACAAAACCAGGTAGATCCAGAGTTCAAGCACTCTGTGCTTATGCAGAGCCTGTTCCTGAAGGAGTAACAAAAAAATTATGGAAACTGATCAGTGACATGAAGCAAGATGAAGTAACGCACGTGGTTAAAAGTGATGCATGCATCATCAAGTTTGGAGAACACTTGTGCAACAAAATGGGGAACGACAAAACCAAGCATGAATACATCAGAACTAAAATGCGTGAGGCTGGAAGGCTGTTGGTATCTGCTAGAAAAGTTGGAAAACTGCAGAGTATTAAAGACTTTTTCATACCCCAAAACTTCTATGATGTTATTAAGGCCGTTAAAGATACAGCGGGATACCGAGAAGAAGATGAGGTCTTTGCAATTCCGTCTTTGGCGTTAAAACTGGGGCACAACCTAAAAAAAATGGCAGATATTGCAGAATGTGAAGCAATGATTGCAGGAGATGAAAACATTGTCCAAAAGGTAAAAATGTTTAAGAAAATGTATACCACAAAATGGAATGAATTGGTGTCAGCCTCAGCCTTGAAGACACTTAATGAAGCAAAATGGAACACTCCAGAGCTTCTTCCTTTTACTGAGGATGTTAAGAAAATGCACATCCATCTCAGCAAGCAAACTAAACTGTACCAAGAAAAGCTAAAACTTGAGAAAAGTCAAAAGAACTGGTCAAATCTTGCTCAAGTGACTCTGTGTGATGTAATGGTGTTTAATCGCAGGAGAGCAGGAGAAGTTTCGAAAATGAAGTTGAATTCATATCTTCTCCGAAACACATCTGTTTTGCATTCTGATGTCGCGGTTGCTTTATCTAAAGTTGAGCAGAAGCTCTGTCAGCATTTCCAACGTGTTGAAATTAGAGGCAAGCGAGACAGAAAGGTGCCAATACTCCTGACCCCAAGTATGCTGGACTCCATGGAGCTACTTGTAAAGAATCGTCAAGCATGTGGTGTACATGATGAAAATCTTTTTTTTTTCGCAAAACCCATGACTGAGACATCATACTACAAAGGCACGGATTGCATCAGGAAGGTTGCCTACCAGTGTGGAGCTGAACATCCAAAGACTCTAAAAACCACAAAGCTGCGGAAACACATTGCAACACTTTCTACAGTGCTTAATCTGAGAGATACTGATATGGACCAATTGGCAGATTTTATGGGACATGATATAAGAGTTCATAGAAACTTTTACCGACTGCCTGAAGGGACGTTACAACTAGCAAAGATCAGCAAGGTGCTGATGGCCCTTGAACAGGGAAGGGTATCAGAATTCAAGGGGAAAAACCTTGATGAAATTAACCTTGATCCTAATGGTAATAACACATATGTACAAGAGCAAAATTTCTGTATTGTTCAGTAACATCTCTTTGTGCAACTTTATACGGTGCATTAAAACAAATGTTTTTGTATAATTTTTTGCAGAGAAAGTGAATGTAGAGACTGATGTTTCTGAAACTGATGTTTCTGAAACTGAGGATGAAGAAAGTGAGGGTGAGATGCCACAGCCAAAAAAACGACGTCGGTCCTCTTCAACATCTATAGGTATGGTCCTCTGTGATTTTATGTAAATTCCTGCATTAACAGGTAACCTATTATGTGTTTGCTTTGGTTGGGTTTAAGAATAAAGATTTAGATTTTGCTCTTGTATTATAAAAATCTCTGTGGCTGTCCCTGATATGCTCATTTGACCTAAAACAGGTTTGCAGCCGTTACAAAGCAGGTAAGGAACTTGATCTCATTCTCACTCAAGCTGTGCCCCTAGAATGCCTAATGGTCACTGATGGTTACGCCTCTGAACATGGTTTCATTCAGTTCATTGTGTGCCTCCTGGAACAGTCCTCTGTTCCTTCACTACTGGTTTTTCTACTGCAACCTGCCTTCCACCCACTTTTCACTGGTCACCTCCACTCTACCTATTGAACATTTTCCTCACTAAAGGTTAATGATGCCACACAATCTCTCTGCCCTACACTAAGCTTATGTCTGGACAGGCTGTGTCCTCTCTCCACCAAACCTGCTCCCTCAAACCAACCTCACCCATGAATGAATAATATAATCTTAAAGTTGCATACTGATCTTGGAGCTGCAGAGAGAACATGTCAGAAAACTTAAACCCTTCACTCCTACCTTGCTTCTCATCCAGCATTAGTGCTGAAAAAATGGCTTTCTACAATGATGTACCAAAACCACTGACCTCTCAGTTGATCTGTTTGCTTCTTTCTTGACTGAAAAAAGTGACACCCATTAGTAAGCAGTTCTTAAAGCTACTCTGGGACAACTTTTCTTCCCCATCAACTGCGTATCTGGTCTATGAATTCCTCTCTCAGAATGGTGACCTGAATTCAAATCTGTTGCAAGAAACCTGGGTGTCATGACTGACTGACCAGTTGTCCTTCTCTGACCACGTCAATATACCAGCCAACTCAGGCCACAGCCATTGGAACTTCCCATGGTTATCTCTCTGCTTGACTACGACAGTGCCCTTGCTTTGGTCTTTCTTAGTAGGCCATTGTTAGATTTTACTTTAGGGATGTTCCGATACTATTTTTCTCTTCCAGATATGTGGGCTCAGGGCATCGACCGATACAGAGTACTGATCCGATACCTAGGTGTGCATATCAGTATAATATACAGCTATACATACTACTAGCCCTGTATGAATTGATATAATTAATTTATGGTGTGCTTTAGACTTATTCCTGTATAAAACATGAACAAATACATACAGTGAACTTTTATTACAGTATTTTTATTATCTGAAAGACATTAATATTATTTATTTTTCCTGAGAGAAAACAAGCCACAAATCTAACACTGTAAACTGAAAGGTTATTTTAGTTTTAGAATATAACTGTATAAAACAGTGCAACAAATAAGCAATAAAAAAATTATATGAATAATATAACACAATAATCTTCAATAAATTCAATAAATAACCTTAACAACTAATACTTTGTTCTTTTCTCAAAATTCTTTTCAAATAAAAAATATTCCCCTTCAATAGAAAAATTTATCCCACCTTTACTATCTGAGCATATTTACAGTTCAAACCTTCTCAGTGAACTATGAGGCAAAATAATAGTTAATTAATCGTAATCTATGTCAATGTTAAATTAACCGAGGTTTTGATTTTAGGTCAAATCGTCCATCCCTAAATGGTCTTGGCTAGTACAACCTGTATTTAATTGTTTACTTTTTACAATAGTCAAAATCTTTTTTGTGTCCTTCAGCGGAATCTTCAGTTGGCACCAAGTCTTTGAGGGAAATGCCACAGCAAGAGAAGCAATGTCAGTCCCCTTCAACATCTACAGGTAAAGTCAAACCTGTGCTCTGGAAATGAACTTGCCTGAAATCATCATTATTGAAGCTTTTGGTTACAGTACGGCTTAATTTTAAAGTGTTTGTTTTCTCTTTCAGAAGAAAATTCATTTGCCCGCAAGTCGGCAAAGGAGAGAGCGACGACTTCAAACTCAGGTAAACAGTCAGGACTGCACTGCACTGCTAATTGCTGACTTGCCTAATTAAAGTTAATGCCCCTATTATTGTATTTGAAAGGCTCCTAATTTTGTTTTAGAGGTTTACATGCATCCAAAGTCAAAAAACACTTTTCTCATGCATTGTATATCACCACATTGTTCAATATTTTTCAAAGGACTCTGTAAATGAAGATGGCCCAGTCTGTTGTGATTGGTTATCCACACAAATGAGAACTAAAAATGTAATCTCATAGGCCTCAATAGCAGGGCTTTGAACCAGAATTTTTTCCCAATTGGTTAGTTCCGAACACAAACAGTATTTTAACGTTTCCGATTTTCGGTTCAACCCTAAAGTTGGCGTTCCTGAACCGGTTAGAACAAAAAAATTAAGTTCCCGAACCGGTTAATAACGTTCCATGTCAGCTGTGGGACTAAATAAGTAGGCTGATCATTAAGGACATTTAATTTAAATTATTAGTCTACATAATTTTCCTTAAGTCTCTATCTTGTCATCAAACATTAAAAAAGGCTACATTATGTAAGCGGCATAACTGTAATTCTGACATGCCTACATTCGTTGAGTGCACTTAAACACGCACACACACATAGATGGAGGACGAATGCCAAATGTCGCTTTGGGAAGAAGATGGAGCATAAACTGTCGCTCCACATGAAGTGAAAATTAAGTTGTTTTTCAGTGCTATATTCGCCACTTATTTTAATGGACTACACGCAGTGGTTCCCAATCCTGGTCCTCGAGGCCCCCCTGCCAGAAAGTTTTAGATGTTTCCTTATTTAACATACCTGATTTAACTCATCAGCTCGTTAGGGAGACATGTTTACCATTTTTTAAGGAGGTTGATAAGTTGAATCAGGTGTTTTAAATAAGGAGACATCTAAAACTTTCTGTGCCTCGAGGACCAGGATTGGGAAACACTGGACTACAGTATGAGATACAGTAGAGCAACTCCCTCTCAAGTTTATACATCAAGAGATCTGATCTTTGAAGGGCATAGGCAAATCATCAACTTTCACCCTATTTAAATTTGTGTATTAATCCGCGAATCACATGCAAGCTGAACTGTGGGTCGTGATCTGTATGGAATGGATCCGTTACACCACTAATTAGTTTTAAAACAAACATCTTGAGAGACTTGGTAGCCTACAATATTTACCTCTTATGATTGAGCATTAGAGACTTGGGCTTGATTATGCTACTTTAGTGTTTCCCACAGGATTTTTAGAGACTGTGGTGGTGATGACGTCACACGCCGATTAGCATATATGTGGCGTCATTGCGTCGTGTTTTACCATGTGATCTGTCACATTATATTGCATTTAACACAACTGGATGCTATTTTTAGAGATTATTTGTTCTGTTGTCTATGAAATAGTGACTTAACACAACCTAGTAACGTCCCACGACCCAGTAACTACTTGTTTAATCAAATCAGCTCTTTAACTGCTGCTAAAAACGCGCAAAATCATCATACATTTACATTGAGGCTGTACTGATGTTGCTCTTCTCATCGGTGTTGTTGCGTTTTGAGCGCTTTTTTATTTTAAATACGATTGGTAGTTTTATTGTATGCAAATACAGAAATATGAGAGAATACACGGTTGCTGTTACTACAGAACACGTGCATATGCATCATAGGTAGGAAGAGATCTTGGACACAGACTCACACCAGAATGGGTATGTGTGGTAATGCTAACCTTTTGTTAAGTCACTCATGATGAACTCGATCAGCCATCTTCTCTGTCAGTAATATCTGTGAACGTTGAAGTTTATGCAAAAAAGAAAGTACACGCGGGAGGAACGCGGAGTTAAAATACTTTTCACTGTTATGTGAGAGAGGCGCGCTGCATGCAACAGGGGAGGAGCGTGTGCTGCTGAGGCGCTGAACACAACGAGAGAGAAACACTGTACTTGCTGGTGGCAAGCTTCTCAATTCTCTGAGTCGGCAACGACCGGAAGTGAACTTCCACAAGTCATTACACAGAAATCTTGTCAAAGAACGGAAAAAATTACGTTATTAACCGGTTACCACTATTTTCAATAAACGTTTCTGTTCCGGAACATATATATTTTTAAAGTTTCTGGTTTCGTTTCTGTTCCTTGCAATACATTAAAAGTTTCTTGTTTTCGTTTTCGTTCTGTGAACCGGTTCAAAGCCTTGCTCAATAGTAACGTCTGGTACTCCCCTACTTGGTATTGACTGCCGATGTCCTAGTGTACATTACCCCTGTACTGTACTCTACATTCAGTTTTTTTAAAGTAAAGCAAAAGATTGTCTTTCTTATAAGTTGAGGTAAAATTATTATCTTTCTTGAAAGTTGATGTAAAATTATTTTCATTTTTAGGTTTGTCAAAATGCCCCAAAAGAAAGTGGACAGAAGAGGAGGTGAAGGCAGTTGAAAACAAACTTTTAGACTGCATCACATCTGGCAGGTTACCAGGGATAAGACAGTGTGAAGACTGCATCAGGTCAGCGCCGGAATTGCTTAAAAACAGAACCTGGAAATCAGTGAAGTTTTATGTCAAGAACCGAATAACAGCATTCAGGAGAGAGTGTGAGAAAAGAAAGAAAATGTAATGTCTCAGGTCAGATTATTCCTTTTTTTTTCAGGGAAATCAAGCACTTTTAAGTTCCAAGAAAAGTTTTTGTACTTGCATTCGTACAATTAGTTCTGTGTTTGCACTTATATTCGTGCGATGAGATCTGTGTTTGCACTTGCATTCGTACGATGAGATATCTGTGATTGCACTTTTATTCGTACGTTGAGTTTTCTAAGAGAAGTTTTTGTACTTGTATTCGTACGATGAGATTTCTAAATTTTTGCACTTTTATTTGTACGATGAGTTTTCTAAAAGAAGTTTTTGCACACTTATTCGTACGATGAGATATCTGTGTTTGCACTTTTATTCGTACGTTGAGTTTTCTAAGAAAAGTTTTTGTACTTGTATTCGTACGATGAGATTTCTAAGAGAAGTTTTTGCACACTTATTCGTATGATGAGATATCTGTGTTTGCACTTTTATTCGTACGTTGAGTTTTCTAAGAAAAGTTTTTGTACTTGTATTCGTATGATGAGATTTCTAAGAGAAGTTTTTGCACACTTATTCGTACGATGAGATATCTGTGTTTGGACTTATATTCATACGATGAGATCTATGTTTGCACTTGTATTCGTACGATGAGATTTCTAAGTTTTTGCAGTTTTCTAAGAGAAGTTTTTGTACTTCGAAATCTCATCGTACGAATACAAGTACAAGAACTTTTCTTAAAAAACTCAACGTATAAAGAAAAGTTTTTGTACTTGCATTCGTACAATTAGTTCTGTGTTTGCACTTATATTCGTGCGATGAGATCTGTGTTTGCACTTGCATTCGTACGATGAGATATCTGTGATTGCACTTTTATTCGTACGTTGAGTTTTCTAAGAGAAGTTTTTGTACTTGTATTCGTATGATGAGATTTCTACATTTTTGCACTTTTATTTGTACGATGAGTTTTCTAAGAAGTTTTTGCACACTTATTCGTACGATGAGATATCTGTGTTTGGACTTGTATTCGTACGATGAGATTTCTAAGAGAAGTTTTTGCACACTTATTTGTACGATGAGATATCTGTGTTTGCACTGTTATTCGTACGTTGAGTTTTCTAAGAGAAGTTTTTGTACTTGTATTCGTACGATGAGATTTCTAAGAGAAGATTTTGCACACTTATTCGTATGATGAGATATCTGTGTTTGGACTTATATTCATACGATGAGATCTATGTTTGCACTTGTATTCGTACGATGAGATTTCTAAGTTTTTGCAGTTTTCTAAGAGAAGTTTTTGTACTTCAAAATCTCATCGTACGAATACAAGTACAAGAACTTTTCTTAGAAAACTCATCGTACAAATAAAAGTCCAAAAATGTAGAAATCTCATTGTACGAATAATTTTTTTTTGCACTTTTATTTGTACAATGTGTTTTCTAAGAGAAGTTTTTGTACTTGTATAAGTACAATTAGTTCTGTGTTTGCACTTATATTTGTGCAATGAGATCTTTGTTTGCACTTGTATTCGTACGATGAGATATCTGTGTTTGCACTTGTATTCGTACAGTGAGACATCTGTGTTTGCACTTGTATTCGTACGATGAGATATCTAAGTGTGATAAATAAAAGAAGTACTTTTTTTCCAAATGACAATTTATTTGAATGCAATTTATTTTATTTGAAATTTAATCTATTTGCAATACATTTGTGATAAGTGGTAGCTAGGGTTTCCAACTTCACAAAGAAAAAATATGGGACAATTGTGTATAATATACTTAAATACTTGAAATGTAGATTTAACATGGACGGCTTTTGGTACTTGACACTTTGTTGTGTTTTCTTACATGGCTAGATGTTGGACTCATGAAAAAGAAGCACCTTATTTGTATCTGTAAAACAATTTTTTCAAAGATAAATAAACATTAACATCTTTACAGAATAAAACCACAAAATAACAGCATCATGCAAAGCATTCAAAGCACCAAAATCTAAAGAAATGTTTAATGTTAATTTATCTTTGAAAAAACTGTTGCCAGTAAATAACAATCTTTTAAATCTACAGCAAGTTACTGGCAAACAGCTGCATAACTCAGCAAATGTTACAGTGTTAGCAGGGAGCACCTGTGTGTGTGTTTTCTTTCCTAACAGATGGTTTTAAATAATGATTAAAGTGTTTCCTTAGAAGTAGTATTGCAGTAAAAGATTTAATATGTGTTTATCTATCTAAAGAAGTTAATGTGTGCCTTATTCATATAACCAATTTTACGAATAATGAAATGATGTCATGATAGTGAAATATGTTTTGCATAATAATCACTTTCATCTTACAGCTTATGTTTTTTATAAATGAATGTTTTATTAATGATTTGTTTTTAAGAAAGCATTATAACATGCTATGTGGAGTGGAGGAGTACTAGAGAGGAACTGCAGGGCTCCCAGGGATGAGAGGAGAACAGTTTGTTTTTCTTTGTCTATGTGTGTCCATCTTTGAAATTGGGTGTGGTGATGGAGTCAGATGGACGAGGGGAACGGCCTTTGTGGGTGGAGATCTTCTGAAGAAAGATCGACGTCACATATTATATAAATAATTGTCAAAAAAGAGGCTGGGTGTCTTCGCTTACCAGATGTGGTCATGAGAAGGTCCAGCGCGCTGTTAAACTTTTTCATATCTGATCAATAAATATTTGAACTTAGATATTTGTATCTTGTGCCTTTCCTCTAAATTATGAACATGCAATGGACGCCTTAAAGTCCAACAGTAGTAAGCAGACAGAGATTGAGGATCCAAGTGCAGTGTTTATTTAACTCAAAATAAAACAACAGGCAAACATAATCCAAACTAAGGACAAGGATACAAGACCAGGAACAAAGCAAACATATTTAACGACCGACCCCAGACAACTGAGACACTGGGATTATATACACATGGGTACAAGATAACAAGACACACCTGGGAAACAATCAACACAAAGACCAATGAACAAAAGAACTACAAAGGACTACAGATATGGTAGACATGGACAGGACTTCAAAATAAGAGTCAACACAGGGGAAACACAGAACAGGATCATAACACAGGCGTTTATTTACCCAAACCTGTCGTCACACCAGGCGTCTAAAAGAGACAGGCGTCTATTTGGGACTCGGCCATTATTTGAAGTTTTACGGTAATTTTCAGAATTTTAACCCTTTAAATGCTGGTTTGTTTACACAATGCCACTGCTCCATGTTTTGTGGGGACATTTCATAGACGTAATGCATTTTATACCATACAAACTGTATATTCTATTCCTCTTACCTACCCCATTCTCTAACCCCAACCATCACAGAAACCCTTCAAGAAACATCATTCTGTTTGATTTATAAGCTTGTTTTCTCATGGGGACCTCAAAATGTCGCCACAAGGTCACAAAAATACTGGTATTCCTATCTTTGTGGGGACAATTGGTCACCACAATGTGATAATTACCAGGTACACTCACACACACACACACACACACACACACATAAAATTTTCAGTACACACATACAAACCACACTCTGACATCCATACCAACACACCCACACAATTATAGCTTCATATCTAATTGGCTCTATAATATGCATAAGCAGAAAACAACAATAAAGCGATAATTTGCTGTATATGCCAAACCTAAAAAAATGGCACCATCTGGTAAAAAATTGTAAAAATTTAAATTTTGAAGCCTTGCCAACAGAATGAAAGCCTGTTAACAAAGATTGCATCATTTTATAGTTGAATGGCACAGGGATTAAAAATTGCAGTTTTAATGGGTTTCAATGGGGACATTTTTGTCCAAAAGGTCCTGAGAGGAAGTATTTTGTGTACCTAGTAGAAAATAGATTTTTTAAAGGAAATGAAGGTGAAATATTAAAATTCCAATAAAAATGTAGCCTAGAAATCTAGACGCACCCTAGCGGCCGCAAAATGTATTTGCTGCCAGGGTTTAGTCTAGGCACTCACAATACACTTAACAGCTCCAAAAACCAAAATTTGGTCAGGCCAATCACATCGTGTGTAGCGTCTGTGGGGCGGGCTTAACATGATGACGACAGAGCTGCGACGGTTCCTACTTGAAAACAAAGAATGACTGCTGCTGCTGCTGGCAAACAGCTTTCTTTTGCAGCGGCTTTGGCCGCGACTCTGGAGGACTTAGACTTATGTTTTTCTTTGAGAGAAGAACAAATAACCCTACTGAAGTCCTTTTTAAGCAAGAAAGATGTGTTTGGAGTTTTTCTGACTGGTTATGTTTCGACCAGCAATGTTTTAACTACCGCCACTCCGACATGCAGTAGTCTTTCGACAATAGTTTCTTCTGTTTTTCAAATATGCTTGAAGAATGTACCAGCACACCCGCAATTCTCATATTTTTTTCACAAAAATGGCAGGAGTCATTCAGGTCCATTACAATAACATTTGGTAACTTACAGAAATCTCTCCATCAAACTTTTTCATGAAACACTTCCCCATCGATTCTTTTTTCGTCGCTCTAACTACGTCACCTTCTTCGTTGCTCTGATTGGTCATAGCGCTATCCTATTGCGTGCAGAGGCATTTTGAGGGACAACCTTATATCCCGTCCCTTGCATTGAGTCGTTTGTGTGAAGAGTTGCCAGACCTTACATCTTGATGTAGGTCTGGCTAACCAGGCTAATAAAAATGCACACCTGTGGCAAATTTTATGCAGTTAGCATTAACGCAGGCAACGTTATCAAACAACAAAACTGAAAAGGACAAAAATGTCCTCAAGGATTCACAAGGGTTAAATTATGCAAATCTATGAGTCTGACACACTATATGGATTTGTTGCACATGTCATTATGCACAAACTTTGAAGGAAGTTTTAAGACTCAACCTCCTTGACTAATTCTAGGTATAAGATAGACTACCAAAAAAAACTCACTTAACAAGTAAAACAACATACTGATTCAGCAATAGGCTATGTCTTATAAATTAGCAATAGAGATTCCCTAAGCTGGTCAGCAGTTAGTTAAACAATCACGTTAGGTCGTAATTGATTTGTATAATCAAAATACATTATTTTATTAAACTATATAATAAGTTGTATCCAGTCATCTAGTTAACATATTGTAATAAGATGATTGACATGGCTATAAATACTTTAATACTTTGTTTCTAGACTTCTGTTAAGTTTTTTCGACGTGTGTACCATTCTTACCTCTCTCTCTATCTCTCGTCTCTACAATGTGTAGATGTGTGAATGGATCCTTAACAGCCGAGGATATCCCAAGAGTCATTGCGCGTCTGCAAGGGCTGCATATAATGGGTGGATATTCTAAAATAAACAATTAAAACCTTTATTAAATAAAAGTGTATTTATCAGAAAAAAAATTCTTGTCACTGTTTTAGTATTATAAGTTATGTTTTGTGTTAATAATATTCTTTTTATGTTGCGTATATTTATAAGGTTGATTCATTTGGTATACTGTTGAATAGTTTAATATACATCAACGTGTCATATTTCTAAAATAAATGAATGATTTTTCTGATATCATATTTATTTTAATAAGTCAGAAACGTGCAGGTGGGCGCGTGCAGCAGGTGACGCTAATTATGGGTCCTCCGAAGGTTAGACCGTCTCATTTCACCGGGGAGCAGAGCGGGCCCTTCAGTATTTTGTGCCGGGGCTTAGCCCCGGACGGTCCTGGCCCAATTTAAACTCTGCATAATTATCCGAGTCCTGATCGGAAGGTAACGTCCGATTCCGATCAGTCTGAAACCACGTGATTGGGGCTGATTTCCGATCACATGATCGGATCGAAACATCCCTAGTATTAAATAAAAACATTTACACCATTAAATTACACATGATAATGTTATCAATAGTTGTCAGATAATAGCTTTTGAAAGAGTGGGTTTTTTTTCTCCTTCAATGTATGTGTTAGCCACGGTTTGAAGATTGTAAACAGTTTATTTAATTTTAACTAACAGTTGAGTAGCTTTTGGCCCTGAGTTAGATTCTGATTAACACTAAACTAGTCTAAAAATCAGTCCAGTTTCCCCATTTGCTGTTAAAGTCTTTTTTTCTTATAATAAACTTGTTGATAACACATTCAGTTTATGTGTTTATGAGTACACTTTCAGAATGCTCTCAGTTACATGTATATCCATACTGTATGCATCTGTGAGTGTGGTGGTACTTATGGGGTGTTGCGCTGGGACAAGTGAGCATAAGGGTGAGAGGGAAAACAAAAAATCTAGACTATACCACTGCAGCTAAGTCACTACATTGACATGGCAGAAGGATAGAATGCCATTTTGTTCTGGGCACTCTTCCTTCACTCTTTCAAGTAGCCTTGGCAGTGCCTTCTTCTAGTGCTCCAATGGAGCGAGTTTTCAGCCATGGTGGCATCATGGCCAATTTGATCTTTTTGCAAATGCAATGCAATGCTCCACCTGTCCACAGCACGCATTTTATTTCTGTGGTAAGAGGACTTGAAATGACTCAAAACTAAAATGGTAGGACTTTGGACTCGACTTGAGACTTGTTGGCTTTGACTTTTGACTCGACTTGGGACTTGCCTCATCTTTGACTCGACTTGACTCGGGACTCGAGGGCAAAGACTTACTTGTGACTTGCATAACAATGACTTTGTCCCACCTCTGCTAAGACATCACATGCCGATCAGTCTGCGCGGCGCAGCAAGAAGCCATAAGAGCGTTGAGTCAAATTATAAGACGAGCTTAAGAAAATGACAGAGGTCTGGTCAGGGAATTAACCCAACACAAAGGTGAAAATGATAGCAAGACTCTATAGAGAAGATCTATAGACATGATCATCAGTGTTTTATTTGTCTGGAGAAAAGGACAATCTGATATCCAAAATAGAGTAAGTATTGTGTTGGACACTATCATTATACTCAAATAAGTAGGGCCTACATGCACTGCTCCCAAACGTGATGTGTTTTTGGTGTTTGTAGAAATCTGGAACTTGTATTTCAAATGTGTTTGTTAAGTGTCTCCACATGAAAACGGAATGCCCTCCCCCCGCACAGTCCTGCAATGAGAACCAGAGAAACCGGTTTCTAACCATTTTATTTACATGTGAATAGTGAGAGCACCCCCTCAGGAGCTGTAGCAGGGTTTTTGCGGGGGCTTTATAAACTAAGGCCCTGTTTATATTAAAGCATTTGCGTTTTAAAACGGCATTTTCAAATGGAAACGATCCTTGTTTATACTAGCATTTTAAAAATAATCTTCATCCACACTATACACCACCATAAATGCATGAAACATGACCAATCACGTAACTGGGCATGCGCATACAAGTGTAAAATAACTTATTACTCTAATAATAGCTTACCTTTGCGCATTTATGCAGCCTAGGGGTGTGCGATATTGACAAAAATTCATCCTTGGGTCCTTTGCTGGCAACTACAACAGACACTATTTTTGAACCTATAAAAATGTGTTTGGAAAGGCTTATACTGTTCTAGCTCCCCCCTACAACATATTAATATGATTTATAGGTACATTTTGATTTTATAACTAAACAGAAAGGTCTTTATGATTTAAAAAGAAAGCATTCAAGTGAACAGTACTAAACGAACTTGAAGCAAAAAGAAATTTCAGCAAATGCAAACTTCAATCAAACATAGTAAGAGGTGAAGTATTGCTTTAGCCTACAGAAATGCTTATTGCATTCATTTTTAAAGTGTGCGAGGTCCGTGCACGTCCTCTGCTAGCAACACAGAAATAGCTAAAAGCGCAAGCGGCTAAATGAGCATTAAATATTAATGACGTTGAGTTTATTGTTTTTATTCATTTATATTCACAAAACTTATCAACAAAACATCGATTAACATTAAGAGACAACGAGAAACGAAATTAATTTTAAAGTAGCAAACAAAACTTAAATTAAACCCCAAAAATAATGTCTGACCCATTACAATTCTCCCTTCATATTGGCCTTTACAACGCCCTATGGCGTTTAAAATTACAGCTAACTAAATTTAAACAAAGCATAAACAAAATTACAACAATATTCAAACTCAACAATACTCAAACATAAATATAAAACAGACAATATCTATAAGGATACATGTTAAAACAATCCGATATAGCGTTTATAATAGCTGGTTGGTAGATGTTTACTATTTTTGGCAAAACCTCCATCGAACCGGGGGTGTAGTGTAGATGAAAGGCGTAAACGTAGCAAAAGTAACGCGTTTTAAAGGATAAACGCATTAATGTAAACATAGCCTTAAGCCAGGACTAGCCTTAGTTTAAATAGGAAATATAACTAGTTTTAACAAACATGCCTTACTAAAAACATTTGTCTGTAATTTTCTGACGCATGTCTTATTTGACTCAATGCTCAGCACTCGTTGGACTTCTTGCGGCGCCACGCAGACCGATCGGACGGCATGTGATGTCTTAGCACCGCCAGACAGTAGGCCTACAGTATGCTTTTGAATATATCTCGCGGTAGTGTGATGTCACAGGCCAACGGGTTTGCGCTGCGCCCCATTAAGTAAGATAAAGTAAAAATTATTCCTAGATGACCAATAAAATCATACCAGGCAGACAGCAAAGGAGGACGGATACCTCAGTTAGTGGAAATACAAGAAAGATAGATTAAATTGGGCCGGAGCGCAGCTCCGCCTCTTCGGGTCTACAACACACCTTGCCGGAGCTCCGGTCCGTCTCCTTCAGCAACAGGGTTTGGCTGAAGGTCTTGCTCTGCGACAGTGTACGCGCTGTGCTGGTGCGTGTGAAATGACGCAAAGCGAATAATAACGTTTTCATTCATAGGCTTCACACTATTTTTGAGAAAATCATGCTTCTCAGAGGTCCACTGTGTTTTTAATCCCGTCCGAATCGGCCATGTCTGTTTTTCTCTAACGACCTCTGTAATCTGTAAATTCCAGAGCATTTTTCCTACTGTTTTTCGCTGAACTCAGAGGTCATCTGAGAAATGTAATCCCGTCCGGATGAAAACGTCTGTGTTTGCTCGCAATATCTTTTGAAAACGCGTTTCTTTTTGTGTTTTGGCAAACGTGATCTGCCGAAAGGTCTTACTAACGCGCGTATAGCCTATTGTACTTCCTGAATCCCATTCATTCAGATAGCCTATAGATTTTTTTCCATTCGGCGGAATAAAATAATTAAAAGACGAGCTGAATATCATACACTGTTAAGACTGGACAAAACTACGGTAGTTAGTTTTGTAGGTGTTTAGCTTGGGAGTTATACTTGGTTTAACAATATAACAATATGGGGGGAATAATAATACAACAAAATATTTGGAATTGGGGCAAGCAGAACCTGAATTAACAAATCAGAATCAATAGACTTTGATGTTTTTTACATGCAAAAAGCAGCGCTCCGCAGATTCACAGCCTAAAAGAAGTTTGAATGTGAAACCGTCAAATTTACACCTCATTGTACTCGTTCTGGATTTACCAATAAATAAATACTTAATTTGTGTTAAAACAGCCATGTTTGTTACTTAAAAAGCAAAAATATATGGTGGATAATTAAAGCAATAGATTTGATTTACTTATTAGCCTACCTAGTTAAAAGTATAACATGCAAATTCCCAGTGAAACACCAGTGCGAAGTGAAACATGATAATATAAAAAGCACAGCAATGAAGAAAGGCACATTACAACCATGTGAAAGCTATTAAAAAACTTTCAGATGCAAAAAGGAACTAAATGTAAAATTGGATAAATTAGTTGATTATTGAATGATACTGCGCAAATGCTCTCGGTCTCTTCAAGGTCTACGGGATTTAGAGGTTTGTTATAAGACTCCGTTATACATCACGTCTCTTCTAATTGCACAGAAAAAATGAATCAAATGATGCGCATTTGAGTCTGATTTTTATGGAGAATAGGCTATGTGACCGTTTAACCCCACGTGGACCGAACAAGAAAACGTATGCTTTCATGGAGTCCGTGTATGACATCTCCTTTATTTAGTTTTAAATATTTTTATTTATATGCATTTAATAATACCGTAAAATCATAATGTATACACTGTAAACATGATTCAGTGGCTTTGTAAATGTAGGCTATCTAAAATAAATGATTAAAGTAACTTAATAAAATCTTTTGTCGGTTATGTGTTTTTTTTTTTTTTTTGTTGGACAAACCAAAATAAATGACTAGAAATAGATATTTTGTTTAAAATGTACATACTTTATTTGATGTATACGCCTTAATAATATAAGTATTTAATCTACAGATTATTTTAATCAATATATTTGATAAAGTCAGAGTTATATATTTAAGTTTTTAAAACTGTAATAATTGCTTTCTTCAAATTAATATTATTTGTATTTAACATCAACTTAAAAAAATTATGTTTTACGCCTAAATTGAACTATGATTTACTTACTATTTTTTACATTGATATTATTTGATTTAATGTAGGCAAAAAATAAAATAATAATAAGTAGAACAAATAATAAAAAAATCCCATATAGCCAACGGTTTTAATCAGCAACAGAGAAACTGCGCCTTTTGCCGATGACAAACACCTCAGAAACTCCTCGAATTTATGAATATTTACACTCACAATATGATTTTATTTACTTACTACAAAAGTATAACACATTATACAAATGTATTCAACACCATTGCACACTTTATATCGAGTTTCATACCATGTAACGGAAAACATGATAATATAAAAAGTACAGTAATGCAGAAAAGCGCATTACAACCATGTTCAAGCTATTAAAAACGTTCAAGCTATTAAAAACGTTCAGATGCAAAAAATAAACTAAATGTACAATTAGATAAACTAGTTAATGATATTGCGCAAATGCTCTCGGTCTCTTCAAAGGTCTTCGCAAATTATTTTGTTATAAGACTCAGTTATCACATCACGTCTCTTCTACTGTAAGTACACAAAAAATAAGACAAATGATCTGCGTTTAAGTCAGATTTTTATGAAGAATATTTGACTGTTTATTTAAATGGCAAAAGAAAACTTAGCCAACCAAATGTTTGTCAAAAAGCTTGCATGTGACATCAACGTACTGCCAAAGCACAGAGAATCCCTGTCATGTTACTTCAATATCATATAGTATGCTTAAAGCATAAAGTCGAGCAAACATATTGTCGTCAGTATGGCCTACTTGAAACACGACTGCCAGGGGTGTCGCTAGACCCCTTTTACTGGGGCACGTGCCCCAGTGTAAATCTTTTGTGCCCCGGTGTAAATCTCAAGTTTAAATTTTAGCAGTTAACTAGTGTATACCTTTACAAAGACAATCGCGGCAAAAACGGATCTTTATGCAAAGTAGTTACCTGATTTAGGCTTGTAAAAGCGACGAAGCAGTCGCATTGACGCGTGCACGCACGTATCCATGGCCGCTCGGGTTTGCGTTCACAGCGCACAACCGCATTCAAAAGGTGATGCCACGCGAGTGCTTACGAAAGCATAACGAAACTAAAGTAAGTTTCTAAATAATAATGCTAATCTTATTTTGACTCGATCATTATTGGCTTCTGTAGATGTACATCAGAAATGTGTTGTGCAAAGCAGGGAAAGGGAAGAAGAAAGGAGAGATGATGAGTTTAAGGGAGGTAAGACAAACTACATCCTCACCCTGTCAGGTCTCAAAGAGAGGAAAAATCTCAGGAAAACCTCTTGACAAGTCTATAGAATTTCTTTGCTGAGAAAATATAATATTTAGTTTACTTATATAATGTAAATTATATAATGTAGAAAATATTTCTCTTGCTGTCATTATTTCCAAACATGTTATGCCATTTATGCCTCCAAACATGTTAATAATGTTAGGTATGATGAAGATTACACTTGTATGTATCTTTCGCAGTAACTGTTGCACTAGAATAGTGGGTCAAGCAAATGACATTGTATAGAAGTGTTGCACACTTCTCCCACACAGCAGGCTTTCAAAAAAAAGACAGCAAAAAATTGGGGGCCTGTGTCCCAGTAGAGCTTTATGTCTAGCAACGCCCCTAACGCCATCTACAGGTTTTTGTATTTCTTGCTTCCCCCACCGAATCCCCCTTCTGCGGGATTTCGCAGAATTTCGGAAATGCTCACACATTCTGCTCTCAGAGACGCGCATTTTTAAAGGCCACATCTGTAGGCAATGCCTTCTTTTGTCGCTTCCATTGAGCAAGGCCCGCTCCACCATATGGGATCTTGATACAGTGATAGGAAAATCTTTGTTGTTGTTAACAGCAGCAGAGATCACCTGCAGGACATCATCAAGGCTGAGGAAGAAATAAATGTTAGGCAATGTGATTCTGGAAAGCGTATATTGTCTGTTTGAAGCATCATGAAACACTAACCAACACTTTTTTTAGATGTTAACAAAGTTAGTTGTGTTGCAGATCATAGAAGACAATGTTAGTATCTGTTAATTTTAACATTACGAGAAAACTAGTTAATTTTGAACTTTTTGGGGATTTTTGTCTTCCGGGTTTAAACTCCATATCGTAAACGTCACGGGCTGTGACGTGGCAAACACGAGAAAGAGAACAATGCTTCATAACCTGAAAACTACGCCCACCGATGTCTCATTATTATTTATAAAATAGTGTGTTCTTATCCAATGTGGAGACGTTTCGCTTGTGTGTGTGTGTGTGTGTGTGTGTGCGCGCGTGCATGTGCTCTGTGCAGCCAGGGGAGTGGTGTCTGGGTCTCAGGATAATCGCACATGGATATGGATCTGTATAATTAAGTAAAAAAGAGGCACGTCAACCAAAACAGCGCTTCTCCTAAACTGACGAGGGGTTTCAATTTAAAGCACATGCGCAGCCTGTGTCTCTATGCTTATTAACCCATTTACTCCTAAAACGCCTGCTAAAAACGCCTATAAAAACCTATGTTATTCTAGGATAAATACCCTTATCTCCTGAGGGTTTTCAGAAAAAATACTAAGAATTGTCAACGTCTACCAAAAACTTAATATCTAAGCCTCTGGAGCACTTAGAAACATGAAATAAAAAGCATTTTAAAGGTAAGAATCTCAGCTTTTATTAAAACATGCTTCCTTGGCACTAACATAGCACCACATTTTTTAAAGGGCCCATGTCACAGGACTTTTTTAAGATGTCAAACACATCTTTGGTGTCCCCAGAGCACATGTGTGAAGTTTTAGCTCAAAATACCATATAAATAATTTATTATAGCATGTTAAAATTGCCACTTTGTAGGTGTTTGCAAAAATGTGCCGTTTTGGGTGTGTCCTCTAAAATGCACCTGTGCAGATCAAGTGCAAACACTGATCACAATGATGGTGGTTTGTTGAAATTGAAACTCAATTGTTCTGTGAATTATTTTCTCTCTGCACTGAATGGCAGTGCTGTGGTTGGATTAAGGGGTTGGATTATTATAATAAGAGCTCCTTATGACATCATAAGGAGAGCCAAATTTCAACGACCTATTTTTTCATGTGCTTGTAGAGAATGGTTTACCAAAACTAAGTTACTGGGTTGATCTTTTTCAAATTTTCTAGGTTGATAGCATCACTAGGGACCCAATCATAGCACTTAAACATGGAAAAAGTCAGATTTTCATGTCATGGCCCCTTTAAAACATTCTCAAATTCATATAAGTAAGAAAAAATTCATATAAATTCATTTTATAAAATATAACAAATGACATTTAAACATGCCAACACACTCAACAAGGCATCTAACTATAAGAGAGGTAGATAAGTGCTGAGGTGGAACTTGGAACAGTCTCAGTCTCTGAGCTCCATGGCTCACATCTCTCCTCTTTGGCTTCTGAACACCGACAGACAAATTACTTGTAGCGATTGACATGGTACATGAAGCACTCTCTGTGCAGGGGAAGTTTACACTGCCTGCACCCCATCAGAGTTGACCCAGCATGCACGTCAGTGCGGTAGTGCATCAGAGAACACTCCCTGCAGGTCTTCCTCTTTTGGTTGATCTGGACCAGGTCATGCTCAGCAGTAGCTCCAATTGGGCTGGTGGGGAGCACATTAGGAGCACTTCTTGCAGTGACAGGGACGATCAGCTCCTGGGTCAGATCCTCCAGCCACTCCTTGTAGCCACCCCTCCTGTACTTCCACTCTGCTCCTCCTGCAGACTTGGCAGCCACAAAGGCATTGTAGCACGCCACTGTAACAAAGTAAAAAAACAGCCTCCTCCATCACTTCGTAGAACGATGATGGATCTGGTAGTAGCCCACCATCTGGTCCAGAAGATCGACTCCTTTCATATGTTGCTGATAGTCAGCAAGGCATGCTGGCACCCGAACCTCCGTCTGGCGCTGACCGTTAGCCTTTCTCCTCACTAATCCATAAGCTGTTGGGTCATGGTAGTTGGAGAGGACCATTACAGCCTTGGTGTCTTGCCAGACACAGAAAGTCAAGTCATCCCGCTGCGCCACATTGAACTCATGCTTGTTCAACTCAGCCTTCTTTGTAAGCTGCTTAATCTTGGGGAGGTCCTTCCTGTTGGCACGTACCGTTCCACATGCTTGCACTCCCCTGACCTTGAGGTCCTCTATCAACTTCACACTGGTGTAAAAGTTGTCCATGTATACGGTCAGGTTGGACCCGTAATAAGGGGTCACCAGGTCTGACACTATCCGGTGAGACAGGTCTTTCTCCGCCTTACCCTGAATGGCACCCGTGTACACCTGAAAATGGGTGACGTAGCCTGTTTTGCTCTCTGCCATGACCCACACCTTCATTCCCCACTTCACCGGTTTCATGGGGAGGTACTGCCGGAAGCCCAGGCGTCCCTTGTACTTCACCATGGACTCATCTACAGTCACAAAGCCATTGACCTCATAGAGCGCCTGGAACCTACCCAGGAGGAGGTCTAGCCATTTCCGGATCTTCCAGAGCTTGTCCGTTTTGTCCACAGAAGGATCCATGTTGTCTTGGAGATGGAGGTATCTGAAAATGCAAATGATAAGATTAATTTATAACATAAAATGTTTTGCCAT
This sequence comes from Paramisgurnus dabryanus, assembly GCF_030506205.2. NCBI lineage: Eukaryota > Metazoa > Chordata > Actinopteri > Cypriniformes > Cobitidae > Paramisgurnus > Paramisgurnus dabryanus. The sequence continues at coordinate 36,350,662 of NC_133346.1, read as the reverse complement.
CATTGTTTTTATTTGTTTATTTATATGTATTGTTATTATTATTTATTCATTATGCCAGTATTTATATTTTAACATTATTGTATTTATTATTATCATAATTTTCAACCATCATCACCATAATTATATAATTTATTATGCTATTTATTCATTATGCCAGTATTTATATATTAACATTGTTGTATTTATTATTATCATCGTTTTCAACCATCATCACCATAATTATATAATTTATTATGCTATTTATTCATTTTGTCATTATTGTATTACTAGTTATTATGTTATTTATTAATTATGTCATTATTGTATAACTAGTGACCTAGGTGAAAAATAATTATATTAAAAATATACTTTAAAAAAGTGTACAAACTTCCAGTGTAAAAATATACTAAAATGGAACTACTTTTTTTAAAACTTTTTGTGCACTAAAATACATCAAGATTCATGAGCAATAAAGCACCCTTACAGTACAATTGCATTGTATCGCCATTTTAATGGAAATACACAAAAAAGGCATTGCAGCGCAAATTATAGTTATGTTTAAGTATATTTTATGCATACACTAAAAGTATACTTGTAAAAAGTACATATTAAATACTCTTTAAATAAAGCACAACAAGTAGAAGCATACTTGTTTTATATTTTATGTACTTCAATCATATTTCTAATACACTAAAGTATACTACTTTTTACCTGGGTATTATGCTAGTTATTCTAGGGATGGCGAAAACTAAAAATTTTCTTGACCGGCCACCGAGCCTCATTAGCCGGTTGAAACCGGTTAACCGATAGGCCTATTAGTTTAAAATATGCTATTTAAAATAACAGCCATTTCGAGCTGCGCCTGCAATTTCGCAACTCGCATCTCTCTGCGCTCTGCCTCAGGCTCACACACACACAGACCTCACAACACTTTTTAAATCCCCTACAGCACGAAACATAAGTCCCGCAAACGCGGCGCCGTGCTTAGTTTCGAAATAGTTTAGGTACTAGGTGATCGCGTTGAACTTGAAAATAAAGGCGTTTGTGAAGCTCATTTGAAAATTGCCGCGGCTCATTTAGGAAAATGACAGCTCAGAAGAGACTGCACTTTAGTTTGGGGTAGTAATAATAAACACTTAGGATGATCCTCATCACCTTTTCTGTTACCATTGAAATATAGATGTAATTTATTTCCAAATCTAAACCCATCTTATGCGGAATGTTGCCTAATAGACTGCAACACGATAAAACCAATGGATTAAACGGGCACCTTCAGAATGTGTAAAAGACGCACCGGGCCAAAGCAGGTCTCGCACTGTGTTTGTTCTAGAACAAATGCAGCAAAGATATTTAATGCTTGTATGAGGCATATAGGCCTACGCTGAGTTTTATTTATTTATGATGAGGTGCGTTCTAATTAACAATGCAATGCAAGTGAACGCGCCGTGCCGGCGCCTTCATGCAAGGACCGGTAATTATATACTCTGCTATATTTGCTTTTTATTTATTAAATACATGCATTTGGTTGATGAAACATTTATTAAAATTAAGATACAATTTATACAAAACGAAATTCACTTTAAAGAAATGCTTTCTACAAAGCAAAACTTACTCTGAACTTTACTGTTAGCCTAAAAGACATAAATGTTAATCATTTGGAACACAACCAGGAGAGACTTTAATTTTAATTATTTTATTGCTGTATTTTATTTACTATTCGAATAAAGAAGTTTTATCAAAAAATAGCCTGTAGCATTTACTTTTCGCAAACCTTGTGAGCATGCGAAACCAAACGCAGTGAACCAAACGCAGTGACCTCGCGCCAAATGTTTTTTTATTGGTTTATAAAGTACAAACAGACCAGTTATGAAAAACTGAGTGTGAGGGATTTGTTCACTTCACACAAAAAGATCTTGGAAAGAAAGAGATGACTAACTGTAGTAGCGTTTAGTCCACTGTCTATAATAGCCTAATTTACAGATCCCTTTTTATAACCGACAACCGACAACTTTGACCGGTTAACGTTGATACGGTCAACCATCGGTCAAACGGTCATCGGTTAACATCCCTAAGTTATTCATTATAAAAATAAAATAAAACACAAATCATTACCTCCAGATCACGTCGAAGCGGTCCCTTGCTATGGCCTTGGGGACGTTGGTCTGATATAACCATTTTGTCTGCCTCCAGAAATCCCTGCGTGCTGGCAGCTTAAAATACCAAACGCGAGACACAGCCCGACAAATGTCTTCATCTCCGTTTTGGAAACAGATTTCCCGTTTGAGTTGGGAGGGGTCTGACCGCGCGTTTGTTCGGCGTACCGATTTGTTTCCAATACCAACATGTCCCAAAGCTCCTCAGTAAAAATGTGAGAAAATACATCCATGGGGCTAGCATTCGCGTGGATCGGCTGTTTCACCCCCGGTTTGCGGGTGAACTGCTTTGCCTTGCGCGGCTGATAATTTTCGGTTGTCCAGTCTACCTGGAACCCGTAAAACCCATCCTCGTCCTCTCCGTCTGTGTCCAAAAAATCCCACTCCTGTGCTCTATCCAAAGGATCATCTAGCCCGTTTTCATCATTATGTTCTACCACCTCCTCTCTCTCACACTCCTCACTCTCATCCAACTCAATGTCGCTGCCCTCGCTGTCAAAATCTTCCTCAGTCGTTGTCATTTTCTCGCACGCGTTTTAAAAAAACCAAAGCAACTGCACGTGTATTTCCAAATGATTGACGCGATTTTCGGCGAATCAGAATACAATTTGGGAATAACATGTTAGTTAAAAAATAAACTAGACCCACCACATGTGTATTTGAACCAATGACAATGCCTTATATGCTGCACGTGTCATGAAAAGGATGACGAATACAAAATGCTGCGCTACGCAGCAGCCGGCAGGAGGTTCAGAGTTGCACAATGCAGTAACCGGCGGTAGATTTAATGTTTCGGCGCGCAGCATCCGGCGCAAATGGGTTAAATACTCACGCCTGTCTCCGCAAGTCCGCATCGCAAGACTTTACGACACGCCCGCGTCTCCCAAAACGGATGATGCGTTAAAACTTTAAACACACCCGCCCAACAATGCTTACAAGCCCGACTCCTTATTTAAAACAAACTAAAATATCATTTAACTGGGTTGCTAATGTCACTTGAATGAAATGACATGACATTGAACACATTTGGATTTTATATTCATTTTAAAATCCCAAATGTAGCTATTTAATATTTTGATAGTTATGAAGTTGAGTATTACAGTTCTTTGTTTACAAAAAACAAACATGCATTCAAATCTTTCCAGTAAAACTCAGTCACCCATTTCAATATTTTAACTTGTTGTTAAAGTTGCAACTATAATGAACCCACTCATTTGAAATACTGTTACAGTGTTAGTCCAACCCAAAGACCATTTTACATTTCATACAATAAGAAGTGTTAATTATATTCTTAATTTCTTTGTTTTTGTTTCCTTATTTTCACAAAAAAACAAAACAAAAACATAAGAATACAGTTAAATCACCAGACCCATAAGCAGTATCAGTAAGATCCAGGGCATGAAATTAACACCCGACCACGCGCCAAATGCGGGTGGATTTTGCAATTAGCGGGTAACACTGTCAATCTACCAGCCACATTGGCGGGTAGCCAATGCGAATCAGTGATGCGCGGGTCATTGTATAAACAACCCACTCCCGACCGACATTTTCAACTGATGAAGTTGGTTCGCAATCCGCCATAAAATCAAAGAAGAAGAAGACATTTTCAACTAACGGGCCCCGCAATTGTTCAAAATAGTTTTTAAACTGGACCGACTGACCGCGGCCCGAATATCATTAAAATATTTTTGAATGACTCGTAACCGGCACCCGCTCATTTCTTATCAACCTGCGCATATCACCGATGCAAATTGAGTGATTCATTGAGAGGATGCGACTGCTGTTTCGCAAGGTTCATGCGTTTGGAAAGAAGATGAGGCACTTCTCTGACCACGTTTGGATGTGCGAGTAAGTATTAAACTGTTGGTGAGATGGGATGAGAATGTAATGCTGACATAGGCTACAGTACAATCACAGTTGCACAGATGTGTAGTGCTGCTGTGACAGATCAGAACTCTTGATGTGTAAACTTCAGAGAGAGTTGCGCTACTGTGCCTTATACTGTAGTACAGGGGTCTTCAACCTTTTTTGGGTCGGGGACCCCTTAGATGAGAGAGGCATGGAGCAGGGACCCCCCTAATACTAAATGTTTAAAACAGAGATATTTAAAGGGCGTTTCCAGGGCTTAAAAGATAAATGTGTATGTTAAATGTGTCATTTGTGTAGTTGAAATGTGAAATAATATTTGAATTTGGGGCTTCCTAGACTGAGAAAAGTCAGTACATGTATTTTTGACTCATGTGGATGAAAGACAACAACTCCCAGAATGCACTTGCTTTGCTGCCCTTACGAGGCCACTCCCAAAGCACGCCCACAAGTTATAGGCGGCAGAATCTGAAAGATCGGCTAGACTTGCTTTGTTACATCTTGACTCGTGAATCTCGTAAATCGTGTGTTAGTAAATTAATTTCCATCGAAATGGTGCAAAATTGTGTTGTACAGGGATGTACAACCAAATCCAGGAAAGGACTACAAGTAAGTTTCCATCATTTCCCGATTAAAGATTTGGAGCGATGTAAGAAGTGGCTGCGGGCTATCAACCACCCGAAGTTTGGAGAGGACACAGATATGGGAAACCTGAAAACGCGTAGAATTTGCAGTCGCCATTTCAAGGAGGAAGATTACGAACCGAATGTTCTTGGCATGAAGAGAACCACTCTGAAAGACACGGCAATTCCATCTATTTTTACCTTCCCGGATGACGAACAGCCTGGGCCATCGGGCATTAAACGCATTCGCTTAGAGGTAAGACTCGCTAATACTCGACTCTATTTCTGATCATATATATGTAGTGTTGTAGTTGTTAGCAGTAAAACAGCAAAGTAATGTTCGATAGACAATTACATTTAAGTTGTATATGTTGGGTGCATTTACTGCACAAAGCTGTAGTTAACTTATAATAGGCCTGCGATTACCTATACTTCGCTTGAACGTAAACTACGGCTTTGTGTAAATGCTGCTCCATCTGAAAAGAACCATGGCGATTTACTTATAACCAGGGAACCGAATTCAATGACAAGATCCACGACTACAGCATGCAAATTATCACGCACACCTATTATCAAAGTAAAGCCAATGTTGTGTAAAACTGACTTACTACATACTTATCTTTTTTCAATATGTGCACTTTTAATTGTACAGCGCTTTGTGAATGTGTTAGGATTTAGCCAAGCCCATTCATTCCTATGGCTCCAAACAAAAGTTTTATTTTGTGCCAACACACTTACTGGTGTAATTACTCGTGTAACAGTCTTTACATAGGGAAAACATGGAAGTGTTTGTTGGCTTCTAAATTCATCCCTGTTTGGATCCTAAGGAATGAATGGTGCTAGTTTAAATGATAAAACATTCATAAGGTGCTGTACATAGATTAGGTGCACGCATTGAAAAAACATCCACTTTTGCTAAAATCTTTGATCAATGTCCGAGAGTAACCTCAAACGCACATATGTTAGAGGTATCGCCTTTGCATTTGGCAACAAAAAAACTGCATTGTTTTCACTTTAGAATAACCTCAGTTCCTTGAAATATTATGTAACTTTATTGAACTTGTCATTTCAGCCTCCAATTGCATCTGCTGCGTTAGTGTCGTCGGTTGATGAAGGAAAATTGCTGCTGACCTCAACACCGGTCAAAATTAATACCTCCGTCCATGAACAATTTGTAAGTTTCTGACGAACCAACATACTTCATGGCATATTCTTTCTAAATGAAATTTAAAGCAACTGTATGACACTATTTTTAATCTTTTGTTTTAAAGTCACCATGCCCAAGTACACCTGGGGGCCTCAATACCACCATCAGCAGCATTGAAGCTATAGGTGATGATGAAAGCTATCAACCCGAGTCAACCATCACCTTCACATCAACATCATCATCATCAGATGAAGGTGAAAGGGACTGGCGTGAAAAGAAGCTAATTGTCAACGAGTCCAGCCTCATGTCATTATTCAAATTTTGCCAGATGTGCGGGAAACCAATTTCATCCAAGACTATTGTTGATGTTGGTGCACAGAGGAAGGTGGAGTGGATATGTCTTGGGGGCCATGCTGGGACCTGGAAATCTTCACGTGACGTTAGGGGAATGCCAGAGGTGAACCTCCTTGCAGCAGCAGCTGTTCTGTTCAGAGGGGGCACATACACAGAACTCTCAGACTGGTGCAAGACCATGGGTGTCCAAATGATTGGACATACAACATTTTATAACATCCAGAAGATATATTTGCACCCTGTTATTGAGGAACTGTATTGTCAAAAAAGAGCTGAACTCTTGGCAAGAGTGTATTTAGAACAGGAGGATGGAAAGAGGTTACATTTGACCGGTGATGGCCGATGTGATACGCCGGGTTTCAGCGCAAAATACTGCCACTACACGTTTATGTTGGATGACACAAAGGAGATACTCCACACAGAACTGGTTCAGGTAAACTAATTACAATTAATCACAATAAAAATTAATACAGATGCTATTTGTTAAATTATGATTAAGATTCTAACTTGACTCTTTAGGTTACTGAGGCCACCAGCTCTGTTACCATGGAACCACTAGGTTTCAAAAGGGGCATGACTGAGCTGATGGACCAGGGCCTTGACGTGGAGGTGATGGCCACAGATCGCTCAACATCTATTCAAAAAATAATGAGGGAAGAATTTCCTAATGTCCAACATCAGTTTGACATCTGGCACACAGCAAAAGGTATGTATTTCTTTAGTCAACCCCGTCCGTATACACACACAAACCACCACACTTCTCCCGATGTACCCCGACTGACACCTCATGGTCTCACAGTTTTTACTCCTCTCACAGACTTTTGCAGCCATATTGCACTCAGCCAGTGTATTAGTGTAAATTGTTCATTCATGAAAGCCATGAACAAATCAGACTTCTACACTAGCCCAGTGCAGTAAGTCTGTAAAGCTATGTAAGGGGCAAGTGTGAGAGACTAAAGGTGTGAATTTGGGCCAGTACAAATAAAAGAAGTTAGTGTTTATTAAAACGTGTACTGCATTTACTCACAGGTTTCCGGAAGAAGATGCAAAGTAAGGGGAAGAAAAAGGCCAATGAAATCATCCATGCATGGACCAGGTCAGTGTTTGGTTTGTAATCTAGTAGACTTTACATTGGTTTGCAAGGTTCAAAATTACTAATTGTATTATCTTTTATAGGTCTGTCGTAAACCATATGTGGTTTGCCTGTGCGACAAGTATGGGTGACATCAATGTAAGACATTTGTTTCTAATTTTATTATACTTTTAGGGGGGATTCGACACTTATTTAAAACAAATCTTTTTTTCATACAGGCATTGAAATGCCGGTGGAAGTCCATTACACACCACGTATGTAACGTGCATGAGTGGACAGATGAAAACGGAGAACAGCATCGGTGTGACCATGCTCCTCTAACAACCCAGGAGCAAAAGAAGCGCATGTGGATGAAAAAAGATTCTCTGGCATTTCAGAACCTGTCATCTCTGGTCCTTGACAAAAGGCTTCTGAAGGACATGGACAAGATGGCACTGCTCAAACATACAGGTGATTATAGTTGCCATTGTACATTTCATTATCTTTAAAAATCATAATGATAATGTTTTAATTTGTTGTGTCCCTTTCTCTTTTTAATTGCACACAGGCCCACTTGAAGTCTTCCACAGTGCACTTCTAAAATACCTACCTAAACGCCAGGCATTCTCATTTCAGGGAATGAGGGAGCGATGTCACCTTGCCATCCTAGAGCATAATGAGAATATTGTCAAGAGGAAGCAGGACACAACCAAGACAGGTATGTCGTCATGTGTTGTCTGAGTAGTATAATATGAAAACTTAGAATGTTTACAGCTACAGTAAAGTGATCAGACAGGACAAAGTCAAATATAAGTTCAGATTTTTATATTGTTATATTTCCTATCATTAACAGGACAACCACAGTTTAATCAAGTCTACTGTAAGAGATCCAAACAGTGGGTCTTGAAGAAAGTCTTCACACCACACACCACAGAGTTTATAGACACACTCATCAATAAGGTCATGGATAGAAGACGCAACCCAAACATTCAGTTTACCATGCCAACCTCCTCACTTGCCCTGCCACAGCCTTCACTGCCACCCAATATTGCACCCGTGCCCAAACCACCAAAGGAGGCTGCCATAAGTTCTTTCCAAAGCCGCTTCTAAGATGGAGAACCCAAAATGTCTATCTTATTTATTTTTAACATTTTGACTATGGTGGCAGAATAATTTTTGTGTGTGAATATTATTAAAACAAATTTTCTTACACTTCTGTGTACATTAATTTCTAAAATACTGACTTGTAGAGGTAGGGTGAATGGTTACTGTCAATGATTTTGCAGTAATTACTTACTGTACACAAACTACCTGTATTCTTTCCATTGATGGAATTTATTTAGGGTTAAAAACTATGAGCCTAATGTAGACTTTCAAATTATAAAGATGATGCAAGGCATAACCATGTATATTAGTTTTCACACATACTATAATGTAGCAATACTAATGGTTTTTAACAAGAACCACAACAAATGTAAGTTTTTAACTTTTTATTAAATAATAATAATAATAATAAACACTTTAACACTCATAGCTGTTCAAGAGCTTCAGCAGTCTCTTTATATCCACAATATTGCCCATCAGGAGCTGGAAATCTGCGTCTGATGTATTGAACCACACGCGTAGGCAAAACAAGACGATAGCCTTTCCCCAGTCTCTCGCCTTGCAGGACCCATTCCATAAAGTGTCTGTATGCTGTTAGACGATATTGTCTACGAAACAATAAACACAAGGTTAGCAATGCATTTTAGACGATATTGTCTACAAAACAGTAAACACAACGTTAGCAATGCATGTTAGCCGATATTTTATACAAAATAGTAAACACGACGTTAGCAATGCATGTTAGACGATATTGTACAGTATACAAAACAGTAAACACAACGTTAGCAATGCATGTTAGACGATATTGTATACAAAATAGTAAACACGACGTTAGCAATGCATGTTAGACGATATTGTATACAAAATAGTAAACACAACGTTAGCAATGCATATTAGACGATATTGTACCGTATACAAAATAGTAAACACGACGTTAGCAATGCATGTTAGACGATATTGTATACAAAATAGTAAACACAACGTTAGCAATGCATATTAGACGATATTGTACAGTATACAAAATAGTAAACACAACGTTAGTAATGCATGTTAGACGATATTGTATACAAAATAGTAAACACAACGTTAGCAATGCAAACTATTTGCACATACAGTATGCTACCATGGGTGTAAATAATAATAATAATAGCTCAGCTGACTAGGTGGGCTTTGGTTGGTGTTTCCAGTTTATCTTCGGGGGTCCTGAAATAGGTTTCCAGGACCCCCATGTCCATGTGTGGTTCGAAACTGGGGTGCTGGGTTACGCATGCTAGCGGTGCCGTTTGATGAGCTGAATCCGCCATCTCTTCCAAAAGAAATTGGCATCGGTGGAATTCGTAACAGCATAAAGACTCTTTTTCAGTTTCCATAGGCGCACAGCAAGTGCACTGACACAACCAGTCCGACCCAACTCGAGCCTGCTCGGGCTCTTCCTCCTCATCGGGTGCAGCAGCTGCCTCGACCGCCTCTTGTTCCTCCATCATCCGCAACTGTTCGTTGCTGTATTGCGGCTCGTACAGGTAGCCGCGAACATCCGACTCTCTCAACAGCTCTTCAAAATCCACTTCTGCAACTTCGACCTCAAAACCTTCCGCCATTGTTATCAAAACTTTCTCCACGGAGCAATAGCATGTTAGCTTAGCTTCTAAAGATGGCTGACACTATCTTTACATTCTGTGAGTGAGATCCCACCCCATATGGGCGTGGTTAAAACATGCGGAACTAGCTGCTATTCTGGCTGTAGTCTTAAGCCTCTGGCCGAAAAATCCGCTGATGACGCAAAATGACGATTTTTGCGTCATCGGCGTATTTTTTTCAGACTAAAAATACACACAGCTCTCATCTCGGGCAACATAATGGGGAGAAGCAAGGTAAATTCAAACATACTACTGGTTTTCTACTGATACAAAGCTTAATGCTAAATCCTGGAGCCGCCCTTTAAGTAAGCAGTAAGGTACGAAAGGCTTCCTTTTCGTATTAGGCACAACGCAAAGTGGAGTAAAGTACAACTGATGACCAATCAGAATCAAGGACTGGAACTGTTTTATAAATAGAAACAAACCATATTGTCACACAGCCATACTATTAACATGCATTTTTTTTGTTAAAGTAGATTTAGTTTTTATATTAATATAATAATAATAATATAATATTATTTTAAGGTATTTGCAGTGTAATATATTTTCATTTTACTGTGAATTGGACAAGGGCTTTCAGTTTTTAAAGAAGACTGATCATGGTGAATGGCACAAAGACTGTCTATTCTAGTGGGGATAGATGTTGTGCTACTTTATAATTCTGAGGTCTGTTGCCTTTCTCGTGTATCATCATTGTCACTAGTTTAAGTAACGCAGGTTTATTTTCTGTATAGCTTCATATCAGACTCAGGAGAACATCATGCAATGAGTCCGAGCGCATCTCTTTGGGGAAACTTTTTGAGAGGCGGATTTCAACCTGACTATGAATTTGCACAAAGCACCATCACGACGCGCCTTTCATTAATTTTTAAATGCGAGCGATAGTTTTGTCAAAGTTTAAAATGCAGACGTGGTGTGGTGTCATTTGCCTGCTGAATTAGCGCTTTAAATCTGAACCGCGTGAAACAGCCGTACGTCCAAGTTCAGAAATATAGATGAGATATCATGTCGCACTGATTCTAAAATGACATTCTGAAAGAAAGACACACATAAGATTTACCTGTTTTATGATTACTTTTCTGTCGCTACTGCTGCTTCCTGAGTGGACATTTATAATCTTTAGATATTGTGTTTTGGTCCGCTGGCTAAACTGAACGCGCGCCTTCAAACCTATGCGGCCATGCACGTGCACAACTTAAAGGGGACATGTAAAGTTTTGTACATATATTTTATGTTCTATGCAAAAAATAGCTTGTCGTTAAACATCATTTGGCGGACCCCCTGCAGTTCCGTCACGGACAGGGGGGCAGGGTTTCATATTTTATTGAAGCTTCCCTGGGTGCCGCCATTGCTTAGCGAACACCCACCTGCTGTTAGCATCCCATTGACTCCCATTCATTTTGGCTTCACTTTGACAGCGAATAACTTTACATCTGATGCGTTTAAAGACTCAATTTGTCATTTTATTATTTCTAAAGAAACACGAAAATGCATAAAATGCTCCATTACCTTGTATCTGACGTAATGTCCCAGTAGAAGCAGTTTTTGTAAAAATAGGCTAACGATTGCATCATAAGCCTGCGACTCTCTGTCGCACAGTGGAGAAAATACCGTATAGACAGAAGGAGAAGCTCGCAAGCAATCTTTTACTGTCTATGAGGCAATCAGGGGAACATGGAAGCATAAAAGGGAGATATAAAGAGTCCATAAAAGCAACGGGACACAATTGTTCAATAACGTTTTGAGGAATTGGAAATAATTCGGAAGTAACATTTATCCACGAACTTTAAATAATTTATCTTCTTAATTAAATAATGAAATATGGGTATCGGGGTATCTAAATTAACGGGGTATGGGCAATTATCATGAAACTAGTTATACATGCAATGGAAGAAACAAAAACCCATCTCAATGTCAATCGCAGTTAACGTTATTCTTTATTTATTTATTTATTTATTTACAGATACACTTGAAGATGAATGTAATCCATTTCATCCTGGTCGGAAGCCATCTAACTTACAACATGTCCTATCCTACATAATATGAAATAAAAAAATCAGTTTCTGATCAAGTGTTTTTGTCCATGATTTATTAGCCAAAACTACATAACACCTTGCTCACAATTCTTTATACATTGGAAAATTATATGGTCAAATGTTTTACGTAAAGAGATTACATAATGTAGAACAATGAGAAATTTTAAGAGACTATATTTAAAATTAATATATTGAATGTATACAAAAATTACTCGAGAAGATATTGTATACTTACAGTATGGTTCCTTAGCTTATACATTAAGTCATTAAGTCTGTCTTCTTCGTTTCCATCTACATATGTTAGATTAATATTATATATATATATATATATATATATATATATTAGTGCTGTCAAAATTAGCGCGTTAACGCATGCGATTAATCTGAAATATTTAACGCGTTAAAAAAATTAACGCAATTAACGCGGTTGCAGTTTTTTTTATTTCCAGTTGTGGCCCATGTGTGTTCAACGTGCAAAGAAATATGGATAAGACCAAGGAAGGAGTTTTAGACGGAAAGTTTCGGTATAAAACTCTGCCGGATGGTTCTGTGGATAAAACAAAAGTAATCTGTGCATTTTGCAAAGCCGAATTTAATTACCAATGTAAATTGCAGGAGTGCGTTCGTGGTAAAATGACAAGATCTGTAAGTGATAAGGTAATGAATGCTTTGGTTATTTGGATAGCTAAAAACTGCTGACCCATCAACATAGTAGATGACGATGGACTGCGGGACATCATTAGAACTGCATCCGGAGACTGTGGGATTTTTATGTTGTTTTATTAATCAGTATGTTATGTTATAATTCATATGTGCCATTATGCTTTCTGTGCTGAGATATGTGAGTAAATGTCTGTGTGTAAAGTTGAGAGGCTGTGGTTTCGGTTGGGGGAGAAACCAGCAAACGCTGATAACAAAGCCCTGAAGGGAAAACACGCAGAACAGATGGTTTCAATAACCAAGTTGTTTGCTTTATAACTATGTTATATTTAGAGAAAGTGAAAATTAGTATGTTTAACTAATGAATGCATTTAACCAATTCATGAACAATGGAGTACTGTTGTGTTGTTGAATAATTATGTTTTACATATTTACTGCCTACATTTCATGCTGATTGCTAAAAGTGTTAAAGTTACAAAGATGTCCAAATAAGGACTGTGGAAATTGATTTTGTTCCATTTTATATTTCTTTAATTAATCATTTTATTCTATAAACATTGTGTGTTTCATATATGCACTGAGCTATTATGTAAAAATGAGGTGTTTATGTTTGAGAGTGGAAAGTTACCAGCTTTTGTGTGTGTGTAAGAAGCTTCAAGGAGGATTAGCGAGGAATTTACGTCTGGAAACTGTTAAGATAAGAGAGAGGCCTGAGGGAGAAAAGCAAACAGGGAACCATGTTATTAACTAATGCTTTAATATTCACAGGATAAAATATGCAATGTATTTCTTACTTAATCAGTATTAATCATTGAATAATTGATGTAATAAATATAAGATGTTGTCTTTGATAAATTTGTATTAACCAATGAAATGAAGGTTGCATATAGAATAACTTAATGGGGGCAGGGCAGCTCAACCTTGAAGAAACAGAATCTCCTGTGTTTGTTCTTCGTGTCTGTGTGTGTCCATTTTTGCCTACAGGCTAAAATTGGGTGTGGTGAGGGAGTCAGATTCACGAGGAAAAGCAGCCTTTGTGGGTGGAGATTTTCTGAAGAAAGATCGACGTCACATATTATATAAATAATTGTCAAAAAAGAGGCTGTGTGTCTTCGCTTACCAGATGTGGTCATGAGAAGATCCAGCGCACTGTTAAACTTTTTCATATCTGATCAATAAATATTTGAACTTAGATATTCGTATCTTGTGCCTTTCCTCTAAATTATGAACATGCAATGGATGCCTTAAAGTCCAACAGACGCCTCATACAATATGCCCTCAAGAGGAACCATCATGTCAAAAATACACACTTTGTATGACGATGAGAAGGCACGGAGGATGAACACGTTACAGCAAGCGACACACATCGCACTGACAGGGGACCACTGGACTTCTGTGAGCAATGACAACTACTTAGGCATCACAGCGCACTTCGTTGATAAAGAATGGAAATTGCATTCATTCGCACTAACCGTGTCTAAAACTGAGGAACGACAGTACGCTGAGGCATGTGCGGATCATTTTCTCGATGTGGCAAGAGAATGGAAAATCGAGGACAAGTTAAGCACACTTGGCACTGACAGTGCTCGTAATATGGTTGCTGCCGCGAGACTACTTCCATTTGAACACCTGCCCTGCACGGCCCACATTTTGCAACGAACTATCACAGTTTCCATTCACGGCAGTGGATTTGAAAGTGTCCTAGCTAAATGTCGCAAGATTGTTGGGCACTTTAAGCATAGTCCATCCAACGCTCACGAACTAATGGAACAGCAAGTTGCATGTGGACAGAAACAAGAATCTCTCGTTCAGGACGTTACGACTAGATGGAATTCTACCCTAGAGATGGCCAAGCGAATTCAGCGAAACAAATCTCCACTGACCACTACCCTGGCTCAGCAAAAGAGCAATGTTGCCATGTTGACTACACAGGAGCTCGCCAAACTGCAAAAGCTGGAGGAACTACTTGAACCTTGCAGGTAGATCAATATTATTTTCTCCGTCTCTTGTCTGTTTTCACTATCCCCCAATCTGTGTGTGCCTGTGTGCCCGCTGCTGCATGCTGCGTAAAACAAAAATAAAAATAAGTTAAGATTAGTGTAAAACATTATTAAAAAGGTGAAGAAGAAATAAATATGGTGTTGAACAATGTAATGTAAATAAAATACAATTGTGTGTGTTTGTGTGTGTGTGTGTGTGTGTGTGTGTGTGAGAGAGAGAGAGAGAGAGAGAGAGAGAGAGAGAGAGAGAGAATGAGTGAGTGTGAGAGTGTAAGTGTACATGTTACATACTGGCACAAAATTAGTTTCTTTGCATTTAATAGCAACATCTTGTGCTTTCCATTGCAGATATATAACTGAACTGCTGGGAGGAGAGCAGTACATCTCCTGCTCAGTGGTATTGCCAGCCTTGTGCCACTTGTTCAAAATTATGGAGTCCACAGAGGATGATCCAGCCTATGTAGTAAAATTCAAAAATGATTTTACTTCAGACCTATCTAAAAGGAAGGACAGCACTAATCTCACATGGCTGAAGATCGCTACTGCAATTGACCCAAGGCTTAAAGACCTAAAGTGTCTTCCCAAAGATGAAAGAAATGAGGTGTGGGCTTCACTAAGCAAGCTGTTAATGGCACAGAGTCCTGGAAAACAAGAGTCTAAAGAGACAACAGACCAACAGCCACCAAAGAAGAGAAGGATCTCCGTCTTGCTGGTTTCTTCTGATTCAGATTCAGATGAAGAGTCCATAGAACAGTGTCTTAACCGCTACAAAGCAGAGCCCAAATTGCACATGGAGGGTTGTCCACTACAGTGGTGGAAAAAGAGAGAAGCAACACATGCAAGGCTGGCACCAATAGCATGCAAGTATCTGTCAACCCCTGCTACAACGGTGCCTTGTGAGAGACTGTTCTCACTCTCAGGTCACATCATTCAAAAGAAAAGGGCCACATTGTCCCCTGATAATGTCAACAGACTGGGTCTGTCTCAGCAACTGGCTGAATGTAAAGGAGGACTAAGCAAAATAGTTTCTACTTCATAATTAATGTTCTCAACTCTCAGCAATACAACGTTACAATGAGTACAATTGTTTGTATTCATTCCTTTATTATTATTATTTTCCAATTTCCATATTTGCAATGACTATACTTTGGAATTTTTTTGCAGTCCACTTAGAATTCAACATGGAAATCATTTTTGTTTTTTATTTGCATTGATTGTTTTGAAATTCAAATGGCACTTACATGCCTGTTTTTATTTTCTTTCAAGCCAACAGTTAATTTGGAGGATATTGATGGTTTATTGCAGGTATGTTGTTTACATGAGAAAATCTGTGTTACAAGTTAAACAAAAATTCCAATAAACAATCATATTTTGAATTTAAATAGTTTCTTTGTCTTGAGTTTACATTAATTATTTACGTTTTACATTTACATATCCAAAAAGTTTGTCTTTTAATTGCGATTAATCGCGATTAATTTCAAAAGATTGTGCGATTAATTAGTTAATTTTTTTTAATCGATTGACAGCACTAATATATATATATATAATATATATATATATATTAAACGAAGAAGACAGATGGAAAAATTTTGTACATGTGCGTTTATGCATATGTGTGCATCTGTGCCTATTTAAACAACTTTTAATAATTTGGGAAAATTTACTTGTGCTCGAGATGTAGGCCTATGTACCTATTTATCTGTTATTTTTCACTTTAAATGTGTATTTTATTATAATTTTAACTAACTAAAATTACTAAGAACAGGCTACAATCCAAAAGCATTTTAATGTCTATTTTAGACACTTCTTTTGTCAGGCCTATAATGTTTTAATATGTCATATTGTAATTGTATAGCGTAAGATGTTATATTAATATTATTGTAATATTAATATACATTATATTTTGTTATTACTATACGATTTGATTTCCAAAACACACACATATTAATGTTCAATGTGAGTTCACGCTGATGCGTCATTGGCCATTTGAGGTCAGCCCTTAAAAAAAAAAAAAAGTCAAAGCCCTTATTTTTGAAGAGACGTGATATTCGACCTTGGAAACTTCGGATCATCATTCAAGACAAGTATTGTGTTATAGGTGGTATTTTATTAATTCAGTGTGTTAACTGTTTGTTGCCTGTTTTTCGTTATATCATCTTCCTCTATTTACATTAATTGACGTGTTGCTAGCATTTCTCCATCGTGCGAACATGCCTTGCTGTGTAGCATACATGTGTTCTAAGAGACAAGACTCTTCTCCCGAGTTAAGCTTTTTCAGGTAAGTCCACTATCTCCATCAATATAATGAAATATTATCATTATTCGAATCGCCATTATAGGCCTTTGCAGTGCAAGTGTAAAGAGTGACGTTAACTTACCTGAAAATCAACACTTGAGTAAAAATACAGATACCTTACAGTAAAAAAGCAATCCATTAGACTAAATTAATTTGACTAAAAGTCTTAACTTTTTTTGATTTCAACAAGTATTTTACTCGTACTTAATGTGGCTAAAAAAGATGCAGGTCGTTCTCAACAGCTGAGACATGTAGATGACTTAAGACATGCAGGTAAAATAAACAATTGATTTGTGAGAAATTCTCAAATCAAAATAAAGCTGAGCACAAAATGGACACAACTGCCTTAAACACCTACAAACTCTCAGTTAAGCTCAAAACAGAAAAGAGCTATAAGTAAACCAACATCCTTCAAAAAGGCCTTGTCAATATAGAAGATATATAAAATAATGTTAATTAAAATTAACTAGTCAAAGTCTAATTGCACTGAATGTGCTGGTTTCAGCCTCATCAGCACCTGCAGTCATGATCTCATCTCCAAAATTAAACACCAGAGATTCAGAAAACAAGCACAAAAACTAAGGGTACTTCAAGTGGGATGCCACAACAACAGGTTTATTTTAAATGAATGGCTGCAACAATAAAATATTTGTAAATATATGGAGTGTATGTGCACAATGTGTGTGTTTGTGCATGTGTAGAGGTCCAAGAAATAAATGTGCATAAACATAAAGAAAAACAGACACCCCATAAAATTAAATGGTAGAAAAAAAACTGTTTAGTACATGTACCTGACTCTGTTCTGTGTAGTATGGACTCATTAATGTGTTTTTGGACTGATCCTTAAATTGTTATTATCTTTGCCGCCTGTAGAGGGCGCCTAGCGCTTCTGAGTAATAGAGGCTGCAGAGCTCAGGTCAGAGTTCATTAAACATTGCAAGAGCTCAGCAGCATAAACGTGTCTCTCTTATTTCTCTGCAGGTGAGCAAAAATATGGTTTGTCAATCATTTAAAATGAAACTAAATGAGTCATGGGGTGCGTTCCACTCCAGTTTTAGACACACACTCGCGAACTTCCCTAAGCACTTCCCCTCGGGGGAATCCCTGTCGCCATTTTGAAGTGCGTTCCACTTCGTCAAGTGGACGAGGGAAGTTTGTATGGACAGACCCTCGCTCCCTCGATTCTGACAGAGGGAGCGAGTCTGCTTCATATGTACACTTCATGCAGCTTCATATCCCACAATGCAACACGATTGTGACGTCACTTCAGCAACTCGCGCTTTGCACATAGAGGGGGCGGTCTCCACTTTCCATGTGATCAAGGGCTTAGGGCGATCCATTTGAACCCACTTCAAGTGTTCTTGTGTTAGTGGGCACTTGTACAACGTAAGCAGTGACGTACATCCGAGTGAACGAGACTGAGAGAAGTTAGCGAGGGAAGTTCATAAAAAAACGAACTGGAACGCAGGGCCGATGTTGTTGTGATATGTTTGAGAGCATAAAACTGCAATTAAGTTTGTTTAAAAAAGGTTATTTAGTTAGTTTTGTCAAATTCATAATTAAATTGTGTAATCCACGAATGAATATGCACAGAAACTATCAAATATATACAAGTATGTACACAAAATGAGTTCATGAATGTGTTAAAAGAGTTTTATGTATGGATTGTGAGTTTAAAAGGATGTGTATATGAGTTTAATGTGTATTTGAGTCTGAGCCAAAATGGTGGTGTGTGTATTTGAGTAAGAGCCAAAATGGCGGTGCCCATGTGACAAATAACGTGAAACAAAATGGTGTGTTTAAAGCCTGTTTAATGAAAAGAGGACATTGAAATCCATGTTTTGTTCATGATTATGAGAACTGTGAATATGTGAGTAAAATAAAGGGAAACATTTGTGATATAAATCGCAATATATAATGTGAATGTGATGATAAATATGATATGATGTGAGTATTTACACTCATCCAGAATACACAATGTAATGTATTTTTCACATTGATGCTCTATTGACTTAAAGGAACAAATATGGACTTTAAATAGACAATTGATTTGAACACATGGACATTTAAATACATAGTTGATAAGAAATGTATTTTCTTTATTTGTGTTACTGTGTTCTTTATCTTGGAAATGAATAGATGTTATTCATGTTGACCTTATTTGATAGAAAACAGAGAAAGGAAAGAAAGGTCAGAGTTCATTAAACATTGCAAGAGCTCAGCAGCATAAACGTGTCTCTCTTATTTCTCTGCAGTGAATTCATTCAACTTGCCCCTCTGGGTTTCTCGGGCCTGGAGCGGGTAACACATGCACACGTGTGCATTTGTATCTGTACATGCACATTTATATGGGTGTGTCATACAATAGCTAGCGCCCAGTTTAATGCTTTCTACCAATTTTATTATACCACCACAGCCACATTTTATTGTTTTGGTTGAATGTGGGTGAGAGATCAGCTTATGAATTTTCACTGCAATTGATTCTCAACTGGGGTGGGTGGCAATGAGATAATTTTAGGGTAGTATGGGATGCAGATTTTTTGAGAGAGAAAAAATCACTTTTGGTTTAATTTCCATTAAATTCATTATATAAAATGAATGGCATGACATTCTTTAAGGTAAATGACATTTATTTCCATTTAATTAATTTTCTTGAACAATGTGATATGCTTTTTTTCTTTCTAGGTTCCCCTTCAATGATAAAGGCAGGTTGCAGCAGTGGATACACAATGTCAAGAGAAAGGGCTGGACACCAACCAAGCATTCTCTCCTCTGCTCCCTTCACTTCACAAAGGACTGTTTCATCCCTTTCCAAGGAGGAAACACCCTTAAACCAGACGCGGTGCCAACCTTCTTCTACCCCCATTCCCAGGTGAAGGTCAAGGTAAGGCACACCAAAGTCAGTAAGAACACAACGGTAAGTAAGACTCTCTCTGACACGCTAGCTGGAAAATGCAGGAACGTCAGTCATGACCATGATTCAGAGTCCTGCAACGGGTCATAAAAGTGTCTCAAACGGGTGGATTGTGACATTCCTAAAATTCACGGGCGGGGCCGCGGGCGGATAATTAACTCCGCGCGGGCGGGTAGTAGTGCAAATGATAATATGTGCAAAATCTGTATGTCTAATGATGTGACACCAAACTTTGAAACACGGCTGTTTTTTCAGCCAAGCGCTTTTTAGCTGTGATACTTAAGCTGTGAGCCGGTTGGTTGTTGTGATACTTGTTCCGCCCTTTCTCCACTGTGATTGGACGGCCGTGTGACAACTGACAACTGACATTGACGAGCGGAGAATTTCACCCAAACTTTAATCTCTTTCAACTCTCGACCCTCAGCGCCGAGCGCGGAAAAACCGCTGACCGCCGGCTTATTTGAAAAACGGCCGCGGGGGTAAAAGCTTTGGTGTGCACGCCCTAATTACCATTACACGCGGAACATATGACATTTGACCCATCACGTCACCACCACTACAACAGTGCGCGACCAGTTTGTTGATTCTTCTCGTAGTTTGTTGGAGCCTTTCTTTTACTGTCTATGCTTGGAGCCCTATGGTTGAAGCGAGCGTTGCGGGACTCTGGCATAAAGTTTTGCTGTTGATAGCCGGAAGCTGAACGTCTTCTCTTAGAAAGCATTTCGAGACGAGACTTAGGAGCACAGCAGGGGTTGTGTAGGTAGGTTGTTCTTTTTCTTGTTTTTTTATTAATATGTCTATTTCTGTATAGTTATCATGTTCCATTTGTGCCGATAGACTACTTAAATGGCACAAAACAGAGCGCACTTTAGCCTGTTTCATTAGCCTATTCATGACGCTGTTGTGATGTTTAGAGAGGTACGAGATAAAAAATAAAGCACTTTAATTGGAATGATTTTAGAGTGTGTGATTTATGCGGGTACGGGTCGGGTAACGGGCCAAATATTAACGGGTCCGGGCGAGTGCGGATTTAATTTTGATATTATCACGGGTGACGGGTCGGATCTGGTGCTGAACTTTGCGGGTACGGACGGACACGGGTCTCCAAAAATGGACCCGTGCAGGACTCTGCCATGATTACATCAGTTGCACTCACAGTAAACCACAGACAGTCGAGATGAGTGTAGCCAGCTGCAGCCATAGCCATTCTTCTGCAGATCATCATGCATACACACTGGAAACCTTCCCCAGTCCTCTAAAGAGGAAGGTGTCATTTGTTCAAAGTAGATTGGGTTCTTGCAAGAAAAAATTGAAGCTTCAAGACCAGAGAGTCAGAAGACTGAAACAGAAAGTGAAGTCTCTCTCTTCAGTTGTCACTGATCTGAAAGAGAAGCTGCTTGTTTCCACCAGCTGTGGTGATATGCTGGAGGCTTCCTTTAGCAGTGTTGGTAAAGAAATTCTTACAAGGGCCAAGTGCAAGGCTAAATCTTCTAGAATCTCTGATAATTTGAGATCTTTTGCCAAGACTCTACATTTCTACTCTGCAAAAGCTTACCAGTTTGTTCGTGATAGCTTTAATGGTGTTCTGCCTCATCCTCAAACAATCAGGTCTTGGTACAGCAGCATTCCTGCAGACCCAGGCTTTACAGAGGCATCATTCGCTGCCCTCCAATCCCATGTGGAGCAAGGAAGGAAAGATGGTAAGGAGACTGTTTGTGCTCTTATGATGGATGAGATGGCCATCAGAAAGCATGTTGAATATGCTGAAGGGAAATTCCATGGGTATGTTGATGTAGGATGTGGCAAAGTTGATGACTCTCTGCCAGTAGCTAAGGATGCGTTGGTTCTCATGGTTGTAGCTGTTAATGGATCTTGGAAAATCCCTGTGGCTTACTTTCTCCTTGACGGGTTAAGCGGACAAGAGAGAGCAAATATTGTCACACAGTGTCTTTACAAGCTGCATGACATTGGAGTGCGTGTTGTTTCCTTGACATGTGATGGACCGTCTTGTCACTTCACCATGATGCAGGCTCTTGGAGCCAATATCACAGTTGAAAACATGAGGCCATTTTTTTCTTCACCCTGCAAATCCAATGCAGGCTGTACATGTGGTTTTTGACGTGTGTCACATGATGAAACTCTTGAGGAATGCTTTTGCTGATGGACGTGTTTTCCAGACAGGCAGTGGCAATAAGATTAGGTGGCAATACCTAGAAGACCTCAACAAACTTCAGGAGACTGAGGGCTTACGGCTGGGTAATAGGCTGAAGATGGCACACATTCTGTGGAGAAATCAGAAGATGAAGGTAAATCTTGCTGCTCAAGTTTTCAGCAGCAGCGTTGCAGATCCCCTTGAATTCTGCAACAAGGAGCTTCACTTGCCTCAGTTTCATGGTTCAGAGGAAACCGTTGAATTTCTGAGAACAATCGACTTAGCTTTTGATGTTCTCAACAGCAGGAACCCTCTGGCAAAGGGTTCCAAAGCTCCTTTGAGAAGTTGTAATAAACTTCACATGCTAAGTCTGTTGGAGAGAGCTGAAAATTTCCTTCTGCAGCTCAGAGATAGCTCTGGGAGACATCTTTATGCAGGTCCTAGGAAAACGGGTCCCATTGGATTTATTGCCAGCTCCAGAAGCATTTCCAACATTTTTAAAGAGCTGGTTGAAGCACAGGATGCACCTTGTAAGTATCTCCTCACTTACAAACTCAGTCAGGATCATCTTGAGCTGTTCTTTTCTGCAGTTAGGGCACGCGGAGGCTACAACAACAACCTAACTGCCTGACAGTTCAAGGCTGCGTACTAGGCTTGTTGCGATAGTCGGTGAAACGGTGATTACCGGTGCTTCAGCCTCTCACCGGTTAGATCACTTGCCCACCGCGACACCGTCTTTCACCGGCGTTTTGATATTTTCTTGTAATTAAATCATTTAGTTTGGTTAGAGAGAGCAAACACTTACAACTGAATGTGTCTGCTGGCTGAATCCAGCGGAGCTGAACGCGCGTCATCACAGAGCAGCGGCTGCGGGTGTCAGATTTCATTCCTGTCAGACTGCGGCGAGCAGAAGACGCGTGCTTACTCGTTTTTGTTATAAGATACATATATGATGTTTAATATAGGCGAGATCGTTTTGTTGTTGTGTTTTTCATTAAGAAGAATAATAAACCCATCATTCAAGCAGCGCTTTATGGAGGAATAGCCGGTTGCTCTGCTTGGGACTGGCGGGTTTCTGTCAGAAGTACCTGCGCACATTGACTCAAGCACTTAAACCAGCTGTTGCACTCACATTTGCACGCAAATTCATACGCGATTTAATGCAGCGTACGCAAGCGCTGGATTTAAACAACAGTTGCATCTAATTCAAAAGTGAAAGTAAAATGCGCACTTCTGTGCATTTATAAGCCCCTCCCACCCGGTGAAACCGGTATAACCGGGTTTGTCACGCACTGATTAACCGGTGGGAAAATTCTGTCACCGCAACAACCCTACTGCGTACAAACGCCTCCTAGTAAGACATCAAGTAAAAAATGGAACAGGGAACTGTCTCATTAGAGATGGAACCAACATGTTGGCAGTGACAGTTGGTCCAACTTCTCGTCAATTTGATGTCACACCAGCACTCCCTCTGGATTCTGACCACGACTACAGTATCTTACCTTGTGTCGATTCAATATCTGAGTTCAAAGACGCCGCTATCCATTACATTGCTGGATTTGTGGTAAAAAAGATGAAGGAGAAAATCTTGTGCATGCCCTGTTCTCTTGCACTGAGTTCTGATTCCAGCATGCATGCTTTTATTGCACTGAAGAACAGGGGAGGCTTACAGAATCCATCAAATAACATTGTGGAGGTGTGTAAAGCCTCTGAAAGGTGCTTTCAGAGACTTCTAAACACCAGTGGAGGGAAGCTTCCTCAAGGAAAAGGATTGACAGCTGCCATTATAATTCAGGTTCTGAGTGATTGTGCTGACAAGAATATTTTTTCATAGTTGTACAACCACATGTTTGAGACCAGTGTTGAGGACAATCATGTTCACACCTTGATTAAGATGGCAGCCTCCATGTACTGCAAGATACGCCTTCATCATTTGGCAAGGAGAGAAACTGAGAAAGTAACAGGGGCTCCTGTGAGAAGGAAGATGAACAAATTAATACTTTTCAATCACCAATAGTATGGTGTTTTTGGTGCACATCTTCCTGTTTGAATAATGTTTTCAGCACTTTCTGTGTATCACTCACACTTGCTTTGCTTAGAGCCCGCATCAATGGGGCATAAGTATTTGCTGATTAAACCTGACTTTACACATGCTCATACATCGCTCACACCTGCTATGCTTAGAGCCCGCATCAACGGGGCATAAGTATTTGCTGATTAAACCTGACTTTACATATGTTCAGCTTTCAAGCTTCTAACTTGCTTTGAGACTTGACTTGTCTTTACACGCACATGGGAAAACCTGTCAGTAACACATTTCTATTCACTGTTACATTAAGTTACATGAAGTTCTAAGCTTAAACTTTAATTTTTTGTGATTATACAGTTCATTCTGTTCAAATGTTACAATCAAATGTTCATATGTTTCATTATGTTGTCCGTTTGTGGCGTCTGTTTGTAACGTTTGTCTTGTCCTGTCTACCCACTCTGAGCCTGCACCTTGACGTGGTGAGTGGGCTTTAAACTAAGCCAGGCTAGATGTTGATAGTTAAAGCCAAGATCCTGCTCATTCTTTCTCTTTTTCAGAGATGCTGGTGGTTGCTGATTCCAAGTTTTTCCAGTAACGAACACTGGTAAGTATAATATAACTTTTTACTCGGATTGAGGACAGTAAGCAGCAGCAGCACACAAAGAACACATACAAAGTTTAGTTATACGTAGTCACTTGGCTGTTATGTTAAGTTAAATAACTCGGACAACATCTGTAGTTTACTGTATTGTATGCTTTCTAGCCAACATGTTTATAGAAAAATCAGACCAAAGCAATTGAATTATTTTCGCAGCTATTTTATTATTATGTCATTGCTATTACAGGTGCAATAGATCCTGGTGAACTTCTACCGCTGCAGCATCTAGAGCAGGAGTCTCCTACCTTTTTGTGAGCAAGGGCTACCACAATGGATAAAACAATCTGGAGGGCTACTTTTTGATATTTATCTGCTCAAAATGTTTTTGTTTTACTTGTTGATTCTATTTTATTTTACTTGTTGATATGTTTTATCATTGTTTAAAATGTTAACATACATAAAAGTAGCCAAGCTAATATAAAAATATGCAATAAATATTACAATTGAGACTATAATTAGAATGTGCTTTGGCGGGACTGATCTAGAGCATTCTCACCAATTGTGTTACAGTATGGAATGGCAACTGCTATGCCTCTTGATGATGCACTGTCACAGTTGTGGACAGTGAAAATCTTTTTATGTACAATACTTTTTTATTCAAAATGAATAAAATTCTCAAATGAATAAGTTCACAGTAATACTTTGCTCACATTATCAATGCATTATAAATCTTAGTAAATACTAAAGTGTTGCCAGTATTTTACTGTAAAAAAACCTGTTAAGTTCTAACCTTTAAAGTGTATCTCTATATTTTTCATAAGGCATACCCATGTGTTCTGCTCTTATAATGCTACCGTTAATACAATGCACATATCCTTACTGTAAACCATTCCACTAGGTTAACTGTATACTACTGTCTACACTGCACTATGACATTTACTGTTTATACTACACTACCTGTCTATACCGTACTTTTTGCACTTCTGGTTAGACACTAACTGCATTGAATTGTCTCTGTACTTGTACTCTACACATTGACAGTGATGGATCCTACCTTAGATCCTCACGTGCCAAATGTTTTTAATATTGTGGTTTTTTATCTTTAATCATTTATTTACATAATCATCATAATCATTAGTTATCCATTTAATTATGTATTTGATTATTTAATATTATTGTATCATTATCAATTTCATTATTATCATTTTTATTATTACATTGTTGTTTATTATGTTGGCTTGAGAAAGCCAACATACTGTTGTTGCACTTAAACTTATTATTATTATTATGTTGGCTTGAAAAAGCCAACATATTGTTATTGCTTTTAAACTTATTATGTTGGCTTGAAAAAGCCAACATATTGTTATTGCTTTTAAACTTATTATTATTATTCTTTTTCTGAGACCAAAATTACGAACACTAACTCGTCCTAGAGCTTTCAAGCTACATGCACCAAATTTTCCACGGACCTTCAGACTGGTCTGACGGAGTGTGCTATATCTTTTCTAACTGAGGGGACCTTCCGAATTCCTAAACGGGGGGCTCGAACACCCCAAAATTTCCATTGACTTAACATTGAGACAAACTTTGACGAGTCATAGCTGTGAGTGAGAAACTTGTAGAAACTTGTGGCTTACCACATTTAAGGAGGCTGACAGACTCTGTAAGAACATACATCACAATGGGGTGTAAGCTATACCCCTGGGGTGTAAGAGGCCCCCAAAATTTCCCATTGACTTATAATGGGGCAGGAAACATGCCCATATAAGGGAATGAAAGCGTCCCAGATGGAATATCTTTACTTTAGAGTGTCGTAGAGACATGGGGGTGGGCTCATCTTACTCAGTCATCCAATCAGTCTCTTAGGATCGCCCCAGAGCTATTAAGCCACGCCCCTAGCAACAATTTTGGGTACCCTAGCAACATCTCCCATAGACTACCATTATAAAAAGCCCAGATGGATATCTTTGCACCAGAGTGTCATAGAGACATAGGGGTGGGCTCATTTTACTCAGGCATCCAATCAGTCTTAATAGGATTCTTATTGAGGTATTAAGCCACGCCCCTAGCAACCAAATATGAGCACCCTAGCAACATAACAAACAAAGCCTTATATCTCTGGATCTGAACATCATAGAGACATGGGGGTTGGGTCTTTGGGTCATGTTAGCTTCATGCTAGCTTAATGCTAAGTCATACTAGCTTCATGCTAGTTTCATGCTAGCTTTATGCTAATTTCACAATATATCTTGCTAACTTCATGCTAAATCATGTTAGCTTCATGTTAAATCTTGTTAGCTTCAGGCTAAATAGTGCTAGCTTCATGCTAATCATGTTAGCATCATGTTAATCATGCTAGCTTCATGTTAAATCATGCTAGCTTCATGCTAATCATGTTAACATCATGCTAGCTTCATGTTAATCATGTTAGCCTCATGCTAGCTTCATGCTAATCATGCTAGCCTCATGCTAGCTTCATGCTAATCATGCTAAAATCATGCTAACATCATGCTAGCTTCATGTTAATCATGCTAACATCATGCTAACTTCATGCTAAACATGCTAATATCATGCTAGCTTCATGCTAGCTTCGTGCTAATCATGCTAACATCATGCTAGCTTCGTGCTAATCATGCTAGCATCATGCAAGCTTCATGCTAATCATGCTAGCATCACGATAGCTTCATGCTAGTCATGCTAGCTTCATGCTAGTCATATAAGCTTCATGCTAGCTTCATGCTAATCATGCTAGCTTCATGCTAACATCATGCTAATCATGCTAGCATCATGCTAGCTTCATGCTAATCATGTTAGCATCATGCTAGCTTCATGCTAATCATGCTAGCATCATGCTAGCTTCATGTTAATTATGCTAGCATCATGCTAGCTTCATGCTAATCATGTTAGCATCATGCTAGCTTCATGCTAATCATGCTAGCATCATGTTAGCTTCATGCTAATCATGTTAGCTTCATGCTAATCATGCTAGCATCATGCTAGCTTCATGTTAATCATGCTAACATCATGCTAGCTTCATGCTAATCATGCTAGCATCATGCTAGCTTCATGCTAATCATGCTAGCTTCTTGCTAATCATGCTAGCTTCATGGTAATCATGCTAGCATTATGCTAGCTTCATGCTAATCATGCTAGCATCATGCTAGCTTCATGTTAATCATGCTAGCATCATGCTAGCTTCATGCTAACATCATGCTAACATCATGCTAACTTCATGCTAATCATGCTAGCTTCATGCTAGCATCATGCTAATCATGCTAACATCATGCTAGCCTCATGCTAATCATGTTAGCATCATGCTAATCATGCTAGCTTCATGCTAATCATGCTAGCATCATGTTAGCTTCATGCTAGTCATGCTAGCATCATGCTAGCATCATGCTAATCATGCTAGCATCATGCCAGCTTCATGCTTATCATGTTAGCATCATGTTAAATCATGCTACCTTCATACTTAAACATTCTAACAGCCAGATAGCCTACTAAACTAAACTTCTGTCAAACCGTTTTAAACGTTCAAGCTACGCTTTTTCAAGCCAACATAAAGTTTGTCTTCAAACTTTAATATCTAGTTAGTGGTGCTTGCATTTATGCAAGGCATCACTATTACTATTGTAAAAATTATTATTATATTTTATTCTTACATCTGCACGTTTTTTCGGCACCTAACTCGTCCCGCACGGTTTGTCGTAGACCCATGAAAGAGGGCTCAAATCGACCGGCTTATTGAGGAGAGGTGTGCTATGACTTTTATAAGCGATCGGGTGCAGGATTTCCGAAAGGGGGGCGAAAAACCACCCGAAAAATCCCATTGACTTAACATTACGCCCAACTTTGACGAGTCATAGCTCCGCTCGAGGATTTTGTAGAAACATGTGCGTTACAACATTTGAAGAGGGTGGTAGGCTCTGTAAGAACATACATCACATTGGGGTGTAAGTTGTACCCCTGGGGTGTAAGAGGCGCCCAAAAGTGCCCCAATGAAAAGTCAATGGGGGAAAATCCCATAGACTTAACATTGCAAAAACTTTGACGGGTCATAGGTACGAGCGAGATTTTTGTAGAACCATGTGGGTTAATACATTTGAAAAGGGTGTTAGACTCTGTAAGAACATACATCACATTGGGGTGTAAGTTGTACCCCTGGGGTGTAAGAGGCACCCGAAATTTCCCATTCAAAGTCAATGGGCGAAAATCCCATCGACTTAACATTGCGAAAAACTTTGACGGGTCATAGGTCCGAGCGAGGATTTCGTAGAACCATGTGGGTCACAACATTTGAAGAGGGGGCTAGACTATTTCAGGACGTCCCCCACAATGGGGTGTAAGGTTACCCTAGCAACCATTTTGGGCACCCTAGCAACCTATCCCATAGACTGCCATTATAAAATGCCCAGATGGATATCTTTGCACCACAGTGTCATAGAGACATGGGGGTGGGCTCATTTTACTCAGGCATCCAATCAGTCTCTCAGGATCCTTAAAGACTTATTAAGCCACGCCCCTAGCAACCACTTTTGAGCACCCTAGCAACATAAAATTCAAACAGTTATATCTCGGCATCAGAACATCGTAGAGACACGGGGGTTGGACCGTTATACTTATGACTAGGGGTGTAACAATTGGGCACATAATTGGCCACTCCCAAGCCACGCCCATAGCAACCAAATTTGAGCACCCTAGCAACCGAATAAACTAAGCCTTATATCTCCGCATCAGAACATCGTAGAGACACGGGGGTTGGACCGTTTGACTCGTGACTTGGAGGGTAATCAGTAGTGGATGCCAATTTTTTCCCTAGCAACCAAATACAGTACCCTAGCAACAGAGTAAACAAAGCTTTATATCTCCGCATCAGAACATCGTAGAGACACGGGGGTTGGACCGTTTGACTCGTGACTCGGAGGGTAATCACTAGTGGATGCCATTTTTTTCCCTAGCAACCAAATACAGGACCCTAGCAACAGAGTAAACAAAGCCTTATATCTCCGCATCAGAACATTGTAGAGACACGGGGGTTGGACCGTTTGACTCGTGACTCGGAGGGTAATCACTAGTGGATGCCATTTTTTTCCCTAGCAACCAAATACAGTACCCTAGCAACAGAGTAAACAAAGCCTTATATCTCCGCATCAGAACATCGTAGAGACACGGGGGTTGGACCGTTTGACTCGTGACTCGGAGGTTAATCACTAGTGGATGCCATTTTTTCCCCTAGCAACCAAATACAGTACCCTAGCAACAGAGTAAACAAAGCCTTATAACTCCACATCAGAACATCGTAGAGACACGGGGGTTGGACCGTTTGACTCGTGACTCAGAGTGTAATCATTATGGGATGCCATTTTTTTCCCTAGCAACCAAATACAGTACCCTAGCAACAGAGTAAACAAAGCCTTATATCTCCGCATCAGAACATCGTAAAGACACGGGGGTTGGACTGTTTGACTCGTGACTCGGAGTGTAATCATTATGGGATGCCAATTTTTTCCCTAGCAACCAAATACAGTACCCTAGCAACAGAGTAAACAAAGCCTTATATCTCCGCATCAGAACATCGTAGAGACACGGGGGTTGGACCGTTTGACTCGTGACTCAGAGGGTAATCACTAGTGGATGCCATTTTTTCCCTAGCAACCAAATACAGTACCCTAGCAACAGAGTAAACAAAGCCTTATATCTCCGCATCAGAACATCGTAGAGACACGGGGGTTGGACCGTTTGACTCGTGACTCGGAGTGTAATCATTATGGGATGCCAATTTTTCCCCTAGCAACCAAATACAGTACCCTAGCAACAGAGTAAACAAAGCCTTATATCTCCAAATCAGAACATCGTAGAGACACGGGGGTTGGACCGTTTGACTCGTGACTCGGAGTGTAATCATTATGGGATGCCATTTTTTTCCCTAGCAACCAAATACAGTACCCTAGCAACAGAGTAAACAAAGCCTTATATCTCCACATCAGAACATCGTAGAGACACGGGGGTTGGACCGTTTGACTCGTGACTCGGAGTGTAATCATTATGGGATGCCAATTTTTTCCCTAGCAACCAAATACAGTACCCTAGCAACAGAGTAAACAAAGCCTTATATCTCCGCATCAGAACATCGTAGAGACACGGGGGTTGGACCGTTTGACTCGTGACTTGAAGTGTAATCATTATGGGATGCCAATTTTTCCCTAGCAACCAAATACAGTACCCTAGCAACAGAGTAAACAAAGCCTTATATCTCCGCATCAGAACATCGTAGAGACACGGGGGTTGGACCGTTTGACTCGTGACTTGGAGGGTAATCACTAGTGGATGCCAATTTTTTCCCTAGCAACCAAATACAGTACCCTAGCAACCGGATAAACACAGCCTTTTATCTCCGCATCAGAACATCGTACAGACACGAGAGTTGGATCGTTTTACTTTTGGCTTGGAGTTTAATCATATATGGTCCCCAGAATTTTGCCACGGCAAGCACCACTTCACATTTTCTTCAGGAAATGTACCTATCTAGTATCTTATTATTCTTATGTCTGCACACTTTTTCGGCGCGTAACTCGTCCCGCACGGTTTGCCACAGTCCCATGAAAGAGGGCTCAAATCGACCGGATTATTAAGGAGAGGTGTGCTATGACTTTTATAAGCGATCGGGTGCAGGATTTTCGAAAGGGGGGCGAAAAACCACCCGAAAAATCCCATTGACTTAACATTGGGCCGAACTTTGACGGGTCATAGCTCCGCTTGAGGATTTTGTAGAAACATGTAGGTTACAACATTTGAAGAGGGTGATAGACTCTGTAAGAACATACATCACATTGGGGTGTAAGCTGTACCCCTGGGGTGTAAGAGGCACCCGAAAATTCCCATTGACTTATAATGGGGCAGGAAACATGCCCATATAAGGGAATAAAAAAGTTCCAGATGGGATATCTTCGCTTTACAATATCGTAGAGACATGGGGGTGGGCTCATTTTACTCAGACATCCAATCAATTTACCAGGATAGTCCCAGAGCTATTAAGCCACGCCCCTAGCAACCACTTTTAAGCACCCTAGCAACATAAAATTCAAACAGTTATATCTTGACATCAGAACATCGTAGAATCATGGGGGTTGGACCGTTTTACTCATGACTCGGAGGGTAATAACTGGCCGCATCATTGGCCACGCCCAAGCCACGCCCCTAGCAACCAAATTGGAGCACCCTAGCAACCGAATAAACAAATCCTTATTTCTCCGCATCAGAACATCGTAGAGACACGGGGGTTGGACCATTTTACTTGTGACTCAGAGCGTAATAACTTGCGACATCATTGGCCACTCCCAAGCCACGCCCCTAGCAACCAAATTGGAGCACCCTAGCAACCGAATAAACAAATCCTTATTTCTCCGCATCAGAACATCGTAGAGACACGGGGGTTGGACCATTTTACTTGTGACTCAGAGCGTAATAACTTGCGACATCATTGGCCACTCCCAAGCCACGCCCCTAGCAACCAAATATAGTACCCTAGCAACAGAGTAAACAAAGCCTTATATCTCCGCATCAGAACATCGTAGAGACATGGGGTTTGGACCGTTTGACTCGTGACTCGGAGGGTAATCACTAGTGGATGCCATTTTTTTCCCTAGCAACCAAATACAGTACCCTAGCAACAGAGTAAACAAAGCCTTATATCTCCGCATCAGAACATCGTAGAGACACGGGGGTTGGACCATTTTACTTGTGACTCAGAGCGTAAAAATTTGCGACATCATTGGCCACTC